>NC_133425.1:22460000-22760000 GCF_049350105.2 Macaca mulatta | reverse complement strand
ATCCATTGGACCAGCTGTCTTTTGAAACCTGTCCAACATTTAAGGCTTGGTGACTGGATTTGGGGTGAGGGCTGACTTTTGTGTTTTTTTTTTTTCTTTGGCTTGATGAGAGTGAGGGGGATAACTTCTAGGTTTTTTGCCTGACGAACTGGATAGATGCTGCCAGTTGACATTTTGGGAAGATGAACAGATTTGAAGGGGAAAGAAACTAGTCTAGTTTTGAACATAGAGACTTTTTAAAGGTGCTTGAGGGGTGTTGAGGTAGAAATGTCTAGAAGATAATTGAAAATGTGAATTTGGAGCTTCATATACAGTCATATAAAGATGTAGAATTAGAATTGTACATAAGGAGGGGACAATGGCAGTTGTAGGTAGGGACCAGATAGCCCAGAAGTATAAAGTAGAATGAGAAGAGGACTAAAAAGAAAAGCATGAAGAATTGTTATCTGGGGAGGGAAAACAAAAGAAGAGAATTCAGCAAAAGAAGACATGAAAGGCCAGGTGCGGTAGCTCACGCCTGTGATCCCAGCACTTTGGGAGGCCGAGGCAGGAGGATTGCTTAAGCCTAGGTGTTTAAGGCTAGCCTTGGCAACATGACGAAACCCTATCTACTAAAAATACAAAAATTAGCCGGGTGTCAAGGGACACTCCTGTGGTCCCAGCTACTTGGGAGGTTGAAGTAGGATGACAACTTGAGTCCGGGAAATTGAGGCTGCAGTGAGCCATGATGATCATATCACTGCACTCCAGGCTGGGCAACAGAGCAAGACCCTTTAAGAAAGAAAGAAAGAAAGAAAGAAAGAAAGAAAGAAAGAAAGAAAGAAAGAAAGAAAGAAAGAAAGAAAGAAAGACGGAAGGAAGGAAGGAAGGAAAGGAAGGAAGGAAGGAAGGAAGGAAGGAAGGAAGGAAGGAAAAGGAAAGGAAGAAAAGAAGGAGGAAGGAAGGGAGAGAGAAAGAGAAAGAAAGAAAAAAGAAAGAAGGAAAGAAAGAAAGAGAAAGAAAGAAAAAGAAAGAAAGAAAAGAAAGAAAAAACAGAGAGGGAAGGAGGGAGGGAATGAAGGAAAGAAGGAGGGAAATAAGGAAGAGAAAAAAATCAGAGAAGGAAGAGAAAAGCCAGAGGCTAGATGTTCTACCACCAGACATCTGAAGGATACCTTTAATTCACTGGAAAATAAATGCAATTAAATTTTAAACACACGAACCATACTAAACCTCACTCATGATGGAAGAAATACATGATCAAACAATGAAGTGGTGCCATTTTTTTTAAAGGCTTTGTTTTTCTCTCTCTCTTTTTTTAAATTTTACCCCCCAAAAGAACTACTTGAGGTTTCATTTTTTTAGAGCAGTTTTAGGTTCACAGCAAAATGGAGAGGAAAGTATTAATACAAATATTTCCCATCCGTCTCCTCCCCCATGCATAGCCTTCCCCGCTATCAGCATCCCCCACCGGAGTGGTACATTAGTTGCAGTTGATGGACCTACATTGATACATCATGATCACCCAGGTCCATAGTTTACATTAGGGTTCACTCTTGGTGTTGCGCATTCTATGGGTTTGGTCAAATGTATAATGAGAGCCTGGCATGGTGGCTCACACCTGTAATCCCAGCACTTTGGAAGGCTGAAGTAAGTGGATCACCTTAGGTCAGGAGTTCAAGACCAGCCTGACCAATATGGTGAAACCCTGTCTCTACTAAAAATACAAAAAGTAATCAGGTGTGGTGGTGTGCACCTGTAGTCCCAGCTACTTAGGAGGCTGAGACGGGAGAATTTCTTGAACCCGGGAGGCTGAGGTTGCAGTGAGCCAAGATCACACCATTGCACTCCAGCCTGGGTTTCAGAGCAGGACTCCTTCTCAAAATAAATGAATAAATAAATAAATAAATAAATAAACGTTTAATGACATGTGCCCATCATTATAGTATCATAATGGAGTAACTTCACTGCCATAAAAATTCTCTGTGGTTGGTGTATTCATCCCTTCCTCCCCACTATCGCCTGGCAACCACTGATTTTTTTCGTGTCTCCACAACGATTGGTCTTTTCATTTAGTAATATGCGTTTACGTTTCCTTGTTTCCTTTTCATGGCTTGATAGCTCATTCCTTTTTAGTGATGAATAATAGCAGTTTATTTATCCATTCGCCTACTGAAGGGCATCCTGGTTGCTTCCAAGTTTGGGCAATTATGAATAAAGTTGCTATAAATAAATATCTGTGTGCAGGTTTTTTTTGGTGGACATAAATTCTCAACTCCTTTGGGCTATTTTTTTTTTTAAAGCTATCCAATTGGCAAGAATGGCGAAGTTTAACACTGTGTTGGAGAGGATATGGGGAAATAGGTAATCTAAAATAGTGAAGACACACACTCTTTGGCTTGGTAATTCTCCTTCCAGGAATCTATTGGACAGATATATCTACACATGCATAGAGGGAGGTTTGCACAAGGATATTCTCTACAGCATTACTTGTTGTAGCAAAGGGTTGGAAAGAATTTAAATGTCTGTCAATAGTGGACTTGCCAAATAAGTTACGGTAAGGAAGGAGAACACTACTACTCCTGCTGCCTTCCTCCCCACACCTTGCCTAGTTCACAAGACAAAAGAGAAAAAGCAAAAAATTAAAAAGAAACAAAAGTAAGATAAATAGCCAGACAACCTTGGCACCACCACCCGGCCCTAGGAGTCAAAAAAAGTAATAATAATAACGTCATCCCCTGACCTAAACTACTTCTGTTATCTGTAAATTCCAGACACTGTGTGAAAAAAGCATTGTAAAACTATTTGTTCTGTTAGCTGATGCATGTAGCCCCCAGTCACGTTTCCCACGCTTGCTTGATTTATCACAACCCTTTCACGTGGACCCCTTAAAGTTGTAAGCCTTTAAAAATGCCAAGCATTTCTTTTTCAGAGAGCTTCGCTCTTAAGACGCAAGTCTGCCGACGCTCCCGGTTGAATAAAGAACCTCTTCCTTCTTTAATCCGGTGTCTGAGGAGTTTTGTCTGCGGCTAGTCCTGCTACATTTATTGGTTCCCTGACCGGGAAGCGAGGTGATTAACAGACGGTTGAGGGAGCCCCTTAGGCAGCCTATGCCTGCTCTGTAGAGCATCCCTGCGGGGGACTCTGGCCAGCTTGAGCAATGCAGAGCCTGAGAGTGCTCCTGGGTAGACATTTGACCCGGTGGAACACCTCGTCAGAGCAGTGCACAGCAGGTCCCCGTGGAGGATCAATACAGTGACTGAACACCGGGAAGGAACTGGCATATCAGTCTGGACATCTGAAACTTGGTAAGACTGGTCTTTGGAACTTTCCCACTCCATTTGAGTGGAAGCGTGGCCTGATCACCCACGGCGTGCCTGTACCAGCATTTTGGTTTTTGTTTTTGACTTGACTTGAATTAATTGCTTGATACTTTGGTTTAGTTTTGTTTTTGACTTGAATTGCTTGATAAACAGGCGTGCCTTTATTGGCAGTTTGGTTTTGGTTCTGATTTTGACTTGGCTTAAATTGCTTGACGAACAGGTGTGCCTTTAACAACTTTGGTTTTAGTTTTGATTTTGATTTAGTGTAAATTAGATGAGTGAGTGACCTTTTACCCTTTCCGTCTTATAGTGTGAATGTTGTTTTGTCTCGAGAGAAGAATAGGTCAGACACAAAGTAAGCCCACTCTGCTAGGAACTGTCAAAAAGAAAAATAAAAGAAGAAAGGAAAGTCATCAAATCATCAAAACTTACTCTATCAAAATGCATGTTACAGAACCTAAGAAAGGTTTTGCAGGAGATTATAGAGTTAAGTTAACCCTTTGGAGGTTAAGATCTCTGTGTGAATTAGAACTGCCCTCTTTTGGTGTTGGATGGCCCACCGAAGGAATTATAGACAAGGAACAATTGGCCATGTATTTAAGGTGGTGACAGGGGTCGGAGGACAGCCAGTATACCTAGATCAAGTTCCCTCATATTGACGCATGGTTAAATATAATATAGACAAAACCAGCATAAATTTAGCCCTGTTTAACAGCTTATTGCAAGAAAAGCCAAAAGTAAACGTAAGAGCAGCTTCGCCAGCAGACACAGAATTAAAAAAGGGAGTCCCAGAAACAGCAAGAGAAGCCAGTTTCGCAGGAGCTACCAGAGAGAGATAATAGAAATTCTTTCTCCATATGTCCCAGCCTACCCCGCTTTACCGAGGCCAACAGCCCCCTCAGAAACTAGATTCAGGAGCTAACACGCCCCAGGTCTCACCTCAAAGGGGAGGATGGGAGTCTCGAGAGACCAAGGAAGGAAGTCAAGATAATCAAGTGGGCCGTCTCAGATCTGGTCTTGCTGGAGCTATGCAAATGCCTCTCAGGGAGACGCGAGGGCCTGTCTATTATAATGACCAGGCCCACATCCGTGGGGGCAACAGACTTTCATCTATCAGCCCTTTTCAACCATTGATCTACGAAACTGGAAACACCCTGAACCCGCCACCTTGCTCTCGGCAGCTAGAGCCCTGTCGAGCATGACTGTGTAGAGGTGTTGGACTCAAGTTTCCTCTAGCAGACCTGACCTCCGGGACCAGCCTTGGGCATCAGTACACTAGGAGCTATACATCGATGGGAGCAGCTTCATCAACCCACAAGGAAAGAGATGTGCAGAATATGCATTGGTAACCCTGGACACTGTCGTTAAGCTGAGCTCATTGCTTTAATTCGGGCCTTAGAACTCAGTGAAGGTAAGACTGTAAACATTTACACTGACTATCGGTACGCCTGTTTAACCCTCCAAGTGCATGGAGAATTATATATAACAAAGAGCCTGTTAAACTCTAAAAAATAAAGGGAAAAAAAGACCCAGAGAATGCAACTCAGTTTCAGCGTTCGCAGAGGTACTGAGAAGCACTTCTGCAGAGGCTAAGAGTTGGTAGAAAAAAACAAGTAATATAAAAAAAATTTCAGAAATGCTTCAAGGAGCTGACAAAAGCCTAAGTCAGTTTTATAAGAGACTCTATAAAGCATCCTGGCTTTACACCCCATTTAACCCTGAGGCTGCTGAAAACCAGTATATAGTGAATACTTCATTTGTAAAGCAAGCCCAGGGTAACATCAAGCAGAAGCTGCAGGCATGAATACCACCTAGTCTACAAAAGTGGCCACCAAGGTGTATGTTAACTGTAACCAAGGCACAAAACTGGGAAAGAGCAAAAGAGAAAGAAAGACTAAGAGTAAGTGTAAAAAAAGAAAAATTAGCAATGTGAGAGGACGTGGATGTGGATGTAAATGTGAAAGAAGTCAAGTTAGGCAGGGATTCAAGAGCTGGACAAGGCTAGAGAGAGATTAATGTGTGAGATGCAAAAAGAAAGGACACTAGAAGGATAAATGTTCAAAAGGCAATAAAGGAAATCGCCAAGGCCACAAGACAAAGAGGCCATCTGCCAAGGGCTGCCGCACCTTGGAGGAACCAAATACTGATCTGATCAGACTGACAGGAGCTGAAGGATGTAAAGACTAGGGCAGACTAAGCACCTTCTCATTAGGCTCCCAGGAGCCCATGGTCACGTTAGAAGTTAAAAGCAGCAAGATTCTGCCGTATCTGGATTCCAATTTCTCACTGAAGGCTAAGCCACTAAATAGAGTTACAAAGCGGCAGGGGGCGGGGGGGTGGGGAGAAAAACTCCTCCTCTAAGAAACTTAAACAGTAAAAAGAGCCATGCCTTGTGAAAACTTGCTTATAGACCTTACAGAACTGCCCCGTGCTGGAGACTATTGGTACATGCTAGTGCTTGTTTGCTCATTTAAGATAAAATCAGGTTTTTGCCTATGGTCCTCCTCCGAGTCAGGTGCACCCCTACCAAACAAACTAGGTATTTGCCCTATAAGATTTTGTTCCGTCGGCCATCCCCAAATCATAAGTTAAATTAAAGGTGACCTCCAGAAACTAAAGGAATTAACCTTAAAAAAGCAAATGCAGGCTTTAAAAATAGCCATACAAAGTGTTCATAATTAAATAAATGAAAATGCCTATAAGCCTGACACCCCTTTAAATCTAGTGACTCTGTTTAAAGTAAAATCTAATTTTTCTAGGACCCACATAAGATGGGTTCTATACTGTTAAAGTTGCAGGTGTTGTGTCTTGGATCCACCACAGTCAGCTAACACTGGCAGCTCAGGACAAGTGGACCAGCCAGCAGGACACAGATCATCCAACCCGGCTGATCCTGAGATGAGACCAAGCTGCTGCTGAGGACGACAGCCCTGCTCTGGTCACTCCGGAGGCTGACCAGTCTATGCACGGCTGAAGCTTGAGGAGACAACAAGCCCTGTTCTAGTCACACACCGGCAGCTGACTAGTCTACACACGGCCGAAGCTTAAGGACTTGTCAAGCAAGTAAATGTAGTTAAAAATCTTAAGACTAATAGTTTTCCTGTAATACTATTTTCCTATCGTTCTGTCGCTGTATTCAACCTTTTTCCCAGGTAAGGACCTCTTTTGCCCTTGCTGGATATGAATATGCTGTACATTGTTTTGTTGTTGTTACCTCCCATAACCATGCTAGAAGAAACACCTATATAAGGTGTCCCCACTGTACACATACTACTTAGGAAACCCGGACCTGTCCAGCCCAGCAACAATTCCGAGTCTTGCAGTCATTCTTTAAACATACAAACCAGAAGTTACCAGAACCTCTTCCTTTAGCAAAAACAGAAAAAACCTATTTGCTCAGTTGGCTGAACACGTTGCTGGCAGTCTGGATGTTTCTTCATGTTATGTTTATAAAAAGGTTAAGATAGGAGACCAATGGCCTTGAGAAGCAAAAGGGTTAATGCCTCAGGATAACTTTACTTTAACTTTTTCCCCAAACAGATGCCACCAGTTCAAGCATCTGACTCTTAAAAACTTCTCTTATTAAAAAATACTGTGTTACTCGCTAGGAAAAAGGTTTTAAGACCCAGTAAAAAAACTCACCTGCTTAGGACATGACAAAGTTGATACATGTGCCTGTACAGGTTTAACACAGGTTTGATCCTAAGTCTTCATTTAGAAAATAGTTTGCAGCTGTAAAAATTTAAAACCCTCATTATAAATGTGTTACTGGTAATAGAAAGTTGCTTGCTGCTCCCCTGTGTATTACACTTGTTCCTTCAAATGATAAAAGGTTTTGTAGCTACCGTGGTTCATCAGAAAACTTCAGCGCAAGTGTATTGCATAAAACACTATCGCTCTGTCTCACAGAGACTCAGAAAGTAAAAATAAAAGTGAGAACTCCCACTAATTAGTAAAAATTCTCAAAGCGGGGGATAAGGAAGGAGACCACTACTACTCCTGCTGCCCTCCTCCCCCCACCTTGCCTAGTTCACAAGACAAAAGAGAAAAAGCAAAAAGTTAGAAAGAAACAAAAGTAAGATAAATAGCCAGACAACCTTGGCACCACCACCCGGCCCTAGGAGTCAAAAAAAGTGATAATAATAATGTGAACCGCTGACCTAAACTACTTGTGTTATCTGTAAATTCCAGACACTGTGTGAAAAAAGCATTGTAAAACTTTCTGTTCTGTTAGCTGATGCATGTAACCCCCAGTCACGTTTCCCACGCTTGCTTGATTTATCACGATCCTTTCACGTGGACCCCTTAAAGTTGTAAGCCTTTAAAAAGGCCAAGCATTTCTTTTTCAGAGAGCTCAGTTCTTAAGATGCGAGTCTGCCGATGCTCCCGGCCGAATAAAAAACCTCTTCCTTCTTTAATCTGGTGTCTGAGCAGTTTTGTCTGTGGCTCGTCCTGCTACAATGGCACATCATTTCAGTGGCTGTCATATGGGGTTGTCAAAACAAATAAGGTCAATCAATAAGAACTGATATGGAACAATACCTAAGATTTTTGTTGTTGTTGCTGTTGTTGTTGAGATAGAGTCTTACTCTGTCGCCCAGGCTGGAGTGCAGTGGTGCAATATCAGCTCATTGCAGCCTCAACCTCCCGGGTTCAAGCCATCCTCCCATTTCCACCTCCCTAGTAGCTGTGATTACAGGTGTGTGGCATCACGCCTGGCTAATATTTTTGTATTTGTAGAGATGAGGTCTTGCTATGTTTGCTGGTCTCAAATTCCTGAGCTCAAGTAATCCCTCTACCTCAGCCTTCCAAAGTGCTGAGATTATAGCCACTGCCAGGCCAATGCCTAAGACATTTGAACTGAAAAAGTCAGTAACAGGATGGAACATGGTGTACTACCATTTATGTAAAAGTAGATAAGGGTCTTACCCATTTTTTGAAGCCAGACTGCCTTGGCTTAAATCCCAGCTCCACCACTTTCTAGCTATGTAACCTGGGAAAAGTTGCCTGTGCCTCAGTTTCCTCAGCTGTCACCCTCATACGGTTATCAAGGAAAGGAAGGAGTTTACTTCTCCCTCTTGTATTTTTGAACCATGGGACTATGTTAACCTATTCTTTTCTTTTTTTTTTTTTTTTTTTGAGACAAGGTCTCTGTCACCCAGGCTGGAGCGCGGTGGCATGAAGATAGGTCACTGCAGCTTCCATCTCCTGGTCTCAAGCAATCCTCCCACCTCCTGAGTAGCTGGGACTACAGGCACCTATCATCATGCCTGGCTAATTTTTAATTTCTTGTAGAGACGGGGTTTTGCTATGTCACCCAGGCTGGTCACAAACTCCTGGGCTCAAGCAAATCCTCCTGCCTTGGCCTCCCAAAGTGCTGGGATTACAGGCGTGAGCCACAGCCCCCAGCCTACCTAATTTTTTTTAGTTGAGATGAGATTTTGCTACATTGCCCAGGCTGGTCACAAAATCTTGGCCTCAAGCAATCCTCCCACCTCAGCCTCCCAAAGTGCTGGGATTATAGGTATAAGGCACTGCACCTGGCCTACCTCTTTTAATTAAAAATTCTAATCAAAGAAGATACACAAGTAGCAAATAAACATGTGGAAAAGACGCTCAACATCATCATTAGGGAAATGCACAGTCAGGCCACAATGAGATACCACCTCATACTTATTCATGTGGCTGAAATGATAAAGGCTGACAATACCAAGTGCTGGTGAAGATGTGGGCAGCTGGAATTTTCATGTGCTGCTGGTGGAAATGCAAAATGGTACAGCCACTCTGGAAAACAAGATGGCAGTTTCTTATTAAGTGAAACATGCACCCACTGTACCTTCACAGTGACCTGCAATTTCAGTCCTAGGAATTGACCCAAGTGGAATAAAAACCTATGTACGTGAATGTTCTTGACAGCTTCCTTCAAAATAGCCCAAAACTTGAAACCACCCCAAAGTTCATCAACCTGGAAATTGATAACCAAACTGGTATATCCATACAATGGTATAAAAAGAAATGAACTACTGATACTTGGAACAACATTGATGAATTACGCTAAATGAAAACAACATTATACTAAGTGAAAGAATCCAGAAACAAAAACCTTGGCTGGGCACGGTGGCTCACTCCTGTAATCTCAGCACTTTGGGAGGCCTAGGTGGGTGGATCACTTGAGGTCAGGTGTTCGAGAGCAGTCTGGCTAACATGGCAAAACCCTGTCTCTACTAAAAAGACAAAAAATTAGCCAGGCATGATGGCACGCACCTGTAATCCCAGCTACTTGGGAGGCTGAAGTAGGAGAATCACTTGAACCCGGGAGGTGGAGGTTGCAGTGTCCTGCCACTGCACTCCAGCCTGGGCAACAGAGTGAGACCCTGTCTCAAAAAACAAAACAAACAAAATAAAACAAAACGAAAATCCGCACAACACCTAAATACTGTATGGTTCTGTTAAGAGTAGGTAGGCAGACATGAGCAGGGCAGGAGAGGGCTCCCCCTGATCCACAGACCAGGACTGTCAGGCGACCATCAGGTGATGGCCAGGCAGCTGTTAAGCTGCTCTTTAAAATAATAATTGGTTGCCGGGCACGGTGGCTCAAGCCTGTAATCCCAGCACTTTGGGAGGCTGAGACGGGCGGATCACAAGGTCAGGAGATCGAGACCATCCTGGCTAACACGGTGAAACCCCGTCTCTACTAAAAAAATACAAAAAACTAGCCGGGCGAGGTGGCGGGCGCCTGTGGTCCCAGCTACTCCGGAGGCTGAGGCAGGAGAATGGTGTAAACCCGGGAGGCGGAGCTTGCAGTGAGCTGAGATCCGGCCACTGCACTCCAGCCTGGGCGACAGAGCCAGACTCAGTCTCAAAAAATAAATAAATAAATAAATAATAATAATAATAATAATTGGTCACAGTCAGTGCCAGGGAAACAGTCTACCAATAGATAGAAAAACCTGAAACTAGTGAAGAGCAGCTTCCCAATAAGCTCTTGGGAGTTGAGTGAGTGGGCTCAAGCATGCTCATTAACAGGCAAAATGGCAGAGTTTAACTGATATATGGCCTTCCAGGAATATTCAGCTGGTAAGGGAAGAATGCCTCAAGTAGGCATGCGTACAACTCCAGTAAACACAGTATGCATGCAGCCCCTCCCAAGCACTGGCAGGTCACTGTGCATGCAGACAGCTCACCCCAAGAGAAGAATTAAGGAACAGATACAAGACCCTGGAAGTATGCCAACATATAAAACTCTAAGTCAAAAGGTCCAACCATGCACTGGACCTCTCTCAAGTCACCTGCTTGGCCCTCTTCCAAGTGTACCTTCCTTCCTTTTGTTCCTGCTCTAAAGCTTGGTCATAAACTTTCCCTCCTGCTCTAAAACTTGCCCTGGTCTCTCACTCTGCCTGATGTCCCTTGGATGAATTATTTCTTCTGAGGAGGCAAGAATTGAGGTTGTTGTAGACTCGTACAGATTAGCGACCGCTACATTTCCATTTATAGAAAATTCTAGAAAAGGCAAAATCCATAGTAATAAGAAGTAGATTAGTGGTTGCCAAGGAGTAGGAGTGGGGAGGGCTTGAGAGCAAAGAGGTGCAAGGGAACTTTAGGGGGACTGAAATATTCTATATCATGGTAATGGTGGTGGTTCCATGACTGTATATTGTCAAAACTCAAATTGGATTAAAGAAATTGTGAATTTGGGCCACACACAGTGGTGCATGCCTGTAATCCTAGCACTCTGGGAGGCCTAGGCGGGTGGATCACCTGAGGTCAGGAGTTCGAGACCAGCCTGGCCAACATGGTGAAACCCTGACTCTACTATGAATACAAAAATTAGCCGGGTGTGGTGCCACGCGCCTGTAATCCCAGCTACTTGGGAGGCTGAGGCAGGAGAATCGCTTGAATCTAGAAGGTGGAGGTTGCAGTGAGCTGAGATCACACCACTGCACACCAGCCTGGGTGACAGAGTGAGACTCCATCTCAAAACAAAACAAAACAAAACAAAACAGCAGGCTTCATCTAACAACTATACTTTTTTTTTTTAGAAGGATGACCTGGCCTAAAAGGCTCAGGGGAAGAGGGATGGCCTGGTCTCTAATGTTTGGTGGCAGGGAAATTAAACAGGATGAGGCTGGGAAGGGCCCATTTGGTTGGATGCTTTTGTGGCCCTTTTGCTGGGGCATCTTGGTTGGGGAGGGACAGAATGGATCCCAAACTGTAAGGAGTAAAAGAGTCAATGTGGGGTGAATAAGGGGAGGTAGCCATCTGAGATCAACTTCCAGGAAATTCGTCTGTTCGTAGACAACGGAATAAACATGACCCAACCTCTCTGGTTACAAAAGAAATGCAGATTAAAAGGACAACATTGTGACTTATCTGCTTGGTACAGTCTGATGGCCTGGGCAGTCCTGGGTGTAGGAAAGTGGTGTGTAATCTTTGTACAAAGCAATTTGAAATAAAAGGACTCTCTCTTCTCAAAGTGTAAGCTCTATGCCGGGCGCAGTGGCTCACTCCTGTAATCTCGGTACTTTGGGAGGCCAAGGTGGGAGGATCACTTGAGGCCAGGAGTTCGAGACCAGCCTGGACAACATGGTGAAACCCCATCTCTACTAAAAATACAAAAATTAGTTGGGTGTGGTGTCACATGTCTGTAATCCTAGCTACTCAGGAGGCTGAGGCACGAGAATCACTTGAACCCGGGAGGCAGAGGTTGCAGTGAGCCGAGATCGCCCCACTGCACTCCAGCCTGGGCAGCAGAGTGAGACCCTGTCTCCAAAAAAAAAAAAAAAAAAAAAAAAAAAGTGTAAAAGTGTAAACTCTTTGACCTGGCTGCTCCAGTAGGAATTTATCCTAAGGAAATAGTTTGGCAAAGGCAGCGGTGAATCAAAGTGTTGTTTATAATGTAAACCTATAGAAACAACCTATGTATCCAGTAATAGAGGATTGGCTGAGTGAAATAATGGTTTATTCATCCCAGAATTTGCTGTCAGCTTTAACCTGTTTTGATCCACACAATCATGTGGTGGAGAAAAGGATTGGGTGAGTGGGAAATGGGGATGGGAGGGAGATTTTTGCTAAATATTCTTTTCTACCTTTTGTATGTTGAACCATGTGAGTCTATTACCTATCAAAAAGTTAAAATAAAAACGTTAATGTGATAAAAATGATGATCTTGAGCTATAATTACCAACATGAAAGGCCATTTATGATACACAATTTAGTGGAAAAAGCAGATTGTAGGACCGGGTGAGCATATTTTTGTGAAAAAAAATATATATTATATATATATAATTTACTTGGGTAAACACTACAAGAGAAAAGCAAAATGTCACCTATAGTTGTGTCTGGATCGTGGTTTTTGGTGACTGTGGGTTTTTTTTCTCTTTTTATATTTGTATTTTCTAATTTTTAAAAGAATGATGAATGAAGGTATTGTATAATTTAAAACACACACTTTTTGGACGTTAGTGGGAAAACTGGTGAAACTGAATAAAGTCTGTAATTCAGTTCAAAGTTTTGTACCAGCATTCATTTCTTAGTTTTGACAAACATCCCATGACTCTTTAAGCCACAGTAACATTAGGAGAAACTGGGTAAAGGGTGTACGGAAACTGTCCATACTATTTTTGCAAGTCATCCATAGAGCTAAACTGATTTAAAGCAAAAAGCCTTTTTTGTTTGTTTGTTTTAAGGAAATTGGGTCTTGTTCTGTCTTCCAGGCTGGAGTGCAGTAACACAATCACCGCTGATTGCAGCTTCAACCTCCCAGATCAAGTGATCCTCCCACGTCAGCCTCCCAAGTAGCTGGGACTACAGGTACATGTTACCACGTCCAGCTAATTTCCGTATTTTTTTGTAGAGACAGGGTCTTGCTACACTGCCAGGGCTGGCCTTGAGCTCCTGGGCACAAGCCATCCTCCTGATTCGGTCTCCCAAAGTGTTGAGATTACAAGTGCAAGCCACTGAGCCTGGCCCAAAAAGCCTTTTAAGAAAAGTTTTTAGCTGGGCACAGTGGCTCACGCCTGTGATCCCAGCACTTTGGGAGGCTGAGGCAGGCAGGTCACTTGAGGTCAGGAGTTCAAGACCAGCCTGGCCAACATGGTGAAACCCTGTCTCTACTAATAAAAATACAAAATTAGCCGGGCGTGGTGGTGCACATTTGTAATCCCAGCTATTCAGGAGGCCAAGGCAGGAGAATGGCTTGAACCCAGGAGACGGAGGTTGCATTGAGCTGAGATCACACCACAGCACTCCAGCTTGGGTGACAAGAGCAAAACTCCATCTCAAAAAAATTAAAAAATTAAAAAAAAGAAGTTGTTTTTAAAATAAGTTTACTGGTGTGGTGGCACATGCTTGTAGTGCCAACTACTCTGGAGGCTGAGGCGGGAGGATCACTTCAGCCCGGGAATTCAAGACTGCAGTGAGCCAAGGTCACACCACTGCATTCCAGCCTGGGCGACAGAACAAGATCCCATCTCTTAAAAAAATAAAAAAATAAAAATAAATAAAAAGTTTATGACAAAAAAAAGTCTCACAGGCAGGCTGGGTGTGGTGGCTCATGCCTGTAATCTCAGCACTTTGGGAAGGTGAGGCGGGTGGATCACCTGAGTTCAGGAGATCTGAGACTAGCCTGGCCAACATGGTGAAAGCCAGTCTCTACTAAAAATACAAAAATTAGCTGGGTGTGGTGGTACCCACCTGTAATCCCAGCTACTCGGAAGGCTGAGGTGGGAGAATTGCTTGAACCGGGGAGGTGGAGGTTGCAGTTAGCCGAGGTTATGCCACTGCACTCCAACCTGGGCAACAAGAGTGAGACTTCCTCTAAAAACAAAAACAAAAACAAAAACAACAAAAAAGAAAGAATAGGAGGGGAATTGTGGGAGAACAAGGGGGATGAACGGCGGAGGGGAATGGGCTAGGGTAGAAGAGGCACCTCCTTCTCCAACCTTGGAGGGAAAAGAACAAAGATAAGAGGGGACATAAGTGAAGTTTCATTCATGCCAACACACCTTAGTTGTCTCTGGAAGGTCAGGGCCAGCTCACCTGCTGAGGCTTATGGGGATGAGTAAAGAGTGGGGATTGTGAATGGCAGAGAAGGTCTGGAATCCAAAATGAGATATGCAAATCAAATTACATGAAAGACCACTGTTTTCCAATTATCCCAGGAGATAAGTCACTTCAAAATTGTTAAAATTAAGGAGACCTTTTGGCCTCCAACCCCTACATATTGAGTCGGAAATTCCATGGAAGAGACCTGATATCTTCATATTTAACAAGCACCCCAGGTTCTTGAGGAATGGCTGAGGGACACTAAGGTAAAGGAATGCTGAACCCTGACCGCTGAAAGTGTGCTCTGAGGACCAGTAGCTTCTTTTTTTATTTTGTTTTGATTTGCTTGAGATGGAGTTTCGCCCTTGTCACCCAGGCTGGAGTGCAATGTTGGGATCTCGACTCACTGCAACTTCTGTCTCCAGGGTTCAAGCAATTCTCCTGCCTCAACCTCCCGAGTAGCTGGGATTACAGGTGCCCACCATCACGCCCAGCTAATTTTTGTATTGTAGTGGAGAAGGGGCTTCGCCATGTTGGCCAGGCTGGTCTCGAACTCCTGACCTCAGGTGATTCGCCTCCCTCGGTCTCCCGAAGTGCTGGGATTACAGGCCTGAGCCACCGCACCCAGCTGATGACCAGTAGCTTCTGCCTCACCTGGGAGCCAGTTAGAACTGTACACCTCATTCCAGACCTAACAGATCAGAGTCTGCATTTTAAATTGAATCCCTAATGGTTCATATGAAGATCAAAGTTTGAGAAGCATTATGCTAACTAACTGCCCTGACCATAAATGTGTAACTGATCAATTGATATAATTACACAATTTTCCCCAGCTGGGCTAATGAGCCCACTAGCCGAAAGAGAGAAACTCTCATTTGCACTGTTCCAGGGTTGCAGGAGTGAAAAGGTAGGGAGGTGTTGAATGCGTGGCTAAAGTGTTTGACTATGAGGTCTCCTACAGAAAGATGAAGGAGAGGACGGATGAGTTGGGAGTTTAGCTCCTCAAAGTTGAACACTTGAGGCCAGGAGGTCAAGACCAGCCTGGCAACACGGTGAGAACCCATTTCCACAAAAAATTTAGCAAATCTGGAGATTCCAATTGGGTCAAGAAATAGGGTAGAGAACAAGAGTAGGAAAAGTGGAGGGGGCCAGGCACGGTGGCTCACGCCTGTAATCCCAGCACTTTGGGAGGCCGAGGCGGGTGGATCACTTGAGGTCAGGAGTTCGAAACCAGCCTGACCAATATGGTGAACCCCGTCTCTACTAAAAATACAAAAAAAATCAGTCGGGTGGCCGGGCGCTGTGGCTCACGCCTGTAATCCCAGCACTTTGGGAGGCCGAGGCGGGCGGATCACGAGGTCAGGAGATCGAGACCATCCTGGCTAACACGGTGAAACCCCGTCTCTACTAAAAATGCAAAAAATCAGCCGGGCGAGGCGGCGGGCGCCTGTAGTCCCAGCTACTCGGGAGGCTGAGACAGGAGAATGGCGTGAACCCGGGAGGCGGAGGTTGCAGTGAGCCGAGTTCGCGCCATTGCACTCCAGCCTGGGCGACTAAGCGAGACTCTGTCTCAAAAAAAAAAAAAAAAAAAAAATCAGTCGGGCGTGGTAGAGGGAGCCTGTAATCCCAGCTACTCGGGAGGCTGAGGCAGGAGAATCCCTTGAACCCCTGAGGTGGAGGTTGTGGTGAGCCGAGATCACGCCACTGCACTCCAGTCTGGGCGACAGGGTGAATTCCCTCTCAAAAAGAAAAAAAAAAAGTGGAGGAATGGGAAGTATTTCATACCAAATGTGTAGCTTTGGGAATGTGTGGCTACCAAAGACTGAAGAGGAAAGTCATTGGAGTTGAGGAACTCAAAGAATTGTGAGGTCTCCTGATTGAGTGGGTCATTCAGAGTTCAAGTACAATCTGCTCAAGCTGAGGACTTAGACTTGTTTGCTTGGTCACTGTTCTTTGGGAAATCCACATGGTGTGGGTGGCACTCACCTTTATCCAGGATGGAAACATGACTCAGATATGGCCAATGAGAGTGTCATCCTCTGACCACTGTGATTGGTTCAGAGCTGGGCATGTGACCCAAACAGGACCAATCAGAATCCCTTGCTGGGTTTGATCTACGAATGCAGGCCGAAGGAGGAGCTAGTTTTCTTTGACATGAATGAGCTGGAAAAGCAGTAGAGGCTTAGCGGGGTGAGTGGTTGTCAGAGGCCATCTTCACACACTGTGGAGAGAAGTGATCTCAAAGAAAGTCAAGGAGATCAGGGGAATGGAGGAGGGTGATAGATGGGGCCCTAATGACTGAACATTGGGTCCATCTGCCCTTAAAGCTAGATGCATCTAGACAGTTCATTTAAGTGAGTCACAATAACCCCCTCCCTCACTGTTTACCAAAGCCAGTGTGAGCTGGGGTGTCTGCCATACCTGAAAAAGCACAAATAAGACTGGGTGCCGTGGCTCAGGTCTATAATCCCAGAGCTTTGGGAGGCCAAGGCGGCAGGATCAGTTGAGGCCAGGAGTTGAAGACCAGCCTGGCAACACGGTGAGAACCCATTTCCACAAAAAATTTTAAAAAAAAATTTTTTTTTTCTTTTAAGGAGCCGGGCATGGCGGTCCATGCCTGTAGTCCCAGCTACTCAGAAGGCTGAGGCAGGAGAATGGCTTGAGCCCAAGGAGTAGGGGCTGCAGTGAGGTATGATGGTGCCACTGCACTCCAGCCTGTGTCACAGAGCAAGACTCCATCTCTTCAATTAAAAAAAAAAAAAAATGCGTAAATGCAAGAGGAGCAAACAGGGCAGCAGGGGCTGAAGTCTTCAGGGGATGTAAACGGTCCTGGATGATGGTGGGTGGTGTTGGCAAGGGTGAGAGAGGTGGTATGTTGGTGCCAGGGTCTTCGAAGGAGGAAGGCTGTAAATAGTGCAGTGGAAGGGAAGTGGCAGAGACAGCCTGGGAAAATGTCAAGGTCACCTCGAGGAGGCCTGTGGACAAGGAAGCAGCCCGTAGCCTCCACCCAAAGCCTGACAGTGAGGCAGGACCATCAGGACCAGAGACCTGTACATGAACTGAGCCTGGCCCTTGTTCGGGTTTAACCCTGACCTGACCACCAATTGACCCCTGATTCTGACTGCACTGGGCTCTCCTCTGGCCATTGGCTTACCCTCGACTCAGGCCCCATGCCAAGCTCTGATCCTGTCCTTTTTCTCTCCCTCCCTTCATACTCAGTGTAAAGCCCCTGGTGTATGCTGACTGGCCCACGGCCATCATAGTCTCTCCTTATTTCATGAGGGGCATCCATTACTCGCCAAGGCCAAGAACATTATTCTAAGATCTCAAGCCATGGCCCAGAAAGCCGTATCCAGTTTTCCACCTAAAGAAGCAGCTAGTGACCTTCTAAATCCTCCTCTCTTTTTCAACGTCTCTGCCCCAAGGGAGGATGTGATGAGGACACCCCCTTGACTCCCAAGATATTCTGTAAGGCCATCAATTTCCATAAACTGTCCATTGAGGGTGGGCTGGTATCTGCATGAATGTGGGGGCTCCATAGATATTCAGTTTGGCCATTTTTCAGGTGCCCAGCCTTAAGCCAGAAAGTTTAAGTCAGTAATAGTAGATCCCAGACAACTCCCTTGAGGATCTTCAAGAGTTGCAAAGCCTGAGTTGCATTTATTATTATTATTTTAAAGTTCAAGATATAGCAGCTTTAAAAACCAGAAGATCCCAGAGGGCATTTCCCTGTGGTCCTAAAAGTTCTTTACAGCATCTGCCTCTAGGGCAGCAGAGGAAAAAAATTGTAGTTGGCAGTGCTTACCCAACATTAGCCCATTCAGCTGCCTGTAGGTGGCCTTACTAATGTCTGATGCATGGTAAATACCTAATGTTATAACAACAACAACAACAAAAACCCAACACTAGAAAATTCTGCTGTGGATCTTTCATGAGCCAGGCCCTCTGCCAAGCGCTCAGAATCAACCTTATCTCATTTTACTCTCAAAATAAGCTTAGGTAGTAAAAACTGTCATTACCCACCGCCGCCTCCACCTGCTTTTATAGATGAGAAAACTGGGGCAGAGACTGGTTAAGAAACTAGCCCAGAGTCATACAGCTAGTAAGTGTTGGGACTTGGATTTGAACCAGGTAGTCTGACTTTGGGGCTTGAAAAATAATTCTGGATCGCTTCTTGGCCTTTTGGCCAAGATCAAGTGTAAAAAATAATTATAGGATAGGTGTGTAGTAGAATGGATGGATGGATATGTGAATGGATGGATGGATGAATGGATGGATGAACTGATATGTGAAAGGATGGATGGGTGAATGAATGGATATGTGAATGGATGGATGGATGGATGGATGAATGGATGGATGGGTATGTGAATGGATGAGTGAGTGGATGAATGAATGGATGGATGAGTGGATGGATGGACAGATATGTGAATGGATGAGTGAGTAGATGAATGGATGGATGGATGGATATGTGAATGGATGGATGGATGAGTGGATGGATGAACAGATATGTGAATGGATGAGTGAGTGGATGGATGGATGGATGGATGGATGGATGGGCGGATATGTGAATGGAAGAGTGAGTGGACGAATGGATGAATGGATGGATATGTGAATGGATGGATGGATAATGGATGAACAAGTTAATGTTGGATGATTCAGAGGCTGGAGGTATTCAGGAGGCAGAAGTGTGTTCTGAGGCTGGCAGGGATCTGGGGACTGACTGGCTGCAGAAGGTTGGCAGGCAACCACAGATAGCCAGCCTCACTACCTTGCCAAAACTCCGTTTGCTTTTCTTCTTTTTCTCATGTTTGTACTTGAATCTATTTCATGTTGCTGGGTTGGAAAATCCTCTGAGCTGGCTTGAGTTCCCTCATGTAAGAAAAGAGAGCCCAGATGGTATCTCTTGGAAGCCTGTCATTGTGGAGTAATGGCTGGTCTTTATTTTCTTCTTTGTGCTTTTCTGAAAATGCCCAGTTTTCTATAGTGTGGAATGGGGTATCTATTGTTGCACTAAACCCTGGTGGCTCTTGGGCAATCATTCCTTACCCTCCTCTTTTAATGTGACTTTTAGGGGGAGGGCTGCTATCCCAATTCAGAAGTACACACAAAATCCAGGTCTGGCAAACCACAATGTTTTCATTCATTTGGCCACAGTGGTTGATTCAAGAAAAGCCCCATGACCTAAGGATGTCCAATGCAAGCCCATTCAATAATTTGGGGGTTTGAAATAGTTATAAGACAGAAGTTCTCTTTCTTTGGATGAGGAGAGTGCTAAGAGATAGTACACATGTCTAGGGTTTCTAGCACCCATCTTAACACTGTATGGTGAGTATGTCTAAGAATGGAGCTAACACAAGGGAAGACAAATGAGAGAGAGAACTTAGAGTTCAGATTTCATCTTCTGAATTCCTTGATCCAGCCATACCTGAAGCAGAGACCCATGGGCGTTTCAATTATGTGAGCCTATATGTATTTACTTTTTCTTAATCAAATGTAATTTAGGCTTTTACCACTGACAGACAAGATTCCAAACACAATACTTACTACTTTTCTATGACTACAAATAAAAATGTATTTTTAATAATGTTATTACCAGTCATGGAGGCTCATGCCTGTAATTCCAGCACTTTGGGAGGCTGAGGCAGGTGAAGCCCAGGAGTTCAAGACCAGCCTGGACAACATGGTAAGACTCCATCTTTGCAAAAAAATACAAATATTAGCCAGGTGTGGCTACTGACTGTATACTTGGGAGGCTGAGGTAGAAGGATTGAGCCTGGGAGGTTGGGGCTGCAGTAAACTGTGATGGTGACATTTCACTCCAGCCTGGGTGACAGAGTGAGACCCTGTCTCAAATAATAATAATAATAATAATAATAATAATGTTCTTAAAAAAGAACAAAAGACAACTGTCAGATCCCTGAGTACATGCAATCATTTAACAAAGAGAGCTGTTGAACAACAGAGTTTGTCAGACAAACACCTGCCCATCTGGCCAGAGGTATGAGCAGACGAGGCTGGGAAGATTCCACTGGGAATGTTCCTGGAGGAGGGCGAAGGAGCGTTTTGACAATCAGTTCTGTTTCACCTCCTCCTGCTGCTCCTTCCAGCTTCCAGCTGGGCACAATGGGGCCCCTTCAGTCTGCAACCCGCAATTAGAGCACACGTCTCAGGAATCCTGCTGATCCAGACCCCTTCTCCACCCTGGGCCAGTCCTGCCTTGGGAGAGAAGGAGCTAGAACAGTTTATCCATTTCCTAGGAGGTAGCGGTGGCTGCATGAGCCAGAGGTGGGTCTGGAGGGGACATTCGCAGGGCAGCCACCCTGGGGAATGTGTGGCCAGTCATTTCTTGGGGATGCCTCTGTGGAGGGGACAGAGCCAGAAAGATATTTGCACCCTGGGGACATTGCCTTGAATGCTAGGTTGCTTTTAGGATGTGTTATGAACATCCATGCAACACCTGTGTTAACACCCACTCATCATTTTCTTGCTTTTCTAAGATTTTTTTTTCTAAGACAAAGTTTTGCTTTGTTGCCCAAGCTGGAGTGCAGTGGCATGACAATACTCACTGTAGCCACAAACTTCTGGGCTCAAGTGATCCTCCCCCACTCAGCCTCCCCAGTATCTACTACTACAGGCCACCATGTCTAGCTGTTTTTCATCTGTAGAGATGAGGTCTTGCTATGTTGCCCAGGTTGACCTCAAACTCTTGGGCTCAAGTGATCCTCTTGTCTGAGTCTCCCAAAGTGTTGGGACTACAGTCATGAGTCACTGAGTCTGGCCTGAGATTTTCAAAAAATGTTGCAAAATCATGCACTATAGAAGAATGCATAAAAGACATATGTGGTTTTAAAAAATAGGAAAGCTGGCCAGGCACAATGGCTTACGCCTGTAATCCCAGCACTTTGGGAGGCCAAGATAGGCAGATCACTTGATCCCTGGAGTTCAAGACCAGCCAGGTAACATGATGAAAATCTATCTCTACCAAAAATTAGCAGGGCATGGCGACGCATGCCTGTCATCCCAGCTACTTGGGAGGCTGAGATGGGAGGATCACCTGAGTCTGGGAAGTCAAGGCTGCAGGGAGCTGTGATCATGTCACTGTACTCACTCTACCCTGGGTGTTGGAGTGAGACCCCGTCAAAAAAAAAAAAAAAAAAAAAGCAAAGCAAACACTTGGGTTTCTACTGCCACTTAAAGTGAGAAATAGGTCCTTGCTACCCAGTTTTCCAAATGCCCTGTGTACCGCTAGTCACTTCTACTTTCTCCTCCACTAGTCCAGCCCCAGGCCAGAAGTTTCTGCTCTTCTAACTTCTATGCTTAGTGCATCTTGCTTTTCTTTATAATTTCACTTATTATTTTTCATTAGGTCAACTCTCTCTCTTTTCATTTAAATAAATTTAGTTTTTGGATTTTTTATTTTTTATCACATAACTCTTTTCTTTTTTTTAGGCGGAGTTTCACTCTTGCTACCCAGGCTGGAGGGCAGTGGCATGATCTCGTCTCATTGCAACCTCCGCTTCCTGGGTTCAAGCCATTCTCCTGCCTCAGTCTCCTGAGTAGCTGAAATTACAGGCGTCTACCACCACGCCCGGCTAATTTTTTGCATTTTTAGTAGAGATGCGGTTTCACCTTGTTGACCAGGCTGGTCTCAAACTCCCGACCTCAGGTGATCCACCCGCCTGGGACTCCCAAAGTGCTGGGATTACAGAGGTGAACCACTGCGCCCAGCCACATAACTCTTTTAAAGTGCACAGTTCAGCAGCATTTATTATGTCCTCCATGCCATGTAACTACCACCTTTATCTAGTTCCAAGGTTTTTTCGTTATCCACAAAGGAGACTCCGTATCCATTAAGCAATCACTCTCCATTTCTCCTCCCTGCAATCTGCTTTCTATCTGTGAATTTATCCATTCTGAGTATTTCGTATAAATGGAATGGGACCATATATGACCTTTTGCATCTGCTGGCTTTGTTCACTTTGCATGAGGTTTTCAGGGTTCATTCATATGTCAGTAGTTCATTCTTTTTTAATTTTTTGTTTTATTTTTATGGATTTAGCGATACAAGTACAGTTGTGTTACATGGATATATTGCATTAGTAGTGAAGTGTGTGCTTTTAGTGTAGCCATCACCTGAACAGTGTGCATTGTCTCCAATAGGTAGTGTTTCATTCCTCATCCCCCTGCCACCTTCCTACCTTTTGGAGTTCATTTCTTTTAATGGGTGAATAATATTCCACTGGGAATAAATTATTTATTTATTTATTTATTTATTTTTGAGACAGAGTCTTGCTCTGTTTCCCAAGCTGGAGTGCGGTGGTGTGATCTTGGCTCACTGCAACCTCCGCCTCCTGGGTTCAAGCGATTCTCCTGTCTCAGTCTCCCAAGTAGCTGGGATTACGGGTGCACACAACCACGCCTGGTTAATTTTTGTATTTTTAGTAGAGACGGAGTTTCACTGTGTTGGCCAGGCTGGTCTCGAACTCCTGACCTCAAGTGATCCACCTACCTCGACCTCCCAAAGTGCTGGGATTACAGGTGTAAGCCACCACAGCTGGCCCAGAATAAACTTATTTTAAAAGGAAATGTTTCTGTTACCACTGGCTTCTCCTTCTTCCTAGAACATTCTTCCTCCAGACATATCTGCATGAGTGATTCTCTCCAGTTGCTCAGATCATATCCTCTCAAGGTCTCCCCTGACCAAATAGTATCGTTCCCAGCTCCCTCTGCCTGTCCTTGCCCTCTCAGCGCCCCTGACTGTTCCGTGTTTTCTTTTTTCCATAACACTGATTGCCTACATATGTATTTTATACATTCTATCGTGCATGATTTTGTACAATTTTTTGAAAATCTCGGTTAAACAATTGACTTTTTTCTTCCATTGATCATTTTCGTGGTTTCTCATCCCCCAGTAGCCAAGTGAGTTCCATAAGGGTGGGGAGTTTTTTCTGCCTGACTGACAGATGCATCCCTAACTCCTACCATGTGCTGAGCACGTAGTAAACACTTTTGAAGGTAACGAAGAGACCCCCTCGCCCAAATACCCACATCCTAATGCCTGAGACCTGCGAACATTACCTTCTATGGCACAGGAAGAGACTTCACAGATGTGATTAAGGATCTTTCTCTTTTTTTTTTTTTTTTCCTGAGACAGGATCTCACTCTGTTGCCCAGGCCAGAGTGCACTGGCTTGATCTCAGCTCACTGCAACTTCTGCCTCCCAGGCTCAAGCGATCCTCCTGCCTCAGCCTCCCAAGTCGCTGGGACTACAGACACGCACCACCGGACTCAGCTAAGTTTTGCATCTTTTGTAGAGGCGGGGTTTCATCATGTTGCTCAGGCTGGTCTCGAACTCCTAAGCTCAAGTGATCCACCTACCTTGGCCTCCCAAAGTGCTGGGATTATAGGTGTGAGCCACTGTGCCCAGCCAAGTTAAGGATCTTTAAATGTGGAAAATATCCTGAATCATCTGGGTGGACCCTAAATGTAATCACAAGTGTTTTTGTTAAAAGGAGGCAGAAGGAGATTTGGCAACAACAGAAGTCGATGTGATGACTGAAATAAGAGGCTTCTCTGCAGGCTTTGAAGATGGAGGAAGGGGCCACGAACCAAGGGATGCAGTTCTAAAAGTTGGAAAAGGCAGAAAAACAAAAACAAAAAACAAAAAAACAAAACAAACAGACAAACAAAAAACAGATTTTCCCCTAGAGCCTCTGGAGGGAGCACAGCCCTGCTGATAGCTTGATTTTAGCTCCATAAGATTCATTTCAGAGCTCTGGCCTCCAGAACTGTAAGAGAATAAATTTCTGTGGTTTTAAGCTACTAAGTTTGTGGTAGTTAGTTACAGCATCCACAGGAAATGAATACAGTGCTCAATAAACATTTGTTGCATGAATAAGTGATTGTTAAACTAGTGACCGAAGGAGATATGTTCTTTTATAATGCATGATCTTGCACTTTATTTTGCAAATCTCAGTCAATCAATTGACTTTTTTCTTCTATTGATTACATTAAGCATTGGTTACATTAAGCAGAAGACCACTGAGAAAACAGATGCAGTGAAGAAATGATGCTGTTAAGTTCAAATTAGATAGCAAGAGAACTAGAGAGCTACAGGCTCTGAGGCAGCTCTCTCTTTGTCAGAAAAGGGAGACGAACAGTGTTAGAAAGTGTTGAAGACCCATGAGCATCAAACTGAGATTTTGTTTTTTGTTTTTTTGGGATTTATTTTTGCAATGGGGTCTTGCTCTGTTGCCCAGGCTGGAGTGCAGTGGTTCAATCGCAGCTCACTTTGACCTTGACCTCCTGGGCTCAAGCCATCCTCCCACCTCAGCCTCCTGAGTAGCTGGGACTACAGGCGCACACCACACCACTCAGCTAATTTTTGTATATTTTTTTGTAGAGACAGGGTCTACCTGTGTTGTGGCTGGTCTTGAACTCCTAGGCTCAAGCAATCCTCCTGCCTCGGCCTCCCAAAGTGCTGGGATTACAGGCATGAGCCACCGCACCTGGCTGGAACTTTGTTCTTGTACATTGGAAAATGGACTAGCTTTCGTATTCTGTTAGTCAATGATATTTGATGCTCCAACTTGCTGGGGCAAGGGAAGACCATATAGAGAGAGTGACATTTGCATCTGGTCTTGAAGGATGCATGAATGAGTGGAGGGTGAGTGGAGGAAGACAGAGGGAACCATTCAGAGTTGCAGATAAGTCTGTGTGCTGCCTAAAATTATCACCATAGGGTGAGTCCTGCAACTTGAGAAACATGGCCAAGGTGTGATGGGGCGGATGGGGCACTGCCAAGAAGTGTCTAAGCAGGAGGTGTTGTGGTCCAGTCTGCACTACGGAGACATTCTCCTGGCATAGCCTGGAGTAGGGAAGGAGGAAGGAGAGCTGGGAGAAGGGAGATTCATGAAGAGGAGGGAGTTTCCTGTCACTTCACCTTTTGTCCTTATTAAGGATCCTTCTTAAACGTCAGAGTCTTGGAGTCTCCATCTTTGACTCTTTCCTCTGCTTTATTTTTTTCAAGATGAGGATCTTGCTGTGTTGCCCAGGCTGGAGTACAGTGACAGACTCATGGGTCACTGCAGCCCCTAACTCCTGGGCTCAAGCAATCTTCCTGCCTTGGCCTCCCAAAGTGCTGGGATTACAGGTGTGTGCCACCGCACCGAACCCTTTGCTCCTCTTCTGATCTGCTTCCCTCCATGGTGACCTAAACCACACCCCTGGCTTTGTCCTGCCTGGATGACGCCCGTGTCTCCATCTAGCCCAGACCTCTCTCCTGAGTTTTTAACCCCAGAAGAGATTGGCATGTTTATCTAATATTTTCCCTTGTGCAGGTTCGCAAGACACGGGCTGGGTCTGCAGTGCCTCTGTTCATCAGGGAGGTGGTCCATGGGTGGCAGGACACTAGGGTCTGGGATTCAGTGACCCTCCGAGAAGCAGTGAGGGTGGTGGCTCCATTTGAGAAGACCAGGGGTACATTAAGAACAGGCATTCCTGTGACTTACACATGGAGTCGTTGTCCCTTGGAATCAGTAACTCCTGGCCATGGCAGTTGCTTATGAAAGGGTCTTGGAATGAAGTTGTTCTACTCTCGTCCTCACCTTTGTCCTGGGAAGAGAAGGCCCCTCAGCTGAGCAGGCTGGATCTGAAGCTAAAGAGGGCTGGAGAAAACCTCAGGGGAAGACACACTTAGCCTCTGGGGAAAAGCTTCTATCTGAAAGGCAGTTTGCACAGTGCTTAAGTGCATTGGCTCTGCCTGCTAGCCTGGGCACATCAGTTACTAGCAGTGTGGCCATGAGAACTCTTTGTGACTCCTTTTCTTTTCTTTTCTTTTCTTTTCTGTTCTTTTCTTTTCTTTTCTTCTCTTCTCTTCTCTTTTCCTTTCTTTTCTTTTCTGTATTTATTTTATTTTATTTATTTTTTAGATAGGATCTCTCTCTGTTCCCGAGGCTGCAGTGCGGTGGCACAGTCTCCGTTCATTGCAGCCTCAACCTCCTGGGCTCGAAGGATCCTCCTGCCTCAGCGTCCTGAGTAGCTGCTGGGACTACAGGCGTGTACTACCATCATGCCCAGATATTTTTTGTATTTTTTGTAGAGATGGGGTTTTGCCATGTTGCCCAGGCTGGTCTCAAATTCCTGAGCTCAATCTGCCCACCTTGGCCTCCCAAAGTGCTGGGATTATAGTTGTAAGCCACCACATTCGGCCTCCATTTCTTTATTTATGAGTTCCTGAGCTGTTAGAATTACACAAGCTGATGTGTGTGAAGTGCTTAGCAGAATCCCTGGCAAACTGTAAGAGCTAAATGCATGTTAGCCATTGTTAGTATTGTTACTGTTTTTGTAAGTGCCACAAACTTTTCCTAAATGCCAACACTGTACTCTGTCCTGTCCCCATCTAGGGACAAAGAGATAAGACACAATTCCTGCCCCTGCAGAGCTCATAGTCTAATGATAGAGACAGATGTAGGAAAAAATTTATACAGGGCCAGGCACCATGGCTCATCCTGTAATCCCAGTACTTTGGGAGGCTTAGATAGGAGGATAGCTTGAGGCCAGGAGTTTGAAACTAGCCTGGGCAACATAATAGGAACCCATCTCTACAAAAAAAATTTTAAAAATTAGCCAGGCATAATGATGTGCTTCTGTAGTTACAGCTACATGGGAAGCTGAGGCAGGAGGATTGCTTTAGCCTAGGAGGCTGAGGCTGCAGTGAGCGATGATTGTTTCAAATCCAGGAGTTCAAGACCAGCCTGGACAACATAGTCAGATCTTGTCTCTATAAAAAATTTAAATACCAGCCATGGGTCGTGACATGCGCTTGTAATCCCAGCTACTCAGGAGGCTGAGGCAGGAGGTCAAGGCTGCAGTGAGCTATGATCATGCCACTGTGCTCCAGCCTGGGAGACAGAGGCAAGACCTTGCCTGTTTCATATATATATATATATATATATATATATATATATATATATATACACACACACATATGTATGAAAGCCGTATAATGGTGGAAGCTCCAACTTCTTGGGGCAAGGGAAGAGGATCAGGGAAAACTTTACAGAGGCGCTGACATTTGCAGTTGGCCTGGAAGGGTGAAGTGGGAAAGGAGGCAAGGAAATGCTGGACACTGTAAGAGCCAAACAAGAATGGAGACAGCTAGAGCTTGCTGGGTGTGCACGCCTGTGTGCTTGGGGAGAGTCGAGCAGCTGTTGGCTTTGGATTCTCGTGGCCTTGCCTTTGGCAAGCCTCACTAGAAGTGTTCCTCCATCAGGCAGAGGCTGGCCAGTTCCATGAATCTGAGGGCACCTCCTGCTCCCACCATGGAGGAGGACGAGGAAGCTCCTGTCTGCGTTGTGCCCAGGTAGGCATCCGCTGCAAGTTCCCTGTCGGCACCGGCTATAGCCACCAGAGCCCAGCGTGGATGAGAGCCAGGCTCACGGCCTCTGTAACCCAATCCCCACCTGCATGGGCCTGGCTCCTGAGCCCACTTCATGGGGGAGCTCCCTCCAGTCTGGGGTCACCATGACCTCCTCCTTGCTGACTGGCATACCTGCTGGCAATGCCCTGCCCCGTGAGGTCTAGTGGAAACACCACATAGGGCAGAGGCTTACTCTAGTCACAGGCCTGGGGTTGGGTTGAGTTGAACCAGGGGTGCCCAGGTCCAGACAGGGTCCCTACAGTCCTCTCTTTTACCAAGACTCTTGCCCTTACTAGCAGCCATTCTCATGAAGGGAATTAGTCCTGAATTGTGGACCTTCGCCAATCATAGATGAAGGACTTCCTTCAGCCCTAGAGCCAGGGTATTTAGCCTCTCCCCCTTCCCACCCAAAATAAAGGATGAAGCCTCATCCTTCAAAGGTACAGACCAGACTGGCTGCAAAATAATGGAGCGATAAAAGGCACCAGCTCTGGAGTCAGACTGTCTGGGGTCAAATCCCAGCTCAGCAACCTCCTAGCTGTGTCACCTTAGGCAAGTAACCTAATCTTTTATGCGTCAGTTCCTTCATCCACAAAATGGGATAATCATATCCATCGAATGTGCTCATCCAAGGGTCAGCACAGTTTTCTGTAAAGGGCTAAAGGGAAAATATTTTAGGGTTTGCTGGCTTTGCAGGTTTGGGTTGTAGCTACTCAGCTCTGCCACTGTAGTGCAATGAATGGCCGTAAACAAAACTTGAACAAATGGATGTGGCTGTGTACCAACAAAACTTTATTTATAGACACTCAAAGTCGAATCTCATATCATTTTCATGAGTTACAGAATCTTCTTCTTTTGCTATTTAAAAGCAAAAATAAAAATTCTTGGCTGGGCACGTTGGCTTGTGCCTGTAATCCCTGCACTTTGAGAGGCTGAGGTGGGAAGATCATTTGAGGCCAGGAGTTCAAGAACAGCCTGGGTAACATAGTGAGATCCTATTTCTACAAAAAATAAAAAATAAAATAAAATAAAATAAAATAAAATAAAATAAAAATTTTAGTTCATGGTCAAAAACAGGATTTCGTTTGCAGAACACCATTTGCAGTCCCCTATGCTAACCTATCTAGGTGCTTAAAACAGTACCTAACACCTTTTCTTGGGTTGGCTTTAAACACCAACCAAGGATTTAATACCTGTTAGCCATTTTCAGGTGGGAAGATGTGAATGTGATATGAAGTGGGTCATCTGTCGCAGTTGGCTTGTTGGTGAGGGACAGGCCATTGGTGATGGGGGGGTCAGCTCTGTCTTGG
Source organism: Macaca mulatta (assembly GCF_049350105.2). Taxonomy (NCBI): domain Eukaryota; kingdom Metazoa; phylum Chordata; class Mammalia; order Primates; family Cercopithecidae; genus Macaca; species Macaca mulatta. The sequence goes on along the minus strand of NC_133425.1, from coordinate 22,730,925 downwards.
AATAGCTGCCCAGAGCATGGCCCACCATGCTCCCCGTCTTCCCACCCAAAGTGACATGGGCCTCACCCTTTAAAAGGTACAGACACAAATTGGATGCAAAATCGTGGACTCAGATTGTCTGGGTTCAAATCCTAGCTCTGCCACCTCCTCACTGTGTCACCTTGGGCCAGTAACTTAATCTTTCTGTGCCTCAGTTTCTTCATCCACAAAATGGGATAATCAGATCCATCTCCTGGGTCCACCCCTGCCCCAAAGTGAGGACACTCTGACATAGTCCCAGACCTCCACCACGGCACTCTGATCTCCACCAACACTCCAAGGGCCCTGGGCCAGTTCTCTGCTGCCTGAGGGCATGGAGGACACCTTTCCCCAGTGTCAGTGACGAAGAAGAACAGTTTATTCACAAACGGCTCCGGCTTCAGGGCTGGCACTTTCTCCTATCTTTGGCATCCGGCAGTAGCTATCCAGCCTTGATACTCAAGGTCACATCCTTGGGCCCCGACCCAGGCTGGCAGTGCGGGTGAAACCCTCGGCTTTGGGGCTTTGGAAGAGTCCTTCCCTCTCAAGACCTGCAAAGAGCTGCATCAGCCCTCACTCGCCTTCGCTTGGGCCGGCACCACTGCCTCGGCCCCCAGTCTCTACTGACGCGCTAATAGTTCAGGTCCCAGGATATATCTCAGCCTGGATAGTTGTGAGTGCTGCTGCGTAGTACCCGATGGGTCTTCCTGCACATGTCCAGGCCCCATCTTGCGGTTTAAAGCAGGCTTTTTGGTTGGAGTCTCTGAAAAGCCCAGAATGGGGCAGAGGGTCCCCTGTGCGCACATCTGGGGGCACCCGGTCCATGTCCTTAGACTGTGGCCGGTGGTCCTTAGACCATGGCTGGTGGTCCTGACTAGATCTGTCTTCTCATCCCTGACTCAGAGCTCATCTAGTATCTGGGTATCTGTGAGCTGGTTGGAAAAGGCCCTCTCCAAGCGCAAGGTATTGTATTTGGGGGGCGGTGTGCCGGGCACTTGGGTTCCTACGGCTGGAGGCAGGTGCAAAGCAGAGTTGAAAGTGGGTAGGTCATTGTCTATATCCAGGGCTGGGTTGTCCTGGCCCTGTGGGCTGCGGGGAGCTTCTGGACAGGGGGGAGCCTGCTTCCGAGCCCACCACTCCTTGGCTTTCTGCCACTGGCGGCGGGCAATGATAGAGAAGAAGTCGATGAAGAAGACCTCAATGATCTCAATGACGCAGACAACAGAGCAGCTCATCCACAGGCCCAGCTGGCCACCGAAGTTGGACAGAAGCATCTCAATCTGCAAGAGAGGCCAAGCCACATAAGTCCCATCAAGAGGGACCTCCCCACAAGTTGGTCTCACACAGGAACCCTGATTCCCAAGGGAGCCACGGGTCAGCCCTGACCCTGCACAGACTGGGAGGAAGAAGCAGGCAGGCTTCCTGTCTCCTCTTACTCTGTGTGTTCTGACCTGAGACCCTAGCCTACAGCAGCCTTCCTAGAGCAGGCTGGAACCCCTTTCCCTGATTCTGCTCCCCAAGGCCAGGCAGATGCTCACATCTGCCCCCAAAGTGAGGACACTCTGACATAGTCCCAGACCTCCACCACGGCACTCTGATCTCCACCAACACTCCAAGGGCCCTGGGTCAGTTCTCTGCTGCCTAAGGGCATGCAGGACACCTTTCCCCAGTGTCAATGACAAGGGACATAGGCCCAGGACAGGTCCTGGAAGGAAGCCACTCTACTCACACTGTTGGCTGGGCTCTCCATGATGGATCTCTGGTTCAGGTCTTTGTAGAATATCAAGAGTTTTGCCAAGTCTGTCCTGCAAAATTCCAACAGGTGAGTCAAGAGCCTTGGCATCCTACCAGATCACCAGTCCTCAGCATGGCTGTCTCCCTCCTACCCAAGCTGGCAGCACAGTCAAGGCACTGAGCTCCTTGGAGGTATCAGAACCTGGCCCATAAGGGCTCCGTCTACACCCCAGAGCATATCTCCAGGCTGGAACTGGTCCTCAGGTCATTCATTCACTCAATAACTGCTCCCCAGCTTCCAGATTAAGTCAGTCGACCCAGCCATACTGCCATTATACCCTGTTCTTCATTAAACGTCGACATTTGTAATTGTTTGATAGCAATCTCAAGTATGTACAGGTAATGTACATGAGCAGGGTAGTTGACGTAATATGATAATAGGCACAATGGCAATGAGCATTTATGGGGCACTTCCTATGTTGCCAAGCACTGTCGTAAGAACTTTATGTGAATTAACTCACTGAATTCTCCCAACAGCCCTGTGAGGCAGGTATGTATAGTTTCATCCTCCTCATTTCACAGATGTGGAAACGGAGATGCAGATTGGTTAAGGAACTTGTCCAAGACTACACTGTCAATAATCGGCTGAGCCAGTACTCCAACTCATTTAGATTTGGCTTCAAAGTCCATGCTCTTAACCATCACACTAAACTGCCTCTCCATAGGACGATGGCAAACTGGACCATGACTCATTCCAAAGGAGCAGGTATTACTCAGCTCTTCAGTGCTACAAAACAGTGGAGGGTCGTTCTTGCCAGAACTTTTGAACTTTCAGGAAAAGCTGGAAATAATGGGTTGCATTCATGAGGCTAGATTTGTGCCAAGGATCAGTCACCAGTTTGCAACACTTGGTTTAATGGTTTGCAATTGCTTGGTCAAAGTCTATTTTATCATTAGAGTGTAAGTACCTTGGGGGGCAGAGACCATGTCTGCTTGATTGTCCTGGTTTCCCCAGCACCTCACACAGCACCTGGCACCTAGCGGGTGCTCTATGAATGTTGGAAGCCAGATTGGCCAGATTGGCTCTCACAGTGGGCAGGCCCAGCAGTGGGCATGAGGGAGATAGTGAAGGCTTAGAGAAATGTGAGTTCACACGGCATGATTCACAGATGCGAGTTCACTGTCTCCTAGCTTTGAGGAAATGAATGAGTGAGTGAATGAAAAGAAGAGGAGGGCAGGCTCAGTGGCTCCTGCCTGTAATCCCAGCACTTTGGAAGGCTGAGGGAGATGGATCACTTGAGGTCAGGAGTTCAAGACCAGCCTGGCCAATATGGTGAAATCCCATCTCTGCTAAAAATATAAAATTAGCCGGGTGTGATGTTGCGCACCTATAATCCCAGGTACTTGGGAGGCTGAGGCAGGAGGATTGCTGAAACCCAGGAGGCGGAAGTTACAGTGAGCTGAGATCACACCACTGCACTCCAGCCTGGGTGACAGAGTAAGACTCTGTCTCAAAAAATAAAAAAAGAGATTTGGCCATACCCATAAGCATATGGAAGCAGGTGAGAAGACTGGGGGCTGTGGCGGCCAGAGCAGAGGAACAGGGTAGAGGAAACTTACTTGTTGAGCTTTTTGTTTATTTGCCGGCCTTGGTCCCAAGTGAGAACAGGCAGCAACCACTTCTACAATGGAGAGAGAAAGAGTGGGTCTGAGGATGCCCAAGAGGCCAGGGCCAGCCTCCCGCCCTCAGGCTCCCCAACTTGTTCCCCAGCCTCCGCAAGGACCATGTCCCAGGCCAGAGGACACAGCAAAAATGTCAGTGGGGCTCCAGGCTGGGGGCTTGAGTGGGGAAGGGTGGGCAGAAGAACTTACCTCCGAAACCACAGATGGCCATTGTGCCAGGCTCGTGGTTAGTGTCCACTCCTTAAAGCTAAGGGAGGAGGGGACAGTATGAGTGTAGGTAGCCCAACCCAACCCAGCCGCCCATCTCACCCCTTGGGGTCCACATACCTGCAGGCTTCCTTGCACACAGACTGGCAGCCCAGCTCTTCCTGGACAAAGGCTCGATGCAGTTGGTAGTAACAATACACTGAGGGACAAGGGAGAGGGCAGCGTGAGCTTTGAAAAAGCCACAGGACCCTTCCCGGGCATTCCCGGGTCACCAAGGACAGCCCCGCAGTCTCATTTTAATGATTTCTCCTCCCACTTTCTACCAACACTGGCTCTCTGGAAACACATACTGCCTTGTGATGTTGGGAAACAGAAAGCAGTGGTGGTTAAGGGTGTGAGCTGAAGGTCAGGCTGCCCTTGGTTTGGATCCAGCTCTGTTCCTTTCTGGCTGTGTGACCTTGGGCAAGCCGTCTAGCCTTTCTGGGTCTTGGTTATCTATTCTGTGAAAAGGTAATATCGACCCATTCCTACCTTCTGGAGTTGACTAAGGTGGTCAGTTGCAAAGTATAATTCAAGGCAGGCTTGACAACAGAAGTAAAACTCTAGCTAAACGGCTCTCAACCAATACCTCCCTCATGCAAAAGGCAAGAGGGTTGGAGTCCCATGACTGCCTATTGCCAGGGCTAGGCTGACCCTGGTCCTGGGGCATGCAAGGCTGGGGCTGGGTCTCACTCACTCCAGTTGGGGTGTTGCTGGTAGTTGCAGTAGTTGGCTGCGGGAGGTAGAGGCTGGCTGTACTGGGCACACCCACATTTCTCCACCATCTTTGTCTGGAAGCATGAATGAAGGCAGATCTGAAAGAGGAGACCCAGGGATGCCATTCATGTCTTTGCACAGGGATGCCAGGGAGTTCCCTGCACATCCTTCAGCCCAGGGGGTCAGCCTCCCTCAGCCTTGGTCAACATGAACCTGCCCCTTATGCCAACTGGGCTGGGCATGGTCCCAGAACTGCAAAGGGCCCAAGCTGGAAGATATATTAAGAATTTATTTATTATTTTTATTTATTTACTTATTTTGAGACAGTATTGCTCTGTTGCCCAGGCTGGAGTGCAGTGGCACGATCTCAGCTCACTACAACCTCTGCCTATCGGGCTCAAGTGATCTTCCCACCTCAGCCTCCCAAGTAGCTGTGATTACAGATGTGCACCACCATGCCCAGCTAAGTTTTTGTATTTTTGGTAGAGACGGGGTTTCACCATGTTGGCCAGGCTGGTCTCGAACTCCTGACCTCAAGTGATTCTCCCACTTTGGCCTTCCAAAGTGCTGGGATTATAGGCATGAGCCGCCGCACCTGGCCAATGTATTAAGAATTTAGACTAACTGAGATATGGAGATTGGGCTGAGCTGGGGCTGGAGTGGTCATTTTCCATCATGTGGGTGCCAACACAAAGTTAAGTGGGAAAATTGGAGGAGTCCTCCAGAAACAGAGAGAAATGAACACAGTCCCAGGGTTCCTATTCTCAAGCCCAAGCCCTCCTTGTTGGGTCTTCATGGATCATAAGCTACCATAATATCCATGGAGCTTATAGCATAAAAGCTAATAGCAGAGTTCCTGAAGGCAGGCTACTCAGGTCAAATCCCAGCTTTGCTACTTGTCTACTGTTTGGCATCAGGCAAGTTACTTAACCTCTCAGATGCTTTGCTTTCTTTATAATAATATCAACTTCATGAAGTTGTGAGCATGAAATGAATTGATACATGTAAGGTGTGTGTGTGTGTATGGTAGCTCTCACTAAATACCATCTCACTAAATATCTTTCTGATGAGCTCACTTTTTTTATTTTTAGAGACAGGGTCTTGCTCTCTTACTCAGGCTGAAGTACAGTGGTGTGATCATGGCTTACTGTAGTCTTGAACCCTTAGGCTCAAGGGATCCTCCCTCCTCAGCCTCCCTTATAGCTGAGATTACAGGTGTGCACCAGTATGCCCAGCTAATTAAAAACTTTTTTTTTTTTTCAGAGGCAAGGTCTTGCTATGTTGCCCAGACTGGTCTCAAACTCCTTTGCCTCCCAAAGTGCTGGGATTACAGGCATGAGCCACCGCGCCTGGCCCAAAAGTCCTCTTTTACTCATATTCTACACCACCTCTCAACTCAGCTCTTATCTCAGTTGGAAGACTCAGTGGTGAAGGTTTCTGGTCCTTTTGTTCTGCTGGGCTGATTTTCATGGACTCTCTGGGGTATGCTGGTAGGAGGTGAACTATAAATTCCCAGAATGTGAGAGGAGGCAGAACAGATCGTCTCACTTAAGTGTTAAAAAGTCAAATGTCTACAGGAGACAGTGATGTAAGTGACATACGGAGGGGTGGTGAAAACTGTGGGAGCCAGAGAACACCTGCTTCATTTATTGGGGTGGCTACACCCACTGTTTATCCTGCAGGAAATATGGGCTCAATGCTGCCGTATCGTTTCATTTATTCGAGAGACTGGAAATCTGGATTTTCTTGTGAAATTCTCTGACTTTTAAACAGCACCCAGGCTCTTGAAAAACTGGGTATGCCACCTGGAAGGCGACTGGGAGCTGCAAATTAGCAGCCGCTGATCCAATCCCACCTCCCCTTGTGGTTGCTGAGGGGAACCCAGCTGGTCCAAGGCCATCATCAAGTGAGGGGCACCAGCAGGCCTGGAAGCCATGCTCTTGACCCTTCGGCCAGTGTCTCTCTCAGACAGCTTCTCCCCTGTTCCTCCCTTGCCAAGGCCCATTTAGGAGGTGTGTCTGTCTCAGCTGTACATTGAGTTCCACAGAAACCTCGGTGAATCAATTAAGCTCTGGTTACAGATGAACTGCAGAGGACTGGAACCAGCTGGCATCATTTGTTCTTGAGGTCTCTGGATGAACCCCAGGGATCCTCACCAGAGTTCCTGGTGCAAGCCACACCCCAGCCTAGATATAACTTTGTCTCCTGGGTCCGGGCCATAAACCCAGGGCTGAGTGCCCCCAGCACTGTTACCTGGAGTGAGTAGGCAGCGTTGTAGATGTTCCTGATTGGCACGTCACTCCCATCCTCCGTGCACTGACTGTAGGGCTCACTCAGCTTGAAGGACTCTGTCTGCAATCACAGCAACACACATTCAGCCCTGTCGTCCCCCAGGACCCAGGTGGAGGGTTTTGCAGGGGGCACCAGACAGAGGACTTTGCAAGCAACCCTTGGGAGCTGAGAAGCTATTTGGTCATTCATTTAACGAAAAGTTAGTGAGCACCTATTAGGTGCCTGGTACTATGGTGGACACTGAAATCAGCAATGATCAAGACAGATAAGTTCCTGCTGTCCTGGAACATACCTTCCAGTGGGACAAATAGATGGTCAGCAAGCAATTAAATAAACAAGATGATTTTGGATAAATCTGGATGGTGTTTAATTAAATGGGGTAGGGAAACTGGAGGTGTTAAGAGAAGATGGGCAGTTTTGCCCATAGAGTGATTGGGGAAGGTATTTCTGAAAAAGGGACCTGTTGGGCTCAACATGGACCTGCAAGAAAGAGCTGGTCTTGTCAAGAAGTGAACAGGAAGCCAGGCATGATGACACACGCCTGTAGTCACAGCTACTGGGGAGGCTGAAGTGGAAGGATCACTTGAGCCCAGGAGGTCAAGGCTGCAGTGGGCCATCATCGTACCACTGCACTCCAGCCTAGGCAACAGAGTGAGACTCTATCTTTAAAAAAGAAGACGAAGAAGTGGACAGAGGATGACTGGGTAGAGCAAACAGGAAAGGCTTGAGGCAAGAGGGGCTGGTGTGGCTGAAAATGGCAAAATAGAGAAATTGCTGGAGATGAAGTCAGACAGGGAGGTTGAGGTCAAATCATGCCCAGCTGAGAAATTTGGATCTGATTGTCTGAATGAAATGGATTTGCAGTTGGCGAATCCACTGGGAGGTGGGAGAAGGGATTAGAAAGATAAGCAGGGGCCAGGCACAGTTGCTCATGCATGTAATCCCAGCACTTTGGGAGACTGAGGAGGGAGGATTGCTTCAGTCCGGGGTTCGAGGCTGCAATGAGCTATGATTCTGCAATCCAGCCTGGGTGACAGAGCGAGACCCCATTTTGAAAACAAAGAGAGAGAGAGGAGGGAAGGGGGAAAGGAGGAAAGGAAGGAAGGAGAAAAGAAGAGAGAGAAAGAAAGAGAGAGAGAAAGAAAAGAAAGGAAAGGAAAGAAAGAAAGGAAAGAAAGAAAGAAAGAAAGAAAAAGAAAGAAAGAAAGAGAAAGAAAGAAAGAAAGAAAAAAGAAAGAAAGAAAAGAAAGAAAGAAAGAGAGAGAAAGGAAGGACAGCAGGGACTGTGAGTTGCTTGGGATTCCCGCTCAGGTGAAGGACCCATTGCCTTGTTTTCTGGTCCCAGAAGCTGACTTGAAAGATGCTGACTTTCTTAGAAAAAAGCCAAGGAAAGTTCAACAGAGTAGAATGCTACCCTGATCATCAGAGGAGGTAAACAGCATTGTCACTCAAAGTTCAAAATCCTTATTCAATAATTTTTTATTTTTATTTTTTTTAGAGATGAGGGTCTCACTCTGTCACCCAGGGTGGAGTGCAGTGGTGCAATCAAGGCTCACTGCAGCCTCTACCTCCCAGGCTCAAGGGACCCTCCTGCCTCAGCCTCCCCGAGTAGCTGGGACCACAGGCTCCTGCCACTGCACCTGGGTTCAATGATGTTTTACCGTGGATGACTAAATTTTGCTCTAGCTTAATATTTGTCACTGCAAATAAATAATCCAGCCAAGCCAAACAAGCATAAATGGGGGTGGGGGGAGGATAACATCTTCTAAGGGCAGTAACTCAATGGAAGATAAATCGTGACCAGTTTATCACAACTGTGTGTTTGTATGCTGTGTGCATCCATGTGCCCATGTACAATCGTTTTTATTTTTTTGTTTGAGGAGATGGGGGTAAAGAGAAAATGAATGACAGATTTGTGGGAGGGAAGAAAATTATTTTCACTTTGAAGAAAGAATGAAAAGCGGGGGCGGGGGGGCGGGGGAAGGAATGAAGAGGTTTGAGGCGGGTGGAAACTGTAGCCATCTCAATTGGCTATAATCCCTTTCTGTTTGTATTGCATTTCATCTGCTGACCCATTAGTCTCCCTCAATTCACTGCAAGTACCTCCAGGGCAATTGACGATTCCCATTTAAAACCTTTTAAACAACAGAAGCAAACAAAGGGGAAAGTGGCTGTCTGGCGTCCCCTCTTTCCCAGGGTGCCTGCACTAACAGATGAGATCCTGCATCTCAGACAGACAGACATGGACTCACACATTCACTTTGCCCTGCAACCTGCCCTTCTCACTAACAAGGGTGAGTGTCTTTCTATGTCAGTACAGAATAAATAGACTTAATAGCTGGGTAGAAAATGCATGCAGGGCCTCTAGTACACGCCAGGGCTGGGCTGGGCACAGAGGTGCGAAGATGTCAAGCAGTGGCCTTCCTGGAGGTCACAATTCCTTGCCATCCTCTAAGCTTCTTCAAGCAGCAGGATCCCTGGGCAGACGTGTTCTTTTGGGTGCCCCGCCGTCCTGCTGAACTGTTACTGGAGTCTAGAGTGTCAGCTACAGGCTCTACCTGCCTGGGGTAGGAAAGCACAATACCCTGGCATCCAGATGAGGGGTCTGTCCACTTAGGCAAGCCGTGTGCAGCCAGCAGGGGTGGCTGGGGCTCCCTCTACCTTGAAAACCAGCCCATGGGCTGCTTCCAGGAAACCAATTATGAGAAACCATTTGGATTTCAACGCTTTCTGGGTACTCAATGGCCCTTCATTCTGCAACGATGCTTATCAAACTCACAGCTCTTAGAAGGTTCCGGTTGTTTTCTGAAGCAACCAGAAGTAGAGCAAATGGAGCGAAATTCCTGTTCTGAGTGGAGTAGGTCTTGAGATTCTCAAAACCTCGAATGCAGTAACTTTGACAGAATGCTCTTCCCTCTGACCCAGCTTTCAGTTTTCCAGAACTGCTGGCTTGTGGAGGCTAGGAAGACATTTTGACTTCTAAGCTGACCCCTGGGGACACACAAAAAAAGAGTGTGTATATGTGTGCATATGTGTGAGTTTGTATGTGTATCTATGCATACACTTATGCATGTAAAAGTGTGTATGTGTGTGCATGCATAGGTATGTGTGGATGTGTGTGCACACATAGGTATGTGTGCATGTATGTATATGTATAGAGGTATATGTGTGGGACATGGAGCCCATTTATATCAAACCAGGTTCTATCTGCTTCTTTCTGAAGATCTTGGGGGAAGGAGACAATTGCATAGGAGTCCTTAGCTCACCACCCTTTCTCTCTCAGACAGGGTCTCGATCTGTCACCCAGGCTGGAGTGCAATGGTGCTATCATGGCTCATGGCAGCCTTGACCTCCTGGGCTCAGGTAATCCTTCCACCTCAGCCTCCCAAAGTGCTAGGATTACAGGTATGGGCCACTGCACCCAGCAAGCTCATTCTTTAAGGTATAAACAGTGCTAAGGGGAAAAGTCCAGATGGCAACAGAGCCTAAGGGGCAGGGAGGTGACAAGAGGAGGGCCTTTATCAAAGCCCCCACAGCTTCTAGGGTTAGAGAGCCAGCTCCCACCTTCTTGCAACCTTGAGAACTTCCAACCAGTATAATCATGTCTCATCTGTGAGATGGTCAGTCCAGCCAAGCTATTCTCAGACAAGGTGGCTATTGTTCTCACATTTCAGTGGTAACTCTTGTCCCAGCCAGTAATCTCAAGTCACCTTCTCAGAAAGATTGCCTGCCTTGCCACAGCTTAGCGGTTTGCAAATTCTGTTCTGTCTGCACCCTGTTTTAGGGCCCATCACAGAAGGGTGGGTGGTAACCAGGCTGGTCTGTCTCGCAGGCTCAACTCCATTCATCCCGCATTTCTATTTCCATTGTGTACATTTCTGGGTAAGACTTTGTTTGAGTGAGAGATTCTCCCAGTAGTAAAAAGGACTTCCTCCCCCAGCCACTGAGGGCATGGTGGAGGTGTCTACCAGCCCCAGTCAACAGGCCAAAGTGGCAGCTGGGCTCTGGGGGTGGGTGGGGAGCCTTCCTTTCCCTTGGTTTCCATGCTCTGCCCCTGATTCTCAGAATGGACTGCTGCTTCTGCCAGGCAGGGGACAGCAGGGATGGCCAGGCTGGGGATGAAACAGGTGGATGGTTTTCTTCTTGAACTGTGCAGACCTGGGAGGGACTTTTTTTTTTTTTTTTTTTTTTTTTTCTTGGAGATGGAGCCTCACTCTGTCGCCCAGGCTGGAGTGCAGTGGCATGATCTTGGCTCACTGCAACTTCCACCTCCTGGGTTTAAGCCATTCTCATGCCTTAGCCTCTCAAGTAGCTGGGATTATAGGCGTGTGCCACCACGCCCGGCTAATTTCTTTGTATTTTTAGTAGAGATGGGGTTTCACCGTGTTGGCCAGGCTGGTCTTGAACTCCTGACCTTAAGTGATCTGCCCTCCTTGGCCTCCCAAAGATTACAGGCATGAGCTGCTGTGCCCAGCTTGGACTCATTATTGAGGAAGTTTTGTTTGCTTTGAGTCTCTAGGCTGTCTCAGGGCCCCCCCATGACCCTATCCTGATGGTCTCCTCTGACCACGGGCATAAGGGGATTGAATTCTGGGCCCTTCTAGAAGGCTTTTTCTCTAGGAACCGTGTTATGGTCAATGGTCATTCACCCCTAAGCAACCAGTAGCACCAGGTGGGCTAGCTAAGGGGTCAGGAATGTGGGCTCGGGTCTGAATAAGTCTGAAATCAGACTCCCACTGTGCTACCTAGTGGCTATTTGATTTTGATTAAACAATAACAACAATAGACCGGGCATAGTGGCTCACGTTTGTAATCCCAGCACTTTGGGAGGCTGAGGAGGGTGGGTCACTTGAGGTCAGGAGTTTGAGACCTGTCTAACATGTCAGCCTGTCTAACATAGTGAAACCCCATCTCCACTAAAAATACAATAATCAGTTAGGTGTGGTGGTTCACGCCTGTAATCCCAGCTACCTGGGAGGCTGAGGTGGGAGGATTGCTTGAACCCACAAGGTCAGAGCGGCAATAAACTCCCACTTTGGCCTCCCAAAGCACTAGGATTATAGGTGTGAGCCACTGCACCCAGTGAAAAAAATTCTGATGGCTTAAAATATTACATGAAATAATAAAAAAACTGGAAGCAAACTCAATTTAGTCTCTGGTCTCAAAGAGGAAGAACTCTCATTAACATAATGACTAAAGAAGAAAACAAAGACTTTGACTATGTAAACATTCACTATTTTGCATGTGAAAAAGTACCCTAAAGAAAACCACAAACTGAGAAAGATACTTGCAACACATATGGCAAATAATCACTATCCTTTATGTATGTACAATTATTAATAGTATCTTTTATATATAATGTACTAGTAGTGTATAATATAAATATATATTATATATGTGTATACATATATGTGTGTGTATATATATAATTCATAAAGGAGAGAGGTGTCAAAAAAGACAATAGAAACCTTCCCTAACCCCTCTTTTTCCTTTTTCACTCAAAATTATTTTTCCTTCTCTTCACCTCTTTTCTTAAAAAATATATAGTAACAGTCTCTCTCTCTCTATATATATATATACACACACACACACACACACATACATTTTTGTGTGTGTGTGATGGAGTATCACTCTGCCACCCAGCCTGCAGTGCAGTGGCATGGCCACAGCTTACTGCAATCTCTGCCTCTTGGGTTCAAGTGATCCTCCCGCATCAGCCTCCCAAGTAGCTAAGACTACAGGTGTGTGCCACCACAGCTGGCTAATTTTTATATTTTTTGTAGAGATGGGGTGTCACCATATTGCCCAGGCTGGTCTCAAATCTCCTAGGCACAAGTGATCCACCCGCCTCAACCTCCCAAAGTGCTGGGATTACAGGTGTAAGCCACGTGCCCAGCCAAGCCAATATACTTTAAGCACTTACTATACGCCAAGCACATTTCCAAGCGTTTCACATGTACCAACTCATTAAATTCTCACCAGCCATGAAGTAACATCATTATTATCATCCCTATTTTACAGATGAGATCACTGAGTCAGAGATTACACAACCAACGTGCAAAACTGGGGTTTGAATCTCAGCCATTAGAGCTCTTAATCCCTGTTTGGCATAGATAGAACTTGTGAAATGAAGTCTGGGTATGTGCTTTAGAATCAAAAGGTACAACAGGATTTGTAATGACATGGAGTCTCCCCAGTCTCCAGGGCCTGGTCCCCAACTCCACTGGGTGAGTAGTCCACCCATGTCCACTTCCTCATTTTCCATTCACCATTTAACCCATTGTACTTTGGTTTCTGTTCCACTCCTTCCACTGAAAACGTCTCTGGCACAGAACACTGGTGACCTCTTGGCTGCCAAAACCAGAGAATGCTTTTGCCCTCTACCTTGCCTGACCTCTCGACTGTACTTGCTACTTTTGGTCACACCTTCTGTAAAATTCTCTTCCTTGATCTATCTGATGCCAACTCTTTCTGGCTTCTGATCCTCCTTCTCTGCCTCTCTTTCTCCTTTAACTTTCTGCTCAGCCCTTAAACATTTGCATGTTTAGGGTTCTGTCTCAGGTCTTGGGTGATGGCATTTATTTCCATGTCTACAATTACCCCCCAAGATTTTCTCCTGAGCTGTAGGTCCATAGCATCTAAATGAATGCTTTCTTTTCACCTTGACTTCTCAAAGGCATAACAAATTGGGTCTGTCCCAAATTGAAGTGGTCTTCTCCCCCAAACATACCCTGCCCTTGGATTCTCTAATTCTGAGCCTGGCATTCCTCCATCTCTCTGCCCAAGCCACTACCTAAATATCAGTCTAACTTCCCCCTGGCCCTTCTCGCTAACATTGGCCGTCAAGCCCTGTTGCTTCTGTGCTATAATATCCCTGAAATCTATTCCTTCTGCTCATCCCCACAGCCATTGCCTCAGCTGAGGTCCACATCATTTCTTTCTAGAATTACTACAAATGTACTGTCTCCAGTATACTGATAATACTTCTATTAAAATGATTTCTTTGAAAAATTTCACTACACAGCTTAAATAAACTCATTTTGTGACTCCTTTGTAATTGTTACGTTCTTTGTCTGGACTGGCTCTTCTTGACTATTTGCCTGCACTTGTCCTTCTAAATCCATCATTTATAAAGCCTTCTCCAATAGCTTCTGTCTGGGCATCCATCCATCCACCCGCCTACCCACCCACTCACCTATCTATCCATCCAGCCAGCCAGCCAACCATCTACCTACCCATCTACCCACTCACCTATCCATCCATCCATCCATCCATCCATCCATCCATCCATCCATCCAACCATCCATCCACCCACTCACTTATCCATCTACCCATCCACTCATCCATCTGTCATCTATCAATATTTACTGAGGATCTGTTATGTTCTAAGAAGCAAGCTTTGGAACCAGGCAGAAAAGGTCTGTTTCCACAGAGATGGAAACTGTATTGCAAAGTTGTGCTTACTTTTCTCTTTGGTCAGGCGTGGTGGCTCATGTCTATAATCCCAGCACTTTGGGAAGCCGAGATGGGAGGACTGTTTGAGGCCAGGAGTTTGAGACCAGCCTCAGCAACATAGTGAGACCCCCATGTCTACAAAAATTTAAAAATTAGCCAGACATGGTGGCATGTGCCTGTGGTCCCAGCTACTTGGAAGGCTGAGGCAGGAGAATCACATGACCCCAGGTAGTCAAGGTTGCTGTGATCTGTGAGCTGTGATCACACCACTACACTCCAGCCTAGATGACAGAGCAAACCAACTTTTTTAAAAAAAGCAAACAAACTTTTGTCTTCCCCTCTTCAAGTTAAGAACTTTGAAGGTAGGAGCTCTGTTGGGTTCACCTTTTAATGTTCAGTACTTTGGACACACAATCTCTCAGTGAATAAAGGAAGTTTTGTTTACCAACTGCCAGCCAGCCTGACTGAGCCTACCAGCTACACACACCTATTAATCAATCAATACATAAATAAAATCAGAAAGGAAGGAAGTCTAGTTTGGTTGGACTTTTTCTTAGTGACTCTCTGCTGACCTCTTCATAATCCCTGGGGATTTTTTTTTCTGTTGTTGTTCTAAATGCTCATAAATCAGACCTAAAGCTGACTGACTCTGCTCTGTGGCTTTGATTTTCTACATATCAAATTAAGTGTAGCAGAAAACTCACTCATGTCTGTGTTTACCCACCACTGGTAAAGAGAACATTTGCTTAACAATGTGGTGGATATTTCCAAGCTCAGAGCAAGAAAACAAGAGAGCAGAATTCCTTAGTTCTTGTACTTTTGCAAGCTCCAGTAACTCACACCAGTTTGAAAAGAGGGAAGAGGGCGAAAGGATAAGGGAAGGATGTGCTGCAAATCCTGGATCCTACTTCGGGGTGCAGATAAAACTGTGTGGGACATGTCTGACCAAAATGCTCACTACTGTGCTCTGAGGTTTTGCCATCTGCCAGTGAACAAAAGAATGAGTTGCCCAGCTACTTAAGTGGCTGTCTCTTTAAAAAGTCTTTTCAAGTCACAGTTTGAGCAGATTGGGCGTTCAAGATAGTTTTTCTTTTTTCATTCACACAGCTCAAGCTAATACACATTACTTCCCTCCCATGCTGGAACAAAGCCCCTAAGTAACATGCCTCCTGAGAGCATCTGGGGGCCCAGAAAGACCATTTTGATGGTTTCCCTTGTCCAGGGTTGTCCTTTCTATGGGGCACCATGAGGCAGTGAAGCCACAGACTTCATCTGTCATACTTCCATTCTAGTTCATCATCTTACTGTCTCAGCTTAAATAGCACCTCCTCAGGAAAGCCTTCCTTGAACCTCATCTTCCCCACTGAAAATGAGCCCCAGGTCAGTCATGTCATAATATACACTCAGATGGTCTTGCATTTCTTCTTCAGAGCACTTACGGCAATTATAATGAATCATTTGTGCTGTTTCTGGTTTATTAGTCAATCCTCTCTGCTGGGCTCCAGACTCTCTCAGGACAGGGACGGTGTCCTCCAGACTGAGGTACCCCATGTCTAGCACATAGAAGGTGCTCAGAAAATATCAGTTGAATGGATAAATGACAGATGGATATCCAAGCCCTAAATGCCCACCATCTCTTTGTCTAACCCAATGCAAAGCTACAGCTAGATCTTTGTGTCATTCTAGCTTCACTTTCACTTGGGAAGACACAATTAGCTTTTCCTCTAATTCTGCATTGCTCAAGTTTCTAAAGCCGAGGCCCTCAGGAGTTCAAGGCTCCAGTGAGCTATGATTGTGTCACTGCACTCCAGCCTGGCTGACAGAGCAAGACCCTGACTCTAAAAATTTTTTAAATTTAAACATTAAGAAAAAGGTCGAGCCAAGGCTCCCAAGTGTGCTGCCTCTTAGAATAACCACTGCAACTTGGTAAAAATATAGATCCTTAGGCTCATCTTCTACAGATTCTGATTCAGTGACTTTGAGTCTGATAATCAACCAGGGTTGGAAGCCACTGCTCTGGAGGATACGTTTGTGAGGGATAAAGGCTAGGAAGTTTAATTGGGGATATTAAGGTTGGATTTAAATAAAGGCGTGAACAGATGTATAGTCCACAAGGGGATTTTGTTTCTTTCTCCCCACCCCCAAACAGGTAAAGAAAAGTGTCATTATGGGCCAGGCACAGGGGCTCACACCTGTAATCCCAGCACTTTGGGAGGCCAAATTGGGTGGATCATGAGGTCAGGAAATCAAGACCACCCTGGCTAACACGGTGAAACCCCATCTCTACTAAAAACACAAAAAATTAGCCAGCAGTGGTGGCAGGCGCCTGTAGTCCCAGCTACTCGGGAGGCTGAGGCAGGATAGTGGCTTGAACCAGGGAGGCAGAGGTTGCAGTGAGCCGAGATCGCGCCACTGCACTCCAGTCTTGGTGACAGAGTCTCACTCAGGTTGGAGTGCAGTGGTACAATCATCGCTCACTGAAGCCTCGACCTCCCTGGGGTCAGGTGATTCTCCTACTTCAGCCTCCCGAGCCCTAGCTGGAACTACAGGCATGTGCCACCATGCCTGGTGAATTTTTGTATTTTGTTTTTGGTAGAGATGGGGTTTTGCTATATTGCCCAGGCTGGTCTCAAACTTCTGGGCTCAAGTAATCCACCCACCTCGGCCTCCCAAAGTGTTGGGATTACAGGCATGAGCCACTGTGCCTGGTCTAAATAAGTTCTTAACAGTCATTCTATGAAAGAGAGAAAGGGAGAGGCAGACAGATCCTGGAATAAAAAGACCCCAGGCCTGCAAACAAGAAAACTGCAAACAAGAAAACTCCATAAGCAGTGGAGTGACCAGGGCCATCAGAGTCCGCTCTTTACCTTGCCATTCAGCTCCCACTGGGCAAGGCTGACTCAGGGGTTGGAGTCTGCAGCTTACTTGTGTTTCTGTTGATAGGTTTGTGTGTTCTCAGTGCCCAGAGAGGTCCACAAAGGTCAAATTTGGAGAGAGAAGGGGTTCTTGGTAAATGAGGTAAAATTGATGGAAGCATGATGGGCTAAAGAGACCTTGGAGAGCTGAGTAACTTTCCACTAGGCTTTAATACAGTTACTGGCATGCCTCATAGGCCTTTAAGCAACCCAGAAAGATAGTTGGTAATCTTATCTATTTGTATTACCGACAAACATACAGTTACTGTCCTAATGCCTTGCTTCCAGCATAGGTTCCACAAATGCTGGTGTCTTGCTTTTTAAATTCTTTCCACAAATGGCATCCTGTCCTATTAATCCATACAAATACAACTTTTTTTTTTTTTTTTTTTTTAATTGGAGTGTTGCTCTGTTGCTTAGGCTGGAGTGCAGTGGCATGATTCATGATTTTGGCTCATTGCGACCTCCTCCTCCTGGGTTTAAGCTATTCTTTTGCCTCAGCCTCCCAAGTAACTGGGATTACAGGCATGTGCTACCACACCCAGCTAATTTTTTGTATTTTTAGTAGAGACAGGTTTCACCAAGTTGGCCAGGCTGGTCTTGAACTCTTGACCTCACCTCGGTCTCCCAAAGTGCTGGGATTACAGGTGTGAGCCACTGCAGTCGGCCAGAAGATACAAGCACAACCTTTAATGTAACTCCTGAAGTGAATGGGGTAACCATGGGAAAATCTGGGACCATGTTCCCTTTTGAAACAAACACCCTTTTCCACAGGCTGCACCTCATTGGTTATCCTTGAAAAAAAACATCTGTTCTCTCCAAGCCTATGGAAATGAAAATATTCTCTTACCAGGTGCATTCCTATAGAGGTGACCATTGCCGTCTCAATCTCTGTTCCCACATCTTCGACGAAGGGATACTCGTCCTGCCGATGGATGATCACCTTAGCTCCAGTGGAGGAAACGAGGAATGGGTTGTATTCCTCTTCATTTATGTACAAAATGACTTGCAGCCCTGGGAGGATAAGGCAACCTGCCGTGATCCAAGGCTAGGAAAACATTTCCTGGGGCATAACCCACCTCTCCCACTGCTTCAGGAGCTTCAAATCCAAGACCAGGTATTTCCAACAAGTGACAGGTGGACAAGGGCTAGACTGGAAGCTCCATGAGATTGGAATGCGTGCCTGACTTGCTTTCTGCTGTGCCCCCACAGCTTAGCCCAAAACAGGGGCTCAAACAGTATCACTGTCACAGTTCTTGCTAAGCGTACGTTTTTGCCAAGTGTAAGGAAATTGCCACTCTGCCCAAGACATGCATCTCCATGTGGTCCTCTGAGATGGGGAGCTCAGAATATTCAAAAGAACATGCATTGCTCTGGCTGCTTAACCCCTCAGGGCGGGCACTCAGAGAAGAGATGAATCACTAATGGTGTTTCTGATCACTGGTGCAACTTTTTCTCCCGCTCCTGCTCTTGTCCCCTGCAGTCTATGCTGACCCAGCACCAGAGTAAACACAGTACCAGTGCACATGGGAACTGAGAGTGAAAAGTTGCAGGGCCCTGGCTCTTCTACAGATGGGCTGTGACCTCCAGCAATTCCCTTCCCCTCTCTGGGCTTATTTACAAATTGTTTGCAATTGTTTACAAATCATTTGCAATTGTTTACCGACTGCCCTTGTTTACAAATTGAATGTCAGGATAACTCAAAATTCTCTTCTTTCCATCCATAGAGACCCTGCTCATTCATGTATGGGCTGAGGTCCTTTGAAAATTGGACTTTAGACCAGGTCACTCCTTGAAACCTGAAACTCTTCAGTGGCATCTCACTGGATATATGGGAATGCCACAGGATAAACCTAGCTGCATCTGTCAAGGTGATGATGATACAGCCCCTGCCTACTTCTCCCTCCTCATCTCCTCCCACTCTCTCCCCACCTCAGTAAGCTCCAAGCACACTGGTCTTACTTCTGTTTCTAGAACACATCTGATTCATGTCCTTCCCAGGGCCTTTGCCCTTGCTAGTCCCTGGAATGTTCTTATGTAGATCTTAACATGAATCTTTTCCTCCTTAAATAGCCCCCTCTTAGAGATCTTATCCAAACTAACCACCCCCGCATCCTGACCCCAGCCACTGTCTTCCCACTCTGCCTCTTTCTTCCCTGAATAGCAGTCGTTAGGATTTGTAACTAGATCATGTCTGTGTAGTTGTGTACTCATTTTTCATCTGTCTCTCCCCAGGAAAATTTAAGTTCCCTAACAGCAGAGAAGACATCTGTCTTTTCACTGCTGTGTCCCCAGTATGTAGAAGAGGGCCTGGCAAACAGGAGATACTCCATGCTTGGTAAGTGGGTGAGTGAATCAGCGGGGTCTATATGGATGGAAAGAAGATACTTTTGAGAGTTATTCTGACATTCAATTTGTAAACAAGGGCAATTTGTAAACAATTGCAAAGAATTGGTCAACAATTGCAAATGATTTGTAAACAACTTGTAAACAATTGCAAACAATTCGTAAACAACTTGTAAATAATCGCAAACAATTTGTAAACAACTTGTAAACAATTACAAACAAAGCCCAGAGAGGGGAAGTGAATTGCTTGAGGTCACACAGCCCCTCCATAGCAGAGCCAGGACTCTGCAACTTTTCACTCTGTTTCCAGATTACTTCTTCCCCATGAAGTATGTGCACTGAATTATGATTCCTTGCAGACTTAGAAAGAGCACAGACTACACAGTGACAAAGGCCAGGATTCCAAGTGTGGATTTCCTTTATGACAGGCCCTTGCTTGTCCTGGTGGGAGTATATCTGCATATCACATCATGTTCTATTTGCATGGGACCTTTCAAGCATTCTTTCTGGGCATAAGCCAGGCCAATCTGTTCAGTTCCTACCTTCTCTACCAATGTAATCATAGTGGAATAGTAGTAATAGTAGTGCTGGAAGTTGCAATGGTATTATTTTGGGGGTCGTAGCAGCAGTAGCAATGGTGGTAGACTGGTGACAATGCTAGTAACGGTAATAATAGTAGTAATAACAATAGCAACTAGCACTTATTGTGTGCTTAGTATGTGTTATGGCTGAATTGTTTACTGCCTCAAATTCATATGTTGAAGCCCTAACCCCCAAAGGGATATTATTTGGAGATAGGGCCTTAATTAAGGTGAAAGGAAGTCATAAGCAGAGGACTCTAATCTGATAGGACTGATGTCCTGATCAGAAGAGAGACATCACAGGCCTCTCTCTGTGGACACACCACAGAGGAAAGACCATGTGAGGACATGGAAGGAAGACAGTCAGACTTCTGAACCCAAAGAGAGGAGCCTCACCAGAACCGAGTCTGCCTGTGCCTTGATTTTGGACTTTCTAGTCTCCAAAACTGTGATATATAAATGTCTGTTGTCGAAGGCACCCAATCTCTTGTATTTTGTTATACAAGCAGACTAAGAGAGTGCAGACCAGGTCTTAATCTAAGTCTGTATCTCAAGTCCTCTCAGTAATCTCATATGGGAGATACTGTTATTCGTCCCACTTTATAGATGAAGCACATTAACTTGCCCAAGGTCACGCAGTGAGTGGCCGAGCTGGGTTTCGGCTCCGTCCAGAATCTGTCACCTGAACTAAGATAAATGGGCATCTACCTCCCTAATCTGTTCAGCATATTTGGGCTCAACTCCATTTGGAAACCACCTGTCCTGCATTACTCACCCTAGCTATGAGTCTAAACCAGAGTAGTTCCCTAGCAGAAGAAGCCCCAGTGACGTCCCTGTCACTCTCAAAGGCGGAGGAGAAGTCAAAAAGGAAAATAGACACCAACATGGAAGGAAGAAACCAGCATGAACACTGATGGAAACGCTGATAGAAAAAAAGGGCATCCTTAGTTTCTGGCCAAGTGGGAGAGATCCTGCATTTCCAGAGGGCTCCCGCATCCCCACTGTCCTGCTGCCCCTATGTCCACTGTTGGAGGACCTCAAGATCTCCTTGGCACATGTTTCCTTACCATATTCGCTGCCCCCCATGGAGGTGCTGAGAATGGTCTCATTTTCTCTGTTGTTGAAAGTGTAGCAATTCCCATGCATTGGATGGTGGAAAAGCGTGAAATTCCTATGGAGGAAGAAAATGGGTCAGAAAGGGATCTCCCCCATGCGTCTTAGCTGAAGTTGGGCAGGGCAGTGCTAATGGAGTCAACTCTCTTTGGGGAGAATGCGTGAGAGACGTGACTCATTTTCCACATCTTGCTCCTGATCAAATGACACACAAGGCCCCTCATCCTGGTTGACACACATGGACATAGAACTAGACTCTCTGCCTTCTGTTTTCTCTTGGAATCCTCTCACCTTCATCTCTATCCTGACTTGACATTCCTTGTGCCATGTCTGTCCCCAAATTTCTCCACTTTTGAATTTCTCAGTCAACACTTGATATTTTCCATTCAAATTTCCATTCCTAGAAAATAATCCCCAGGGAAAGAATCACATCACCT
Organism: Macaca mulatta; assembly: GCF_049350105.2. Lineage (NCBI taxonomy): Eukaryota > Metazoa > Chordata > Mammalia > Primates > Cercopithecidae > Macaca > Macaca mulatta. The sequence goes on along the minus strand of NC_133425.1, from coordinate 22,709,388 downwards.
GTGCCCTTACGTGACTTTGGAACCCATTTCTTAGGGAAACATGATTCCATTTATTTACTTTTCACAAGAACCAATCTGTCTGCTAACATATGTATAGGCGAAAGAGGCTTAGTATTTTATTTTATTTTATTTTATTTTATTTTTATTTTTATTTTTGAGACAGGGTCTTGCTCTGTTGCTCAGGCTGAAGTGCAATGGCACAATTATGGCTCACTGCAGCCTCAACCTCCCAGACTCAAGTGATCCTCCCACCTCAGCCTCCTGAGTAGCTGGGACGACAGGTGTGTGCAATTATGCCCAGATAAGTTTTTGATTTTTTTTTTCTAGAAAGGAGGTTTTGCCACATTGCCCAGGCTGGTCTCAAACTCTTGAGCTCAAGCAATCATCCTCCTCAGCCTCCCAAAGTGCTGAGATTACAAGTGTGAGCCACTGTGTCCAGCCCAGGAACACTTTAGAATGTCTCACCCACTGCCCAGTCACCATGAGGGGTCTGAGTGCTATCCTAAAGCTGAACGGTTTGACATCTCACATATTTGAACATGCGCCTTTCTCCCCCCATCCCTCTCTCCTTCTCTTCCTTCCTTCCTTCGAACGATGGTTCTTAATCATCAGTATGCATTTTGGTAATATGCAAGGTTAGGTTATATGCACACTATATGACAAAAACAGCAATCACTTTTGTGCCAATCTAATACCTTGTGGGTTAGTGTGTTTGTTTGTTTGTCCAGAGTCTTGCTCTGTAGCCCAGGCTGTAGTGCAGTAGTGCAATCTCGGCTTACTGCAACCTCCGCCTCCCGGGTTCAAGTGATTCTCCTGCCTCAGTCTCCTGAATAGCTGGGACTACAGGCGTGCACCACCACGCCTGGCTAAGTTTTGTATTTTTAGTAGAGATGGGGTCTCACTATGTTGTCCAGGCTGGTCTTGAACTCTTGACCTCAAGCGATCCACCTACCCTAGCCTCCCAAAGTGCTGGGATTTAGAGGCATGAACCACCATGACTGGCCAACTACCTTGTTTTTAATGAGTAGTTTAACGACTTTAAGGATATTTTGATTTTATGTCATGCACACCTCACTCACTGACTCTAGAACACAGCTCCCATGTAAGCAATTTCCAAAAGGCAGCGTCAGTGAGAAGAGCACATTTTGCTCCCAAGACCTATCATCAAGGCTGTAGGTTCCTGCAAGGGGCCTGGTACTCAGAGCTGCCAGTCCTCAGAGGCTAAGAGAGCAGCATTCTCTCCTGACCTGGCATCACAGGACACTCCATCAAAGAAGCAGGTCACCAGCAACTCCTCAGCAGAATAGCTCATGTTGATTTTCTTCTCCAGAGGCACCTGTGCCATGATATTCATGTAGTGCAGCTTATACCACTCCTGAATGGCATTGATCCCCGAGCTGAAGGTGTAGGTGGCACAGTCAGAGGTGTCATTCGAGCACTGTGAATAAGAGGAGACACGAGGCTGAAGCCATCGATCCTATTGCTGCTCTTCAGAAGGACCATAAGAACGAGGGACTGAGACTTCCAGGCCAGATACTCAGGGGAACAGGTTGGATATCTGGGGCAAGGATGAGTTTCCTCTGACTTCTAGGGGCTGGGAGTGATCATCCTCAAGCCTCAAAGATCAAAAAGGGGCTGAGTGAGAAAGGACACAGAGTCCTACTACTACAACTCTGCACTACTTGCCCACCAACCAAGAAGGAAAACCAGCTTCTTCAGGGTCCCCAGGTACCCTGGGCTTCACCTGATTGATGCTACTACGTTCCTAACAACCTTTCCCATTTCCTATCATATCAACAGTCAAGCTATCTGGATTCCAGCCCGGACTCTGCAGGACGAGAGACTACTTCTCTGCAGGATCTTAGGCAAGATATTCTGTACCCATTATCTCACCCACAAAATATTGGCTGAAACACCATCCTTCTCAACCACGTGTGGTAGCTGGGAGGACCCATGTTTGAAATATACAATAATGAGAACGTCATAGGGAAGCCATTGTACATTCCAAATGTTCTCGTCACACAAAGCTGGGAAACTTTTCTAAATGGACAGATGTCAACTGATTTTGGCTGGTTGCAGTGGCTCATCCCTGTAATCCTAATGCTTTGGAAGGTTGTAGTGGGAAGACTGATTGAGGCCAGGAATTCGAGACCAGCGTGGGAAACATGGCTAGACCCCCATCTTCACAAAAAATAGAAAAATTATCCAGGTGTGGTGGTGCATTCCTGTAGTCCAAGCTACTTGGGAGGCTGAGGTGGGAAAATTGTTTGAGCCCAGGAGTTCTAGGCTGCAGTGAACTGTGATTGCGCCACTCCCACCTGGACGACAGAGTGAGATCTTGTTTCTAAAACAAACAAACAAACAAACATATATATAAAGAGTTGATTTTGGTATCAAGAAGAACCTTGCAGATATCCTATGAAAGGACTCAAGAAGACTTTGAAATCTCAATGGTTTAGAAGGAGGTCCATTTTTCAGGATTTGGGACTATAGCTACAAGGTCACACAATTGGCAATCAAGCCTATAAGGTATGGACATAGCCCCCGTCCTCCAGAGGTGACTGGGGCATGGAGAGGGAGGGTGGTGATAGAGTTTGCCCAGGAAGGTACTAGAATTCATTTTCAGTGAATGGCATTTCTCAAGAGCCCCTCAGGCCAGGTGCAGCGGTTCACGCCTGTAATCTCAGCACTTTGGGAGGCCGAGGTGGGGGGACCACCTGAGGTCAAGAGTTCGAGACCAGCCTGACCAACATGGTGAAACCCAGTCTCAACTAAAAATACAAAAAATTAGCCAAGCATGGTGGTGCATGCCTGTAATCCCAGCTACTTGGGAGGCTGAGACAGGAGAATCACTTGAACCCGGGAGGTAGAGGTTGCAGTGAGCTGAGATCGCACCACTGCACTCCAGCCTGGGTGACAGAGTGAGACTCTGTCTAAAAAAAAAAAAAAAAAAAAAAAAAATTTCCCTCAAATGGGACCAAAAGGGAAAATGAAGTCAGATGAGGCACCTCATGAAGGCAAGTACTGCAGGAACACTGATGTTTCTGCCGTTTATTGTCTGTCTTTTTCTTTCTGGTGCCTGCACATCAATTTTGCTTTGGAAGAATTTCCTTTCCCCCTCTGGATACAGCCTGGTGTGATTGTCCATGAAGATACTCCACCATCCATTAGCCAAAGAGTGATTAGGTGACCCAAGCTTGACCAACCAGATAGTCCCAAGATGGAATCTGACTCTTAAGCATTAACAACACCAACAAAAACTGAACATATTTGACGCTTCTTTACTCCAGCAGCAATATCTGAAATGACTTTTCATTATGCCTTGCTACCTAGATCCCTGCATCTGTCCTAATTTCTGCCCCTTGAGAGGCCTCTATGAGTTACTGGTTGCCTTCTAACACATTTCCCCCTCCCTCTGCACCCCCCAACTTAAAATTACCTGAGTCAGTTTCAGTTGTTTGCAGCTGAATCACCCCAGCTGGGTGTCTTTCCTTTCTTTTCTTTCTTTCTTTCTTTTTTTTAAAAATAATTTTACTTTAAGTTCCGGGATACATGTGCAGAACATGCAGGTTTGTTACATAGGTATACATGTGCCATGGTGGTTTGCTGCACCTATCAACCCATCACCTAGGTTTTAAGCCCTGCATGCATTAGGTGTTTGTCCTAATTCTCTCCCTCTGCTTGCCCCCCACCTCTACCTCCCCCCCTTTTTTTTAACGGAGTCTCATTCTGTCACCCAGGCTGGAGTACAGTGACACCGTCTGGGCTCACTGCAACCTCCACCTCCTGGGTTCAAGCAATTCTCTTGCCTCAGCTTCCCAAGTAGCTGAGACTACAGGCATGTGCCACCATGCCTGGCTAATTTTTGTATTTTAGTGGAGACGGGTTTCACCATGTTGGTCAGGCTGGTCTCGAACTCCTGACCTCAGATGATCTGCCCGCCTTGGCCTCCCAAAGCGCTGGGATTACAGGGATGAGTCACTGTGCCTAACCCCAGCTGGGTGTATTTCTTCCAGTGGGACCACAAGGACTAGTGGCTAAGGAGAAGAGTCCTGGACCCAGCCCATCACATGCCCTTAAGCAGTGAAAGAATGAGAAGGTGCAATCTTACCAGCTGGAATCCCACCACCTGCTTGGACTCGATGTGCATGACATTTGAAGCCTTGTGAATGATTCTCCCATCAACTTTTCGCTTCCTCCCTGTGAAGAAGTCCCTGGCCTTGCCCTTCTCATACTGATCAAAGATCAGCAGCGGGATCCGGTGGGAGAATCTGGGCTGCATTCCCTCCAAGACGGAGCTCCAGGACTCCGCCTCTCGGCGCTTCCGGGACTCTGGAAAGCCGTACAGGGACTTCAGGGCCTCTCTGGTCTCCTGTTCCAAGTCAGCTAGAAGGTTGCGCACAGCGCTGTACCTGCCAAGGTGGGGAGGAAAAGTCAGGGAGAGGGGAGGCGGCACTGGCAGAACCCTGGTGCTCCTCCGGGTTGTTTTCCATCAACACGTGTCAGCCTCGTGCCCACCTTTCCCAGCACCTTGGCAGAGGAGACCACGCCTTTCATGACTTGACGCATCCAGAGTGACCCTGGCTCCCGCGAATGAGGAAAGGCTCATGCGTGACCTGTGTGTGACTTCCTGTGGCCTCACCTCTGCCGCCACTATCTGGTTGCTCTCGGGGTGTGTTGATGAATTTGTCCGGACCAGCATTTCTGGAGTGGTGACTGTAAGGTGCCTCCCATAAACCAGCCACACTGAGGACAAGTAAATAACTGCCAACCAACAGTCTACCTAGTGGGCAGGCTCCTTCTCCACCCAGCTCACTCTGCCTCTGCCCTCTGATTGTCCTCAAATCTGTGCTGGGGGGAAGGAGGGTATAACTGTTACCTCGACGACCCCAAGAACACAAAATAGTTATAAAGGAGTTACCTTCATGAAGCACAATATACCATCTTTTAATTTTCACAAATCAAATGGTTCCAGCCTCCTCTTAACTCTCTCCTCTCTCCTTTCTCTCCCTTGCTCTAGGCATAGGCAGCAGAGCATAGCAATTGAGAGTAGAAACCCTAGAGCCAACCTACCTGGGTTTAGGTTCCCCATCTTGGTACTGGCTACCTTACCTCGGACAAATGTCTTAGCCTTTCTGTGTTTTAGCCTTCTCCTTTGTAAAGTGGGGTTGTTGGGAAGGTTCAATGAGTTTATTATATATAATAAACACACACAGATATACATATAGATAATTAAATGGCCTCTATTGTTGTTATTATTTTAGAGACAGGGTCACTCTGCTGCCCAGGCTGGAGTGCAGTGGTGCAATCATGACTCACTGCAGCCTAGAACTCCTGGGCTCAAGCAATCCTCCCACCTTGGCCTCCCAAGTTGCTAGGACTATGAATGTGTGCCACCACACCTGGCTAATTTAAAATAAAATGTTTTTAGAGATGGGGTCTTGCTCTGTTACCCAGGCTGGTCTCGAATTCCTGGCCTCAAGCAATCCTTATGCCTTGGCTTCTGAAAATGCTGAGATTTCAGGCATAAGCCACTGTGCTTCTATTGTTAACTATATTAGTGTTATTATATTGATTAAGACTTTATTCCTCCACTACAATATAAGCTCCACTAAAGCAAATACTGTGTTTGGGTTGTTCAGTTCTCTATCCCAGAACCTAGTACAGTGCATGACAGTTTATAGATGCTGAGTAAATTATTATGGAACAAATAATGAATGGAAAGAAGGAAGGAGGACCAGAGAGAGAGAGAAGGAGGGAGGGAGAAAGAAAGAAGAGGAAGACATGGAGAGCGGAGAAAGAGTCTTAGACTTGATCTTGCTTTGGAGCTTTGCACCACCTCGGTGATGACTCTGGACAAGTTAGTTTCCTTTGATAATCTTCCTCCCCTGCTCTTCTTCCCTTCTCCCCACCCCTGCTCTGACAAAGTCTGCCTGATTCTGACCTGCCTCACGGACCAGTTTTCCATAATCCTGAGAAGGACTCTGATGACCTATTTAGAACAGGTCCTGCCGAGGATGATAGGGCAGTCCCAAGGGCTGATCAGACCCAGAGCCTGATGATCTCAATTAATGGGGCTGGGTTTATTCAGATGAGGGTTTGGGGCAGCTGAGGTGCTCACAGAAGTCACCTGGGTGTCACTTCTGAGTCAGCCTTGAGCTCACTCGTGCTGCAGGGGGAGTGAGCATGTGAGCTTGGAGAACCAGGGGCGCAGATGCGGACGGGGGTTGGCTAATCGGGGCTTAATATGGGGAGTGTGCAGAGGGGGTTAGTTCGTTCCAGGCCTCTTCTAAGTGAAAAAAGCCTGCAGCTTCCTCTTTCTGCTCTCCCCGGGCTAGCCCAGCCTCGGAAGTCATTGATGGGGTGGGTGTGGTGGCTCACTCCTGTAGTCTTAGCACTTTGAGAGACCAAAGTGGCAGCACCACTTGAACTCAGGAGTTTGAGACCAGCCTGAGTAACACAGCGAGACCCCATTCCTTAAAAAAAAAAAAAAAAAAATTGCTGGATGTGGTGGCATGTGCCTATAGTCCCAGCTACTCAGGAGACTGCAGTGGGAGAATTGCCTGAGCCCAGGAAGTCGGGGCTGCAGTGAGCTATGATTGCACCACTGCACTCCAGCTTGGGTGACATGAGACCCTGTCTCCAAAAAAAAAAAAAAAAAAAAAAAAAAAAAAAGGCCAGGTGCAGTAGCTCACGCCTGTAACTCCAACACTTTGGGAGGCCAAGGCGGGTGGATCACCTGAGGTCAGGAGTTCAAGACCAGTCTGGCCAAACATGGTGAAATCCCGTCTCTACTAAAAATACAAAAAATTAGCCTGGCATGGTGGTGCCCCCCTGTAGTCCCAGTTACTTGGAAGGATTGTTTGAACCTGGGAGGTGGAGGTTGCAGTGAGTCAAGATCGTGCCATTGCATCCCATCCTGGGCAACAAGAGTGAAACTCCATCTCAAAAAAAAAAAAAAAAAAAAAAAAGAAAAGAAAAGAAAAAAGAAAGAAAGAAAGAAAGAAAAAAGAAAAAGAAAAAAAGTCACTGATGGTTTGAAAACTTGGCACATACAGATTTAGAACCGGGGAGAGGGCTGTTTACCGGTGTTAGCAACAAATTCAAATTTCTAGAAAGCACGTTTGTAGGCTGGAATCGACCTCCAGGCTGCCAGTGTGTCACTTCCGGGAGGGGCTTTGGCCTCCGCAGGGGGCCTGGCTCCCTACTCGCATTTCCCTGCTCATGCCTCTTACTTGTAGGGGTTGATATTGCAGATGGTGACCGCAGGAAAATCCAGCTTCCGGAAGTGAACTTTGATGGAAACCGAGACAGTATAGAAGGAGAAGACGAGGAGGGCGCACTGCCAGAGGATGAGGGCGACGGCAGTCAGTGTGAACCCGATCCACAGGAGGCGGCGCAGGCGGCCGCGGGACACCACGATGCGGCGGCAGCCGTGGGTGTTGGTGTTGAGGCAGTACCACCGCATCAGCTCTTTAATGGTCGGCGCCTGAGGGCCCGTCACGGGCAGATTCTTCTTGATCTTGGCTTTGATCTTCTCTCCGGGAGCCATGGCGAGGATGGGACTGTGAGGACGGGACTCTGAGGACGGGCGTGCTGGAGGGGCAGAGAAGAGAAGCAGGTGAGCTGTCAGGCCCCAGTGTGTTACTGGAGGCCACAGCCTGAGAAACACCAGTCCACGCGCCCTTAGAGGCCTCCTTCCTCTGTTCCTCTGTGGCTTAGACACTTTGCATTCCGAAGCCTTGGCCCCTTCTCCACGACGTTTGGTTTTGGCCACCACAGCTGCCAGAGAAGCTGCCTACTTCTCTTACGGCCCCCAGGCCTAGCCGCGCGGGGGCTGGGTGAGGTGCAACCTGCGAAGCACTGGCTGGACAGGCTGCAGGACCTTTCCCCGGGTTCCTGGGGCAGGAGCTCTGGAAGCAGCCCCATCAACTTTCTTATCAGGCAGGAGTACCCGTGCCTTATCACCTCCAGTGGCCCGCCTTCCTCGAGGGCAGCATTCCTATCTCATTATGCCCCCTGGTGCCTAGCACAGTGTCTGGCACAGAGCAGGGCTCCTCAGATGGTAACTGACAGATGAAATCTGCCAAGAAAATTTCCCGGCAGCCACCTTAGATCATGTTCCTGGCTGTATTTTCCCCAGCTTTTTCTCTGAGGCTTTATTATAAGTGAAACGATTTATCTTTCCTTTCTTCTCTTTATAGTCAAGCTCTTAATGTTTCCAGATCACCTGATGTAACAATAACCTACAACTGTTGGCCACCTAGTGTTTGCCAGGCACTGTGCCATATTTCCTTGATTCTAATATACCATTAATTTAGAGAATGCCCTTGATTTAATAACAGCTTTGGAGGAGAGTACCAGTATTGGAAAGCAAATTATCACATTCATCAATGTACACGATGCATCTCAACTATACAAACTTTACAATGAGAAACAATTTTAGAAGTGAACTAATATACTACATAAAAACTCATTTCATGTTTATAATATATAGTCTCATTAGTCTCATAAGTAAATTAGTCTCTCTCTATAAATACACACATAGCCTATATATATTTCATTTTGTGTTTCAAATTAGGACATGTCCTAGGGTATACAGGGTGGTCCCCAGGACCAGAAAGGGCCTGTGTCTGTGACTTCGATGTGCCCCATCAAGATTTTTAGGCAGGATTCGGATCCTGCAGAGTTATGTTTTTTTCCCACCCTGAACCCATGAAATACGGGCTAAAATTGGAAGCTGGGGCAAAGCTAGGAGGCTTCCAAGCTTATGATACTAGTGGGTTTGAGGTCTCTGATGCAAAGGAAATGGAGTGCTGGGCATGGAGGTGAGATGCCCAGAGCAGCCAAACTGCTCTAAACCCTCCATAAATTGATACGATTTTACCAGGATAAAGAACACCATCAAAATGATGCTAGTAGCTTCTGGGCAACAGGAATATAATTTGTTTTGCTTTTATCACTTAAAATATTGTCTATCCTTACCTCCTCCCTCACTACAATCCAAAAAAAAAAAAAAAAAAAAAAAAAAAGAAAGAAGAAAGAAAGAAAAAAAAATTAGCAAGAGTTTGTTTTTAAAATCTAGGTCCAGGGTCAATTGCTTATCAAATAAAACTGAAGCCCTTCTCTGTGAATGTTCAACAGAAGCTGTGATTCTGGAAGCTCCTATCCCCAACTCTCAGGGGTCTCTCTGCCCCATCAGCTCCTTCCCCAGAAATGACCTTGGCCCCAATGGATCAGTCGACAATGTCAGAGGAGCCCCAAGTGAAGGAAGGGAACCGATCTTGCACTTTGCAAAACAGATAAAATATTCATATAAATAATATTTCAACTTCAAAGCAAAACAAGACTGTAGCTACCATTAGATTATGCAGCCTGATCCAATGTGATACCTTGGTGGAAGAATTACTGGCTGATATCCAGCACTTACTCTTCTAAGTACTTTGTAGGTGTCACCTCATTTAATTTTCACAAGAATCTTCTGAGGTAGGTGTCACAACCACCCCCATTATACAAATGAAACAGATGCTGACAGGTTAAATAGCTTGCCCAAGGTCACACTAGAAAGTGGCTGAGCGGGGATTTGCACCTAGGAGTCCCTTTAACGACTAGCTAGGCTGCTCCTCAATCATTAATAATAATAACAGCAGCGGGGAAAGCAGCAATAATAGCAGCTATCACTTATTGATCCCTTTCTCTACTCCCAGGCATCCCACTCAGTCCTTTTCACACACTACCTGATTTAATCCTCACTACAGTTATATGAGATGCTATTACTTGGCCCATTTCACAGAGAAGGAAACTGAGGCACAGAGGTTAGGTAATTTGCCCAAGACCACACGGGTAGAAAGGATTTGAAGGATTCTTTAGAATTCCACGGTCCTGGCTCACCGCAGCGACTCCGTGCACCCCCTCCTCGCCTACCACCGACTTTGCCTGTCCCCCATCCCACAGTGCAGGACCCCAAAGCTTGGGGAAGGATGAGAGATTTGCCCCAAGTCTAGCGTTGGGTTCGCTGGACCGAAGAGTTCCCGACCAGTGCCCGTCCCGGGGGGCGACTCCTGTGCAGAAATCACTTGAACTCAGCCCTCAGCCTCAGGGCCGGGACCTGAGCTCCTACTGAGCGACCCCGCAGCCCCTGCCCTCCCGGCGCTTCCTGTGAGGAAGCCACGCCTGCCACGGGGAGCCCCGGCTGAAGACGCTGGAGCGAATCCAACCAGCCCACTTCAAATGTTTGCTTCTTTCTGCACCAAGTTACCCCGGAGAAAGCATTTCAGAGGGTAGAAGGAACAGTAGCGGACAGGTCCACGCGACTCATCCCGGGAGGGAAGGGGGCTGAGCAGGCGCTGGGCAGAGAAAAGAGGCTAGGTGCGGCCCAGGACCCCCAGACCCCCGGACTCCGGACACGGTTCCTGAGTGGCTCTCGACTGGCTCCGTGCTCCAGGTCACGGCGTGGGTAGACCGCGGAGAGCTGGCCGCTACCGCCCGGGCAAGGTGTCCCAGCATCCCGGGCACCGGGAAGCCGCCACCGGCTGATGCTGGCTCGGCCACCTACCGCGCTGACGGCGTGCGACGCCCTGGCGCCCTGCAGTCGCTCTAGTGTCCAGAACCCCGGAGCTGGTCCGACCCAACCCGGCTGAACTCACCTCTCGGTTCCAAAGGGTCCAAGGCTCGTGAATGAGCGATCCGGGTGCGCTGCTCATCTGCTCGCTCTCGGGCTAGCATCCCCTGGCAGCGCCACCACGGGCTCTTGTGGGCCGGCCGGGCCCCGCCCCCTGGGGCCCCGCCTCCCCAGGCCCCGCCCCTACCTGCCCAGGTGCTTTCCCCAGTCCGCCAGGCACCTGCGGCCGCCCGAAGCGGGCCACGACTTCGCAGCGCCCCCTGGCGCCACGAGGCCGCCCTGCGCCCCAGCCCGGCCTGCGCTGCGCCTTCCTGGGCCACCGCGCAGTGCCTGCTGCCGCCCCGAGGGCGCCCTGCCACCCTGCATGCCCGCTGGGTCTCTGCGGCACTTACCCCAAGGCGCCTCGCAGCGCCTCCCGCCCCCTATTACTGCCCCGCGCCTTCCTTCCACTCTCGCGGATGGCAGGCGCCTGCCCTAGAACCAGCAGGAATCCCACGCAGCCGCGCTCCTCCGACTCCCTTCAGACCCGCAGCGTGAGGCCGCTTCAGGGCCCACCTGCGTCCGGCTGTAGGCAGCAGGGGCTGTTCAGCCAGGCCACTCATCCTTTGCCCTTTTCAGCTGCTTCTTTCTCTTTCTTTCGTTCTTTCCTCCTTCCTTTTTCTTTCTTTTTCTCTTTCCTTCTTCTTTTTTTTTTTGAGACGGAGTCTCGCTCTGTCGCCCAGTCTGGAGTGCAATGATGTGATCTCAGCTCACTACAGCCTCCGCCTTCCGGGTTCAAGCAATTCTGGCTCAGCCTCCCAAGTAACTGGGGTTACAGGCACGCGCCGCCAAGCCCGGATTAATTTTTGTGTTTTTAGTAGAGACACGGTTTCACCATGTTGGCTAGGCTGATCTCAAACTACTGACCTCAGGTGATCCATGCGTCTTGGCCTCCCAAAGTGCTGGGATTGCAGGCGTGAGCCACCGCGCCTGGCCTGGCTTTCCTTCTTTCTTTCTCTTTCTTTCTTTCCCTCCCTCCCTCCCTCCCTCCCTCCCTCCTTCCTTCCTTCCTTCCTTCCTTCTCTTTCTTTCTTCCTTTCTCTTTCTTGCTTGCCTTCCTTCCTTCCTTCCTCCCTCCCTCCCTCCTTCCTTCTTTCCTTTCTTCTTTCTCTTTCTCTCTTCCTTTCTCTTTCTTGCTTGCTTGCCTTCCTTCCTTCCTCCCTCCCTCTTTATTTCTTCTTTGTCTTTCTTTCTTCCTTCTTTCCTTCCTTCCTTCCTCCCTCCCTCCCTCCCTCCCTCTTCTTTCTTTCTTTTTTTTTTTTTTTTTTTTTTTTTGAGACGGAGTCTCGCTCTGTCGCTCAGGCTGGAGTGCAGTGACCGAATCTCAGCTCACTGCAAGCTCCGCCTCCCGGGTTCACGCCATTCTCCTGCCTCAGCCTCCCGAGTAGCTGGGACTACAGGCGCCCACCACCTCGCCCGGCTATTTTTTTGTATTTTTTTAGTAGAGACGGGGTTTCACCGTGTTAGCCAGGATGGTCTCGATCTCCTGACCTCGTGATCCACCCGTCTCGGCCTCCCAAAGTGCTGGGATTACAGGCTTGAGCCACCGCGCCTGGCCCTCTTCTTTCTTTCTTTCTCTTCCTTCCTTCCTTTCTCTTTCTTTCTTGCTTGCCTTCCTTCCTTCCTCCCTCCTTCCCTCTTTCTTTCTTCTTTCTTTCTTTTCTTTCTTTTCCTTCCTTCTTCCCTCCCTCCCTCTTCTTTCTTTCTCTCTTTCTTTTTTTCCTTCTTTCTTTCTTTTCTCTCTTTCTTTTTTTGACAAGGTCGCCCTCTGTCACCTTGGCTGGAGTGCAGTGGTGCAATCATAGCTCACTGTAGCCTCCAACTGCTGGGCTGAAGCGAGCCTCCCACTTTAGCCTCCCAAATAACTGGAATTACAGAGGTAAGCCACCTTGCCTGGCTTCAGCTGCCTTTTTATAGGGACTCAGATGACTACAAGAAACGAGATTAGAAAACTGCAATTGGGAAGGACCAGTTTCTCTTTGTGCAGGGGAGAAACTGAGACTCAGAGAGAGGAAAGGATCTGTTCTCACCTAGAGCTTCTCAGACTTGAATGCACTTACAATCACCTATGGATGTTGTTAAAATGCAGATTCTGACTCGATCAGGGTGGAGTGGGTCTTAAGAGTCTGAATTTCCAAATTCCTAGGAGACGCCTTGGTTGCTGGTCCAAGGGCTGCCTGCCCGGGTGGGTGGAAACAGGTCCAGCATTATTGGAGAGAAATTTAAAGAAAATCCTCTAAAAAATCTCAGCTCCTTCTTCTAACAATATATGCTCATTGTAAAGAATTAAAACAATAATCTGTGACCCCACCCCTTCCCAAATAAGCATGGCTAACAGTTTGGTGATTATTTGGCGTGTGTATGTGTGTGTGTGCACATACACATATTTTATATATATGTGTGTGTATATATATACACACACATATATATATACACACACACACATACCTATACAATGGGATTTTGAAACACACACTGTTCAAATTCTATATTTGTTTTGAATGACAATATACAGTTATATTCTCAGTGTAAAATAAAGCCAGCTTTTTCTTCTTTTTGTCTTTTAAATTTATTTATTTATTTATTTAGAGACAGGGTCTTGCTCTGTCAGCTAGGCTGGAATGTAGTGGCATGATCACAGCTCACTGCAGCCTCAACTTCCTGTGGCTCCAAGGATCCTCCCACCTCAGCCTCCCAAGTAGCTGGGACCACAGGTGCATGCCACCACACGCAGCTAATTTTTGGGGGGGTTTTGGGTAGAAAAGGGGTTTCACCATGTTTCCAAGGCTAGTCTTGAACTCCTGAGTTCAAGGGATACACCCATCTCAGCCTCCCAAAGTGCTGGAATTATAGGCGTGGAATTAGGCTAGACTGGCTTTTTAAAAAATCAAGTTAAAATTTATATACAGTGAAATGCACAATTCTTTTTATTTGTTTGTTTTTGAGGCAAGGTCTTGCTCTGTCACCCAGGCTGGAATGCAGTAGTGTGATCATAGCTCACTGTGGCCTCCAACTCCTGGGCTTAAGAAATCCTTCTGCCTCAGATTACAAAATAGTAGCCAGGACTAGAGGTTTGTGCCACCACACCTGGCTAATTTCTTATTTTTGTGGAGATAGGGTTTCACTATGTTGCCCAGGCTGGTCTTGAACTCCTGGCTTCAAGTAATTAGCCTGCCTTGGCCTTTCAAAGTGTTGGGATTGCAGGTGTGAGCCACTGCACCTGGCCCAAAATGTACAAGTCAAGGAGTTTTGGTAAATGTGTACATTCCTATGACCATCACCATCTGATTCTTCAGTACAGAGTGGTATTGCCTCTAAACCACTCCTGTCATCATAAGACCATAGGCAACGTCCTCTCCCTGTTGAAGCATCAGTGTTCAGATTTATAAAACATACCTAGAAAATACATCTCCCCACCTCTGGGGCCACCACCATGCTCCAATTGATCATTGTCTCTCACCGGAATCATTGCCATAGACTCCTCACTAGTCTTGCTAATTCTGCCCTCCACGGCCTATTGTCAATAAGCCAGCCAAAGAGATTCTTATTGAATTAAGGTTAGATATGCCATTTCTCCATTTAAACCCATTCAATGTCTTCTTCCTTCATTTATAATGAAAGCCAAAGTCCTTATGATCATCTACAAGGCCCTCCGTCGTCTGACCCTGTTGTCCCTCTGCCCTCATCTCTTTCTACTCACATTCTGGCATATTCTGCTTCACCTTCGCTGGCCTCTGTGCCATCCTTGGATGTGACTATGACTGGACCTAGCCTTGGCAAAGTCATTTGGTTTCAGGCAACAGAAACAGACTCAAATTAGCTCAAGCAGAATCAATAAATTATTAAATGGATGCAGGCAGAGCTCTTTTACAGATTCCAAAGAAACACAGAGGGTCTCAGGAGAATGGGAACCAGGAAAGGTCTGGATCTCTCAGGAGGAGGATTTTGTGGTCTTACTTTATTTTTATTTTTATTTTTACTTGAGACAGCGTCTGGCTTTGTCACTCACCCAGGCTGGAGTGCAGTGGTGCGATCTTGGCTCACTGAAACCTCCACCTCCCAGGCCCAAGTGATCCTCCCACCTCAGCCTCCAGAGTAGCTGGAAACATAGGCATGCACTGCCACACCCAGATACATGTTGTGGTTTTGTAGAGATGAAGGTCTTTCTATATTGCCCAGGCTGGTCTCGAACTCCTGGGCTCAAGCAATCTGCCCGCGTTGGCCTCCCAAAGTGCTGGGATTACAGGTGTAAGTCACTGTGCCTGGCAGAGGATTTTGTGGGCTTTCTTGAGTTTTCAAAGCCTGTCTTATTCTCAGTGGGTCCCGAAGATGAATTTGATTGGCCACTGGCCTGCCAATGAGCTAGATTCTTTGAGTCTGGTGTATTCATTCCTGGTCCAATCAGCTAACACCGTGAGGGTAGGAACGGGTAAAACAAATATGACGGAAGAGGTTCACCACTACCGGTAAATGGGAAATTCTCAGATCATGTGGCTGTAAGTGAGGAAGAAACCTTAAAACAAGTGAACCAAAATTTCCCTTTGTTTTCAAAAAAACACTTCTGGTCCACTTAGGAAAAAGCAATATTAGATGAGACTTACGTTGTCCCCTAGATACTAAGATTTTAGACTTGCTTGTCAAGAGCAATGGTATAGAAGCCATTTGCTTGTTTTTCTACTGATATCCATTTCTTTTTATTTTAGAGACATCCCTGAATTTCCTTTGGAGAACCATTCAATCCTACCCACACCCCACCCAACCCCATTCACGTGGTTCAACCTAGGTAGACCCCCATCTCTGGCTCTAGCAAATCAGCTTATCTTGTCCACTCAGGTTACAGTCTTTTTTTTTTTTTTTTTTTAAATGGAGTCTCACTCTGTCGTCCAGGCTGGAACGCAGTGGTGCTATCTCAGCTTACTGCAACCTCCGCCTCCTGCGTTCAAGCGATTCTCCTGCCTCAGCCTCCCAAGTAGCTGGGACTACATGTGCACATCACCATGCCTGGATAATTATAATTTTTTTTTTTTTTTAAGTAGAGACGGGGTTTCACCATGTTGGCCAGGCTGGTCTCAAACTCCTAACTTCAGGCAATCCGCCCACTTTGGCCTCCCAAAGTGCTGGAACTACAGGCGTGAGCCACTGTGCCTGGACTTCAGGTTACAGTCTTTTGCTCAGGAGTGGGCATAGACCGAAATTCAATCCAGTGAGAATTACACCCACCCAAGACTTTGTCTGGAATATTGCAGAGGAGGATGTCTCTTTTTACAGGGATTTCTAGCAGAAAGGACTGTGCAATCCAAGGACTTTGGAGAGTATCACATAGGGCCTTAGAGTGAAACCAACACAAAGAAAAGCAGAGTCCAGAGATGGAGAGGATTCCAGCAAGTCTCTGGACCCAGCACTACCTAAAGTTGGGTCTACCTCCTGGAATTCTTAGTCATATGAGCCAATAAACTTGAGATTGTGTTTAGGACATTTTGAGTTCAGTTTATCTCACTCAAAACCAAAAAAGTCCCAACTAACATAGAGAATAAAAATCCTATCTTCCCTCTTGGATGTGGTGATGCCTTCTTCTGTTTCTTAAAGTGAGTGTATTTGGTATCTGGTCCCAGATGAATATCTACAAATCTGAGGAACATTTTTCTATGCCAAATAACAACAGGGAGGACCCCGAGCTACTTAAAGGGATAGTAGGTAATTAGAACTCTGACAGGGAAATAGATTGCCCTTGATCCTAGATCTCTCTCTCTCTCTCTCTCTTTTTTTTTAGATGATGTCTCACTCTGTCACCCAGGCTGGAGTGCAGTGGCGTAATTTCAGCTCACTGCAACCTCTGCCTCCTGGGTTCAAGTAATTATCGCGCTTCAGCCTCCTGAGTAGCTGGGATTATAGGTGTGCTCCAACACGCCTGGCTATTTTTTTTTTGTATTTTTAGTAGAGACGGGGTTTCACCATGTTGGCCAGGCTGGTCTCGAACTCCTGACCTCAAATGATCCACCTACCTCAGCCTCCCAAAGTGCTAGGATTACAGGTGTACATCACCACACCCGGCCAGCTATCTCAATAAGACCCAAAGTTTACCAAATTATCTTCATAGGATCTAAGGCTAATATGAGTCAGGTGTGGGGTGAATGGGACTCACATTTCCAGGATCACATTTATATTATGTAGTAGGATGGGAGGATTCTAAGAAGCAATCAACAAAGTCTTCCTTGTTGAAGACAAGGAAAGTCTTTCTTGCTGGGCTGATGAAGGGTAGTGGCATGCTAGAAGACCATTCTTATTTATTAATTGGACCCTAATTCAATGACCTGGATGCTATTTCTGTGTATAGTCTTAGCTTAAGCCAATAGCATCAGTTGTTGAAATAGAGAAATATAAAGTTGGTTACGTTAATTTTCTAGGACCCTTTTTCCCCAAAGGGTACACATATGTTTCTGGCAAAAGTTAGCATCATTTTTCTAGTGTAAGACACTTTTTTTTTTTTTTGTAGAGATGGGATTTCGTCATGTTGCCCAGACTGGTCTCGAACTCCTGAGTGCAAGTGATCCGCCTGCCTTGGCCTTTCAGAGTGAAGAAACATTCTTTTATTAATTAGACTCTTTTATGGGTCAAGAGAATGCACAGATTACCTATGGTGATGGGGGTTCATTGAATGCACAGCTTTCCAACAGTGTCAGAGGGGCTTTTATTGCCCTATACCCCACCTATTTCACCCTTGTCAGTTCCACATTTTATCATGCATCACTCGAAACATTCTGCATCCAGTACTTATTTCTAATTCAGGTAAAACTGTGTATATTGCAAATATCAGAATCAAACAACCATGAACTAACTTAGGCTAAAGAATGAAACAGGCCAGGCGCGGTGGCTCAAGCCTGTAATCCCAGCACTTTGGGAGGCCGAGGCGGGTGGATCACGAGGTCAGGAGATCGAGACTATCCTGGCTAACATGGTAAAACCCCATCTCTACTAAAAATACAAAAAACTAGCCGGGCGTGGTGGCGGGCGCCTGTAGTCTCAGCTACTTGGGAGGCTGAGGCAGGAGAATGGCGTGAACCCGGGAGGCGGAGCTTGCAGTGAGCCGAGATCATGCCACTGCACTCCAGCCTGGGAGACACAGCGAGACTCCGTCTCAAAAAAAAAAAAAAAAAAAAAAAAAAGAATGAAACAAATTGGCTTATGTATAAGGGAGTCTGGCTTCAGGCTCAGCTTACACTTGAATTCAAAAGATGTCACCAGGTCCTGGTTTTTCTGCCTTTGAGTCTTAGTTCTAATTCATTAGTGTTCATACCATTCTCTGTCCAGTGTTGTTGCAAGATGGCTACTCTAGCTCTAGCCCCTACATGTACATAATGCTGAGTCCAGATGGACTGATAGCTTAAGCACGTATTGTAGGACAATCTTGATTGGGCTTTATTGCCTTGTTTGAGGCATGTTTCAACTCCTTTTTTTACTTATTAGAGACAGGGTCTCATTCTGTTGCCCAGGCTGGAGGGCAGTGGTGTAATCATAGTTCACTGCAGCCTTGAATTTCTAAGCTTAAGCCTCCTGAGTAGCTGGGATTAAAGGTGCAAGCCACCATGCCTGGCTGTTTCAAGTTCTAGTTGAACACCATGATTAGAAGAATGGGATGCGTTGATTGGCTCAGACTTGGATTATATGCTCCATCTCTGGGTAGATTCAGCTTCACGCAAAACACAAAGGCTGAGAATGGGGAAGAAGTGGTTCTTTCCAAGCAAAATCAGAATAAATTCTGGATTGCAAAAACATCTCATATTGCATAGTTTCTCTACTGTTGCCTTCTTTGGCACTTGCAAACGATCATTGTCTCAGTGAAACACACTCTTCTCTTGGCTTCCCCAATGCATCACTTTCTCTGAAATTTTTATACTCCTTTGGAATGTTTGGGTTTTGTTTTTGTTTTTGTTTTGAGACAGAGTCTCACTCTGTCACCCAAGGCGGAGTGCAGTGGTGTGATCTCGGCTCACTGCAACCTCCACCTCCCAGGTTCAAGTGATTCTCCTGCCTCAGCCTCCTGAGTAGCTGGGATTATAAGCATGTGCCGCCACACCTGGCTAATTTTTGTTTGTTTGTTTGTTTGTTTTTAGTAGAGACGGGGTTTTACCATGTTGGTCAGGCTGGTCTCAAACTCCTGGCCTCGTGATCCACCCGCTTCGGCCTCCCAAAGTGCTGCTCCCAAAGAGCTGCGTAAGCCACTGCACCCAGCCTTGGAACGTTTTTGCAATACCTCTGTCGAGTTTCTGGTCCTTAGAGGATCAGTGCTGGGGTCCAGGGTCTCAGGAGGCTAGTCACAAGAGATAGCAGGAGATCTTAAATCTTCCATAGAGTCAGAGGAGATATAAAGATATATAAAGTGGCTTAGAAAACTTGATTAAGCTGCTACTAAGGCTTAGGCATCTGTGGCACAGGGTTGGCTAAACGTGGGACCCAGAGGAGATAAGTAATCTTGCTCCCAAGTTTGACTGTTTCCAGGATTCCTACAAATCTAGAATGATGTCCCTCAGTTCTTGTGGATGTTATCTTGCTCCACCAAGATGGGATCAATGCTGTCTCTTCATGCATTCTTACTGACTTAGTCTTTTGGAGCAACCTACTGTCTTTGACCTTTGGGGAGTAGGAACCAGAGTTCTCAGATTCAGTTGTGTGGATTTCAATGATTTTTTTGATGTTGCTTCTCTTGAGAGAAGCTGGCTTTAGATATCAGCACTGCGGACAGCAGCCATAGTTTCTCCTTTTACGCAGGAGGTCTCCAGTGGAAGGCTCATCTCCCATGACATGCGCTTCACAATTTTAGAATGAATAGATGAAGGAGTAAAAGGGACATTCTCCAACCAGCCTCTTCAGTTTGTTTGGATGAGAGATATCATGGTCAGATTACCTTTAGAACTGGACATGTACAATCAATTCTTGCTATTTGGGGTAGCTATGTTCTATAAAGCTGCCTCAAACACTGAACTAGTGAATACTGAACCATTGCTTCTAGACGAAATATAGAGTTCGGTTCCTGAGAGCCTCTGGTCACAACATTTTCATCAACTGATCGACATGTAACTTTGTTTTATGTGTGTTCCTGTTTAAAGTCACCTTATTTAATATATAGTTAATTCAATAACACTGAAATAATGGCCAACAGCACTATATAACTCATGCCTGAATAAAGCTTATCTAACACATAAATTTTTTCAGTAAGGCACATACAGCCTTCCTGTGCTTAGGAATACTAGATAGCACTTCAGCACTAGGGAGCAAACTCACCAACAAAACAAAAATGTGAAAATTGTGGCACTAAATAGACTGCAAAAAAGGACATGTGTTTACAGTGTAAGAGCTGAAACAAGAGGGTAGAGTGTTGCCTTATTTGACCTCAGCTGAGAACAAGCACAGTGGGTGATTAAATTTTCTGCTGCTTGGCACATGTCCCTGAAGGCATTGCAAGTATTGATTTTAGGGTTACAAATAAATTCTAGTAAGTAGGCGAATTTGCAAATATGAAATCCATGAATAATGAGAATTGACTTTTTTTTTTTTTTTTAGTTTTCTTTAAACCCGTGGGTTGGTTCTTCATCTTTTGGATTTTTCTCCAGGTCTCAGAATACAAAAGATACTCAGAGGTTATGGAAGCTGATGTTCTTACAGTGCCCCATAAGGCCCTACATGATTTCATTCATTCTCCCTTTTCTTGAGTCTGAGGGTGTAGAGTTAGGTTATTGATTTGAGATCTTTCTTCTTTTTTAATGTAGGTGTCCACAGGTGTAAATTTCCCCCTAATAACTGCTTAAGCTACATTCCATAATTTTTATATGTTGTGTCATTTTTACTCATCTCAAAATATTTTCTAATTTCCCTGTTGGGTTTTTTTATTTTTTGTTTTTTTATTTTTTTTGAGATGGAGTCTTGCACTGTCACCCAGGCTGGAATGCAATGATGCAATCTCTGTTCACTGCAACTTCCACCTCCCGGGTTCAAGCAATTCTGCCTCAGCCTCCCAAGTAGCTGGTATTACAGGCTCCTGCCACCACGTTCTACTATTTTTTGTATTTTTAGTAGAGACGAGATTTCACTATGTTGGCCAGGCTGGTCTTGAACTCCTAACCTCATGATCCACCCTCTTCAGCCTCCCAAAGTGCTGGGATTACAGGCATGAGCCACCGTGCCCAGACGGTGGTTTCTTTTTTGATCCAATATTTATTCGGGAGTGTCTTAATTGTCACATATATGTGAATTTCCCAAATTTCTTTCTGTCACTGATTTACAATTCCACTCAATTGTGCTCAGAGTACAATGGCTCCCGAGTGTAGTGAGAAGTGCTACCTAGTATTCCTAAGCACAGGAAGGCTGTATGTGCCTTACTGAGAAAGGCGTGTGTTAGATAGACTTTATTAAGGCATGAATTATAGTGCTGTTGGCCATGATGTCAACGTTATTGCATCAACTACATATTAAATAAGGTGACCTTAAATGGAAACTCACATAAAGCAAAGTTACATATTGATCAGTTGATGAAAATGTTGTGACCAGAGGCTCTCGGAAACCTAACTCTGTATTTTGTCTAGAAGCAATGGTTGACCTTCTCCCCATTTTAACCTGAGCTGCCTAATGCACAGTGGGGCTGGGGCGGGGCTGGGGAAGCAGGGCTGAATCTTGGATTCTGGGGAAAGTTAAAGATGCAGAAGTGGTGTCAGCTTTCTGTAGTGCAGTTCCGTTCCTGGTCCTTGCCACATAGCACCTTCTACAGAGACTAGCTCTGTGGGTGGCGGGGACCCCCACATGCCCCACTGCTTCCCCTCCCCGCTGCCCATGCTGCTTCTCCAAGCCTGCTGTTGGAGCTCTGATTGGGGGAGTAGATGGCTGCCTTGTGAGCTTGAGGGGCTGGGGCATCTGCCTGGGTCTCTTCGGAGAGCAGCTTATGGGTGTGGTCTGTCCAGACATGTTGTTCCAAAAGCGGTGGGCGCGAGCTAGCAAGCAAAGCATCCTCACAGTTTGAAGGGGTGGCCTGCCCCTCCACACCTGTGGGCGTTTCTCGTTAGGTGGAATGAGAGACTTGAGAAAAGAAATGAGACACAGAGACAAAGTATAGAGAAAGAAAAAGTGGGCCCAGGGGACCGGCGCTCAGCTTACAGAGGACCCACGCCGGCCACCGGTCTCTGAGTTCCCTTAGTATTTATTGATAATTATCTTTACCATCTTAAAGACAAGGGAGTGGCAGGACAACAGGATCACTTTAGGGAGAAAATTAGCAGTAAGACATATGGATAAAGATATCTGTGACATGGGTAAGTTCAAAGGAAAATGCTGTGCCTTGATATACATATGCAAACATCTCCAGAAACCTCTTAGCCGCATTGCTCCAGCAAGTCCTGTCAGCAAGTCCCACCTTATGCGGTAAGGCGGTTTTCTCCTATCTCAGTAAACAGAGCATACAATCGGGTCTCACACCGAGATGTTCCATTGCCCAGGGACGGGCAGGATTTTTAACCAGCAAGCTGCCTTCAGGCACTTGTTTAACAAAGACACATCCTACACAGCCCAAAATCCATTAAACCTTGAGTCACCACAGCACATGTCTCTAGTAAGGACAAGGTTGGGGGTAGGGTCACAGATTAACAGCATCTCAAATACAGAACAAAATGGAGTCTCTTATGTCTACTTCTTTCTATATAGACACAGTAAGAGGCTGATCTCTCTTTCTTTTCCCCACAACAGTTGATCAATAACTTTTCTTGGTTTTATACCATTGCGTCTTCATTTCACATTGAAATAAAGCGAGTTTTTGAAACCTGGCCAAAAAATAAAAAAAAAAGAAGAAGAACAAGGAATGGTTCAGTACTCACTAAGTCAGTGTTTGTGGCAACTTTATAGAACATAGCTATCCATAACAGCAAGAATTGGCTGGGCGCAGTGGCTCATGCCAGTAATCCCAGCACTTTGAGAAGCTGAGACAGGCAGATCACCCGAGGTCAGGAGTTCAAGACCAGTTTGACCAATATGGTGAAACCCCACCTCTATTAAAACTACAAAAATTAACCTGGCGTGGTGGTGAGTACCTGTAGTCTCAGCTACTCGCGAGGCTGAGGCAGGAGAATCACTTGAACCCAGGACGCAGAGGTTGCTGTGAGCCGACATGGTGCCACTGAACTCCAGCCTGGGTGACAGAGCTACACTCTATCTCAAAAAAAAAAAGAAAAAAGAAAAACATTTTACATGTCCAGTTCTAAAGGTAATGTGACCATGATATCGCTCATCCATGCAGACTGAATAGGCTGGCTGGAGAATGTCCCTTTCACTCCTTCATCCTTCTTACCGTATTCACTCCAAAATTGTGAATGGCATTTCATGGGAGATGAGCATCCCATTACAGACCTCCAGCATTGCATGGCTTCAGTCTTTTAAATGTACTTGGTTGGGCTTGTTTTGTGGCCTGTCATATGGTCTATCCTGGAGACTTGCATGATTTAGCAACGTTGCCAGAAGGCTCAGGAAGGTCACCTGATGCCGGTGAGGCCTCAGTCCCAGCCACTGGCCAGATTCTTTACACTGTCAGAAGAAAAAATTCAGCGATGAGTCAAAATGAAGCAAGAAGCTTTTATTGCAAAGTGGGAACACACACTTAAGAGAGAAGGGCAGGCGTGCTTGGGAGAATGAATCTCACATGATGGAGTTTGGGTTTCTAATTCTATGCGTATCTCTTCAATTAGGGGCTGGAATAATCAGTAGGTATTCTGCAAAAGGAGGGAATTTCAGGGACCCCAATTACTGCCTATGTGTTTGCCTGGAAGAGTCATGGGCACGTCATCCTGATCGGGGTTTTGGCCATTTTCTCTCCCTTCTTTTGGGTTTTCGGTTATCCTGTGGTTTCTTTGCCTAGTTCTTGTTTGAGCTGTTGTTTGGGTTTTTCCATCCTCCTGTGACCACCCAGTGCTGTTCCTATCTTGGTACTACTAAACCCGTTGCCACTCAAACCTTGCATCCCACTATTCACCCCATGTTTATTCCCCTCTAGTCACTCTAGTCTCCTTGGTGTTTTACACACTCATCCAGGTAAGTTCCTTTCTCAAAGCCTTTGGCGTTGGCTCTGCTCTGACGGTAATGCTGTCCCTCCTGATTTTTGCCTGGCTCCCTATTTCAGCTCCCTCAGATCTTTGCTCAACAGTCACCCTCCCAGCAAGGGACCATTGCTATTTATTCACGACCACGCTATTTAAAATTTCAACCCCATGTACATTGTCTTTTGTTCCCCTTTTCAGCTTTATTTTCTCCATAATGCCAATTTTCTTTCTTTAAAATTTTTTTTTGCTTTTAAGTATATATATATATTTCTAATAATTTACATCTATGGGATAGGTTTCTTTATTTTCTAACACTTCTTTTTTATTTTTATGTAATTTTTAATTTTGTTGGTACATAGCAGGTGCATATATTTATGGGGTACATGAGATGTTTAGATACAGGCATGAAATGTGAGATAAACACATCATGGAGAATGGAGTATCCATCCCTTCAAGCATTTATCATTTGAGTTACAAACAATCCAATGACACTCTTTATTTTTAAATGTACAGTTAAATTATTATTGACTTTAGGCCGGGTGCAGTGGCTCAGACCTCTAATCTCAGCACTTTGGGAGGCAGAGGCAGGTGGATCGCTTGAGCTCAGGAGTATAAGACCAGCCTGGGCAACATGGAAAAATCCTGTCTCTATTAAAAATACAAAAATTAGCCAGGTGTGGTGACACACACCTGTCATCCCACCTACTTAGGAGGCTGAAGCAGGAGGACCCCTTGAGCCTGGGAGGCAGAGGTTACAGTGAGTCGAGATTGTGCCATTGCACTCCGGCCTGGGCAAGAGTGAGACCCTGTCCCAAGAAAAAAAATTATTCTTGACTTTAGCCACCCTGTGGTGCAATCAAATAATAGGTCTTATTCATTCTTTCTAATTTTTTTTGTACCCATTAACCATCGCACCCCACCACACTTCCCAGTCTCTGGTAACCATCCTTCTACTCTCTATGTCCATGAGTTCAATTGTTCTAATTTTTGGATTCCACAAATAAGCGAGAACATGTGATGTTTGTCTTTCCGCATAGCATCAATTTCTGTCTGATATACTGTGTCTATTACTTGTTTGTCGTCTGTCTTTTTGCATTAGAATGCAGGCTCCTCCAGAGCAGGCATTTCTGTCTTTTGTTCACTGCTCTATCCTCAATGTGAAGAACAGTGCCTGGCACACAATGGGAGCTCAACATACATTTTGTGAGTGAACAAGTGAGTAAAATAACAGAACCAGTTCTGATTTGGGTTACGGTTGTCTCTTCTGTCTCCAGAAGACTATGCTTGAGAAAGAGGTTGTCTCAGACAATGGAAATGCAGGCTGGAGGGTTGAATGGGCCAGTCAGAGACAGTTATATTACAATTTGTATATTCTACGTGGGCTAGAATTTGGTTATGAATGATAGGCACAGGACCAGCTTCATGGGTATGTGACTTGTGCAGTTGTCCAAGGCCCCATGCTTAGAAGGACCTTGGGCTTGGTTTGATGCTTTACTGTCTTGAAATTTTTAGAAATTTTTGAACAACGGACTCGGCTCCTTCATTTTATTTCATTTTTACTGGGTCCTGGGTATGCAGATTCCTTGCATTTAAGAACACTGACAGGCCAGGCACTGTTGTCCTAGCACTTTGGGAGGCTGAGAGGTGGAGATTGCAATGAGCTGTGATTGCACCCCTGCACTCCAGCCTGGGCAACAGAGTGTGACCCTATCTCAAAAACAGTAAACAAACAAAACAACACAAAAACAAAAACACTGAAAAACATTGATAAAGGTTGCACCCCTGCACTACAGCCTGGGCAACAGAGTGCGACCCCATCTCAAAAATAAAAACAAAACAAAACAAAAACAAAAACACTGAAAAACATTGATAAAGGTGGATAATTGCTAGAGCAAACCTTATAGAATCCAATTGAACTTGGAGCTTTTCTAGCAGGAAGAGAGCCAGTACTCAGGTTGAAAACATGGGCTAGTGAGTTTAGGCTCTGGAGGAAAAAAAAGTAAGCTGTAAGCTAACATTCACTAAATTTAAGCTCTACGAGAGCAGAGATTTTGTCTGTTTGTATTGGATTAAAAAAAGAAGAATGGATGTTCAACATACGATTCTTTCAGTTTTCTTTCTTTCTTTCTTTCTTTCTTTCTTTCTTTCCTTCTTTCTTTCCTTTCTCTCTCTCTTTCTTTCTTTCTTTCTTTCTTTCTTTCTTTCTTTCTTTCTTTCTTTCTTTCTTTCTTTCCTTCTTTCTTTCCTTTCTCTCTCTCTCTTTCTTTCTTTCTTTCTTTCTTTCTCTCTCTCTCCCTCTTTCTTTCTCTCCCTCTTTCTTTCTTTCTCTTTCTTTCTTTTCTTCCTTCCTTCCTTCCTTTTTGTTTCCTTTTTTTTTGGAGACAGAGTTGTGCTCTGTTGCCCAGTCTGGAGTGCGGTGGCATGATCACAGCTCACTACAACCTCTGCCTCCCAGGTTCAAGTGATCCTCCTGCCTCAGCCTCCTGAGTAGCTGGGACTACAGGTGCATGCCATCACGCCCAGTTAATTTTTGTATATTTTGTAGAGGGAAGTTTTCTCCATGTTGCCCAGGCTGCTCTAGAACTCCTGGGATCAAGCAGTTGCCTGCCTTGGCCTCCCAAAGTGCTGGGATTTCAGACATGAGCCAGCACACCCTGCCAGCTTTTTCGTATACTTAAAAAACTTCATAATAAAAAGTTTAGAAAGAAGTAGAATAACATATATGGTAATATGTATAATATAAATATCTATACTGTATAAAATATGCCATGTGGCAGTATCAATGACATAATATGTACATTTCTAGGTTTTTTATTCATTTACAGATGAAGATAATCTGTTGCTCCATGGTCTGATCAATAGCTTACCCAATGATTGATTGACCTTTTTCAATGTTTTTAAGCATCTTTTGGTAAATAATCAACTTAAACTAGCAGGAGGGAATTCTGCTATTTGAAAAGGTATTAATGGTTTAAGGACTGTCTCTTTTTCAAAACTTTGAAATGTACTTAAATTTTGCTTAATAACATAGTAAGCAATATTTAAATATTAAAATTTTGCTCAATAATCACTCACCTCAGACACAAAAATCTCACCTCATTGTTAACAATTTTGTGTATTCTTTTAGGCTTAAAAATTGTTATACAAATATAGAAAACTACATATATGACCTGAAGTGGGCTTATATTTTTCTGTAATTTTTTTTCATGTAACTATAAATTATGGTAATCTTTCCCTATAAATCCATAAAGAGGTATCTTATTCTTTTTAACGGTCTCACAATATTTCCAATACTTTTTGGTCTATAGATATTTTTCCTTATCCCATTTAGATGGCAAGTTTTCATGAAAATATGATATAATTATGCAAAAAAAAAATGTTTAAAGTTTAAAGTGAAAAGAGCATCTTTGAAGAGATTCCAGGTTTTCTCCAGACCATGCTAATCAGGTTTACCCCTGCAATTTAATTCAAGATATTTAATAGAGGCCTTCAAATTGTATTTTCTAAAGCACTAGATCATGATGTTATTGGTGACCCTCTGGGGTTGGACAGGCTGCAATCAATTAAGATTACAGTCAGCTCTGAGTATTAGGAGCCCAGATTAATCGTGACTTAAACAACTAAGTAGGCTCAGGTGGAAATTTATAACTCTAATGCATATATTTTTTTGTTTGTTTGTTTATTTGTTTGTTTGTGTTTTAGATGGAGTTTCACTCTTGTTGCCCAGGCTGGAGTGCAGTGGCATAATCTTGGCTCTTTGGAACCTCTATCTCCCAGGTTCAAGCGATTCTCCTGCCTCAGCCTCCCAAGTAGCTGGGATTACAGGCATGTGCCACCACACCTGGCTAATTTTGTATTTTTAGTAGAGATGGGGTTTCACCATGTTGGCCAGGCTGGTCTTGAACTACTGACCTCAGGTGATCCTCCCACCCTGTCCTCCCACAGTGGGGGGATTACAAGTGTGAGCCATTGCACTTGGCCTTGATGGATATATTTTAAAAGAATATTTCCTGGCAAGGATGCAGGGAAACTACATCTCTTATATATTGAGAGATTGGTGGGAACGTCATATGGCATGGCCACTCTGGAAAATAGTTTGGGAGTTTCTTGTAAAACTAAACATATACTTACCACAAAACCTAGCAATTGCATTCTTGGGCATTTTCCCCATAAAAATAGAAACTTATGTTCAGACAAATATCTGTCTATTTAACGCATACATAAATGAGTGCATGTTAAATACCTGTACATCAATGTTCATAACAGCTTTATTTTAATAGACACAAACTGGGAATAAAAGGAATGTCCTTCAGTGGGTGAATGATTAAACAAACTCTGGTTCATTCATACAATGGAATACTACTCAGCAATAAAAAAGAATGAAATATTGATACATGCAATGACTTGGACGAACTTTTTCATTGTGCTTGGTGAAAAAATGTCAATGTTAAGAGGTTATGTACCACGTCTCCCTTTACATAACATTCTCAAACTGACAAAACTATAGAGATGGAGAACAGACTGGTGGTGGCTAAGGGACAGGGACTGGGATAAAAGCATATGGACGGAAATATAGAGGGGCAGCAGGAGGGAGTTGCTTTATGATGATAGACCAGTTCTGTATTTTGATTGTGGTATGGTTACATTAATCTATACATGAGTTTGGATTGCACAGACACCCCTCCCCACCCCACACATAAATGAATGCATGTTAAAATTGGTGAAATAAAATCTGTAGTCTAGTCAATAATTGTGTACTAATGTCAATTTCCTAGTTTTGACATTTTGCTTTAGTTATGTAAGATGTCACCATAAGTAGAAGCTGAGTGAAGGGCTCAAGAAACTCTATGAGGGCCAGGCACAGTGGCTCATACCTATAATTCCAGCACTTTGGGAGGCCAAGGTGGGTGAATCGTTTGAGCCTAGGAGTTCAAGACCAGCCTGGGCAACATAGAGAGATCCATCTCTACAAAACAGTACAAAAGCTAGCCAGGCATGGTGGTGTGCACCTGTAGTTCCATCAACTCAGTGGTCTGAGGCAAGAGGATTGCTTGATCTAGAGAGGTTGAGGCTGCAGTGAGCCAAGATTGGGGCCACTGAACTCCAGCCTGGGTGACAGAGTGAGACCCTGTCTCAAACAAACAAAACAAAACAAAACAAAAACACACCAAGAAAAGAAACTCTATGTACTAATTTTATAACTTCTTATAATTATTTCTAAATAAAACGGTACATTTAAAAAAATTGAAAACCAATGATCTAAGCTTCCATCTCAAGCTAGAACAAGAACAGTAAATTAAACCCAAATCAGTTGGAATGAAGAAAATAATAAAGAGTAGAGATCAACAAAGTAATGAAGATAAGTTTTTTAATATAAAGTTTTGATCTCTGGTAGTGTAAGTTCTCATTCTTCAAGATTATTTTGTCTATTCTAGGTATCTTGCATGTCCTCATAAAATTTAGAATTAGCTTGTCAAATTCCATACATAAAAAATGAGCTTGCTGCTATTTTGATAGAGAATGTGCTGAATCTACAGATCAATTTTGTGAGAACCGACATTTTTACAATATTGAGTCATCTAACCATGAACATGGTATATCTTTCCATTTATTTAGGGCTTCTTAATTTCTATCAGCAATGTTTTGTAGTTTTCAGTGCAAGAGTCTTACATGTTTCCTGTCAGATTTATTTCTAGGTATTTGATGAGTTTTGCTATTGTTACAAATGATTGTGTTTTCCATTTCTTTTTCTTTTTCTTTTAGAGATGGGATCTTGCCCTGTCATCCATGCTGGAGTGTGGTGGCACAATCATGGCTCATTGCAGCCTTGAATTCCTGGGCTCAGATGATCCTCCCATCTCAGCCTCTCAAGTAGCTGGGATTACAGGCACCAGCCACCACGCCTCACTGATTTTTAATTTTTTTTGTTGTTGTTGTTGAGATAGGAGTCTCGCTATGTTGCCCAGGCTGGTCTCGAACTCCTGGCCTCAAGCAGTCCTCCCTCTCTGGACTCCCAAATTATTGGAATTTCAGGTGTGACTTATCACACCCAGTCTTTAATTTTATTTTCTACTTGTGTGTTACTAATACATTGGAATTAGTGCAGCTGTTCAAGGATGTCATCAAGAATCAGCCTCTTGTTTTCCGTGGCTTCTCCATCTTCAGCATGTGGTTTTCATCGTCAGGGTCACAAAATGACTACTGCATCCCCAAGCCTGGAATACCCTTTCCCAAGAGGAAGAAGCAGCAAGTGACAAGGTGGAAAAGATAGCACTGAGATCAAGAAAGAAAAACTTTCTCAGAAGTCACTACAGATTTCTGTTCTATTTCAGTCATTAGAAGGCAAACTGGGATTTTTAAATTTTTAATTTAATTTAATTTTATTTTTAGACAGGGGCTCACTCCATCATTCAGGCTGGAGTGCAGTGGTGCAATCACTGGGTTTGAGTGACTGGCTCACTGCAGCCTCTAACTCTGGGATTCAAGTGATCCTCTTGCCTCGGCCTCCTAAGTAGCTGGAACTACAGGCATGTGCCACCACACCCAGCTTTTTTTTTTTTTTTTTTTTTTTTTTTTTTAAATAGAGACAGGGTCTCACTATGTTGCCTAGGCTGGTCCTGAATTCCTGGCCTCCAGTCATCTTCCTGCTTGGGGTTCCCAGAGTACTGGAATTACAGGTGTGAGCCACTGTGCCTGGCTGAAAATGAGATTTTAAAATTAGGTACATTGCTGCTCCAAACAGAATCAACGTTCTATTGGTAAATCATAAGAGGAGAAAAGATATTAGGTGGGAAACCAGCAATGTCAGCCACAACATAGAAAAGGATTTAGCAGTTTCATGGCACCATGTACTCCTACCATTCTCTCAATATAGTTAAGGCACAGTTTTTATTTAATGTTCTACGTTATTATGACTATGCAAATATTATTCCCTACTGATCCGTGCCAAGTACTATGATTACATTTTCTCTTTTGGTCAGCTTCTGTATTTTCCTTGGAATTATGGCTTCTTGTTTTTGTATGCTCAGTTTTCTCTGTCACTATCTCTAATTCTTTCTTTTCTTTTCTTTTTCTTTTTCTTTTTTTTTTTTTTTTTTTTTTTTGAGATGAAATTTTGCTCTTGTTGCACAGGCTGGAGTGCAATGGCACGATCTTGGCTCACCGCAACCTTCACCTCCCAGGTTCAAGCAATTCTGCCTCCACCTCAAGTAGCTGGGATTACAGGCCTGTGCCACCAAGCCTGATTAATTTTGTATTTTTAGTGGAGACGGGATTTCTCCATGTTGGTCAGGCTGGTCTCGAACTCCTGACCTCAGGTGATCTGCCCATCTCAGCCTCCCAGAGTGCTGGGATTACAGGCGTGAGCCACCGTGCCTGGCTGCTGTCTCTAATTTTTTCTAAGCTCTCCAACAGAATTGCAAAATTCTGCTAAAAATATTTTTTTCATGTGGTCAGGCACATCAAATTTCTCTTTTAATTCCCTCCCTGGACATATCTCTCCTAGGGCCTCCTATAAGTTTACTCAGTCTGAACTGGTTGTTCTCCAAGCATTCTGGAATTTTCTATGGCCTCTCTGTGTTATGTTTTCTGTATCCTGGCTCTCCTTCCAATCTTTATGGCTTAATCTTTCATTTTGGTTGACCATATTTTCCAATAGCTTCCTGACAAAGAAGTCATAAGAAGTACATTTTTTGAGACAATGCATGAAAATGCCTTTATTCCACCCTCACACTTGATTGATAGTTTGGGAATAGAATTCCGTATTGGAAATAATATTTCCTTCTTATTTTGAAAGCATTACTTCATTGTGTTTTGCTTCTTGTGTTGCTTTTAAAAGTCTGAGGACATTCTGATTGTCTTTTTTCTGATTGTCACATTTATTTATTTATTTATTTATTTATTTATTTATTTACTTACTTATTTATTTATTTTGAGACAGTCTTACTCTGAGTTAGAGTGCAGTGGAGCCATCTCGGCTCACAGCAACCTCTGCTTTCCGGGTTCAAGTGATTCTCATGCTTCAGTTTCCTAAGCAGCTGGGACTACAGGCGTGCCACCATGCCCGGCTGATTTTTTGTTTATTTTTGTAAAGACAGGGTTTCACCATGTTGGCTAGGCTGGTCTCAAACTCCTGGCCTCAAGTGATCCACCTACCTCAGCCTCCCAATGTTACTTTTTAATGTAACTCTGTGGCCTGTGCTTTTTCATTATAGACATTTCAAAGATATATCTGTTTTTGGTGATCTAAAATTTCCTATTATGTTGGTGCAAAATGAATTGCGGTTTTGCCATTACTATAGCACCAACCTAACAATGACATGCTTTGGCATGGGTCTTTCAAAAACACATTGTGCTGGATGCTTTTAATCTGGACACTCATGTTCTTCAGTTCTGGACATTTTTTTCTATTATTTTCTGATGGAGAGTACCGCTCTTCTTGCATAACTCCTGTCAGGTGATTATTAACGTACAATGAATTAATTATCTAATTTTATTATGATTTTCTCTTTTCTTTGCATCTGTTTGCTTCTTTATTCTACTTTTTAGGAGATTTCTACAAGTTTATTTTCCAACTCTTCTTTTCAATTTAAACTTCTTCTATCAAATCTTTAGTCTGGGCACGGTGGCTCATGCCTGTAATCCAAGCACTGGGGGAGGCCAAGACAGGCGGATCACCTGAGCCTGGGCTCAGGAGTTCAAGACCAGTCTGGTCAACATGGCAAACCCCGTCTCTACTAACAATACAAAAAATTAGCCAGGCATGGTGGCACACACCTGTAATCCCAGTTACTTGGGGGGCTGAGACAGAAGAATAGCTTGAACCTGGGAGGTAGAAGTTGCAGTGAGCCGAGATCGTTACGTTGCACTCCAGCCTGGTCGACAGGGTGAGACTCTGTCTTAAAAAAAAAAAAAAAAAAAAATAAATAAAAGGACCTCATGGGGACTTGGTATAGAGTGCTGAAGATTACCTGGACAAAAACAAAAATTTAGAAGATGCTGTCAGTGATCATGTTTATAATGCAATGGATAATGTGTAATTGAATTCAAAACTTTAGAAATGAAATTTGAGGGTAGAGAAGGGATTTTTAGAAAGCTGGTGTCAGTTAAACATATCAGTTTTCTTCTGCTCCACAGCAGAAGTTTATTAAAATCAGAGTAAAAGAGTAAAAAAGATGTAGATCCACAACAGAGAGCTCAGAAGAGGAGAACCCAGTCAATGAGGGATTGTGTAAGTCAAGGTTCCGTTGGAAAAGCAGAAACCAACTTGTATATTTCAAGTAGGAAAGGTTTGAATATGGGGAATTTCAGGCTTACCCCACCATTGGAAGGCTGGAGAAATGAAGGGCAGGCAAGCCACTGCCACCAGTCTTAGACGATAGCACTGAAGTGAGTGAATCTCACCACCTCCCATGGAAACTCTGTGGATCTTTTAAGGGCTGGGCTGGGACTGGAGTAGGACTAGTGAGGCAGTCTTCTCAGGTACAAGTTTGAAGGGGGCATCAAAGAATATTTTAGTGCAATATATATACACATACATATATATATGTAAAATATATATATGTGTATATTTTTTGGAGACAGAGTCTCACTCTGTCCCCCAGGTTGGAGTGCAGTGGCATGATCTTGGCTCACTGCAACCTCCGCCTCTCGAATTCAAGTGATTCTCCTGCCTAAGCCTCCCAAGTAGCTGGAATTACAGGCACCCACCACCACACCTAGCTAATTTTTGCATTTTTAGTAGAGTCAGGGTTTCACCATGTTGGCCAGGCTGGTCTCGAACTTCTGACCTCAAGTGACCCACCCATCTCGGCCTCCCAAAGTGCTAGGATTACAGGCATGAACCACTGCATCCAGCCATGGAGTATATTTTTAAGCATTATTTATTTATTTATAGAGGTGAGGGGTCTTGCTATGTTGCCCAAGCTGGTCTCCAACTCCTGGCCTTAAGCAATCCTCCCACTTTAACCTCCCAAGTAGCTGGGACTGTAGGCTCAAGCCACCATGCCCATCAAACAAAAATTTTTTTTCATTGACAAGGAATAATTATGTGTTTACGGAGTACCATGTGATGTTTTGATCTATGCACGCATTGCAGAAAGAACCAATCCAGCTAATTAACATTTCAATGCAATATTTTTTAAAAACAATGTGAAAAAAAAACCCCATGATCAACAAAATGTCTGAATTTTTAATAAAAACAACATCCAATCCTGCACTTGCACAACCCTGTCTCACTCACGTCTCCCTCATCTCATCTCTGCTCAAGAGCTCTGTGAGGACTAAGTTACTGTCTTCTTGGCGACCCACAGCCCTGAGATGCGTCATTTGCAACAGCGTACCTGGAAGCCAATAAGACCTCAGGTCTGCAGTTCTATTCATCCAGTCTGCCCACAGCTGCTGCCAAAGAACAGCTTTTTCTTTTGTCTTCCAAATCTTTGCAAGTACCTCTCATTGGCAATCTCTAAGAAAGAGATTCTTGAAAATGTAATTCTGTGATGCAGAGAACACTGTAGAAGAGGGAGGGAATGCTGTCAGGTTAATAACAGACAATCCAGCAGAGAGATGTCAAGAGGTTTCAAAAAGCTGGAAGTCAGGTGAAGATATTAGCAGTATTGAGAACTGTAGCTCTCAAATACTTGCAGAGAGGAAGCCAACAGCATGCACATTGACAGAGCAGGAACATCACCATCTTGGATAAGCACTGCCATTCTATAGTTCCCCTTGATCAAAAACTGCCTTATTCTAAAGGGCATCAACCTAATGGCTAAGGTCAGCATGAACATAAACCACAAATGACATCTCTGACCAGAAACATTCCAAACCCCTCCTCGACCGGAGACATGCCAGCCCCGAGATAACCTCCCCTCTGACCAGAGAGATGTTAGCCCCAAGATAACCTCCCCCCGACCAGAGACATTCCAACCCCACCATAAACTTCTGCCCTGCAAACCTGTAATAAGCTCTCTCACCCTAAAACCGAAAAATACTCTTAGTCTGTAAGAGAGAGTGCTCCTGACAGAAATCAACCAGAAGCCCCTCTTAGATTTATTCTCCAAAATAAACCTGTCTTTGTTGAGCCACTTTTCGTGTTTCTTTCCTCTTTCTTTAACTCTTCACAGAGTCCCTAACATGTCAGTGTTACAGACTGAATTGTGTTCCTCCAAAATTTATTCATTTATTTTTATTTATTTATTTATTTTGGGACGGAATCTCACTCTGCTGCCCAGGCTGGAGTATGGTGACATGATCTTGGCTCACTGTAAGCTTCACCTCCCAGGTTCAGGCAATTTTCATGCCTCAGCCTCCTGAGTACCTAGGATTATAGGCATGCACCACTATACCCAGCTAATTTTTATTTTTTATTTTTAATAGAGGCAGGGTTTGGCCATGTTGCCCAGGCTGGTACACACCTGTAGTCCCAGCTATTTGGGAGGCTGAGATGGCAGGATCACTTGAGCCCAGGAGGAGTTTGAGGTTACCATGAGCTATGATTGTGCCACTGCACTCCAGCTTGGGCAATAGAACAAGACCCTGTTTCAAAACATAAATTTAGTAAATAGATAAAGCAACAATTTAATGTTATCAATATGACATACCACATTAATGAGATGTAGTGGACGTTTGTCTATTTTGACTGTCCTGCATTGAGTAATCTCCCGTTTTGGGGGAACCTCAAGATAGATGAGAGGCAGCTTTGTCTCCCACTATGGGAGCTGGAGGAAGATGGTGGTTCCTTCCCTACCTTCCAGCTGCTGGTGACAGACCTAGGACCTAGCCCAACCAAATGGATGCTTCATTTTGAACTTAGAACGCTGAAGGTATTATATTGGCCCATTTTGCATTGTTATAAAGGAATACCCAAAACTGGGTAATTTACAAAGAAAATAGTTTCTTTTGGCTCATGGATCTGCGGGCTGTACAAGAAGCACCACGCCAATCTGGTGCTTCCACTTATGGCTGAAGTTAAAGGGACTCAGCCGTGTCACATGGCGAGAGAGGGAGCAAGAAGGAAGGGAGGAGGTGCCAGCCTCTTTTTACAATTGGATCTCCTGTGAACCAACAGAGGGAGAACTCACTTATTACTTCGAGGACTGCACCAAGCCATTCATGAGGGTCTGCTCCCACGACCCAAACACCTCCCACTAGGACCCACCTTCAACATCAGGGACCCTCCCCTCCCCTCCCCTCCCCTCCCCTCCCCTCCCTTCCCTTCCCCTCCCCTCCTTCCCCTCCCCTCCTTCCCCTCCCCTCCCCTCCCCTCCCTTCCTCTCCTCTCCCTTCCCCTCCTCACTCCTCTCCTTTCCTTTCCTGGATCTCATCTCTTCTCTTCTCTTCTCTTCTCTTCTCTTCTCTTCTCTTCTCTCCTCTCCTCTCCTCTCCTCTCCTCTCCTCTCCTCTCCTCTCCTCTCCTCATCTCTCCTTTCTTTTCCCTTTCTTTCCTTTCCTTTCTTTTCTTTTCTTTTTTCTTTTCTTTTCTTTCTTTCCTTTTCTCTTCTCTTTTCCCTCTCCTCCCCTTCCCTCTGCCCTTCCCTTCCCCTCCCCCTCCCCTCCCCCTCCCCCTCCCCCCCTTTCCTTTTCCTTCCTTTCCCTTCCCATCTTCCCTTCCCTTCTCATCTCTTCGATTCTCTTCTTTTTTGAGACAGGGTCTTGCTCTGTCACCCAGGCTGGAGTACAGCAGCATGATCACTGTTCACTGCAGCCTTGACTACCTGAGCTCAGGTGATTCTCCCACCTCAGCCTCCCAAGTAGCTGGGACTACAGGTGTGCACCACCATGCCTGGCTATTTTTTTTTTTATTTTTTTGTACAGATGGGGTCCCTCTATGTTGCCCAGGCCGGTCTTAAATTCCTGGGCTCAAGCAATCTTCCCACCTTTGGTCTCCAAAGTGTTGGGATTACAGGCGTCTGCCACCGCACCCGGCCAGGGATCACATTTTGACATAAGATTTGGAGGGGAAAAATATCTAAACTATATCAGGTAGGAAAGCAAAAGTTCAGAGACATTTGGAAGTTCTTCAAGGTTGCATAGTGGCTACAGCAGAACTAAGAGGCAAGTGGTGCAGCTACCACTGTCTGAAGGTGGTGCCAGCTTCACCGATGGCGCCAGTGGTGACATCTTAAGCAGCATTTTCTGGAGCAGAGTTCTGGCTATGTACTGTCTTCCTTGGTTTCCTAAGTCTGATTCTGAAGCTTTTCTAACAGTTATGTGAGCTGTTGATATCCTTCTAATGATCTCCTTTTCTGCTTAAGTTAGCAAAAGTCATTTGTGTTGTTTGCAACTAAGAAATTACGATGGATATAAAAGTCAAAGAAGAAAAATGCAAAGGCTCATCTCTGTTGATGTCCAGAAGGCATCTAATAAAATTCAAGACCAATTCCTGATAATAACCCTTCCTGAAGTAGGAATAAATGGATACCACTTTGATGCAATAAATAATATATATCTCAAGCCAAAAGCAAGCATGCTTGATGGTAAAGCACTGGATGAAATGTGATTAATGGCAGAAACAATGCAGGCTTTCCTACTCTCCTTATTATTACAGACAAAATTCTGGAAGGGCAATTAAACAAGAGAAAAAAAAGATGAGGTCCAAGTATTATAAACAAAGTGGCAAGGTTTTTATCTCATATGTTGATATAAATTCCTGAAAAACTCAACAGAATCAACTGAAAATTATGAGAAAGAACTAAAGTACATCAAGGTGACTGGTTACAAAAATAACTTTTTTCCTGTAGACAAACAAACAACAGAAAATGTAATGACATAAAATATCCCATTCATAATAGCAACCAATAGGAATAAACTTATTAGTATTATGCAAGACCTCCGGGAGGAAACTGTAGTACTCAGAGGGGCACTAAAAGCCCTTGTATAATTTTTTGGAGACATACTTTTTTCTCGGATAAGAAGATAAATATTCTGGTGATGCCAGTTTTCCCTAACTTAATCTATACAAATTAACACCCCTAAAAGATTAAATTCATTTGAGAGATTAAGCAAACAGATAGATAATAAAATACTAGGAGATAATGCTCTATCAAACATTTCAGCATATTCTAAACCTATGTTATCCTGGAATACAGAGACTTATCAATGGAATACAACAGAATTTTTAAAAATCTTAAATGTATGGGCATTTAATAGGTGATAAAAGCAATATTTTAAAGTAGTAGGAAAATTATATTTAAAAATAGTGCTGAGACAATTGGCTAGCCATGTAGGGTGGGGAAGAGGCAAGATCCCTATCTCATTTCTCATGCAAAAATAAATTCCAGATGGAGAGCATATTAATAAGAAAAAAAAAAACAAGAACTGCACTGAACTAAAATACAGATGAATATTCTTATGATCTCAAAGTGGGAGAAGGCTAAGTATGTCAAAAAGATTGTAAATCTTTATGAAAAGGACTCATCTATTTCACTATATAAAATAATTTAGGCTGGGCTTAGTGGCTTACACCTGTAATCCTAGCACTTTGGGAGGCTGAGGCGGGTGGATGGCTTGAGCCTAGGAGTTTGCAACCAGCCTAGGGGAATGTGGTGAAACCCCATCTCTGCTAAAAATACAAAAAGTTAGCTGGGCATAGTGGCATGCACCTGTAAGCCCAGCTACTGAGGAGGCTCAGGTGGGAGGATTGCTTGAGCCTAGGAAGTCAAGGCTGCAGTGAGCCATGATCGCACCATTGCACTCCAGTCTGGATGAGGGAGTGAGACCCTGTCTCAAAAATAATAATAAAATAAAAATAATAATAATTCAGGTTCTCTATATGATATGAAAACACTGTAAACATGGTTGAAAGCAGGGAATGGTATAGACTGATAAATAATTTGTATAGAAAATAATGTTATGGACCTGGTATGGTGGCTCATGCCTGTAATCCCAGCACTTTCGGAGGCCAAGGCGGGCGGATCATATGAGGTCAGGAGCTCGAGACCAGCCTGGTCAAAATGGTGAAACCCTGTCTCTATTAAAAATACAAAAATTTGGCCAGGCGCAGTGGCTCACAACTGTAATCCCAGCACTTTGGGAGGCCGAGGTGGGCGGATCACGAGGTCAAGAGATCGAGACCATCCTGGCCAACATGGTGAAACTCTGTCTCTAGTAAAAATACAAAAATTAGCTGGGCGTGGTGGCACGTGCCTGTAGTCGCAGCTACTCGGGAGGCTGAGGCAGGAGAATCGCTTGAACCCGAGAGGCAGAGGTTGCAGTGAGCTGAGATCGTACCACCGCACTCCAGCCTGGCAACAGAACAAGACTTTGTCTCAAAATAATAATAATGATGATAATAATAATACAAAATTAGCCTGGCTTGGTGGTATATGCCTGTAATCCCAGCTACTTGGGAGGCTGAGGCATGAGAATGGCCTGAACCCGAGAGGCAGAGGTTACAGTAAACTGAGAGCGCACCACTGCACTCTAGCCTGGGCGATGGAGTGAGACGCTGTCTCAAAAACAAAACTAAACAAAACAAAACAAACAAAAAACTTTATGAGATAACATCTATAAAGGAATACACGAAAAAGGATAATGGGCAAATGGTGTGTGCAGGTAAATCACACCAGTAAAAATAAAATCGCTAATTAAAAGGTATTCCTAGTTGTTTTCTTGATTGCAAACAGCAGAAACTGACACTGGTTGTTTCACAAATAAAGGAATTTACAGGAGACCTATCAGGTTAGCTCACAGAAAGAACAGAGCCAGAGAAACAGGCTTGGGCAGAAACCCAGGGAGGCAGACACCAGTAAGAACTTGCCACTAGAGTAGCAGCTGGACACTTGCTGCTACCACTCCCATACTGTACACCACCGTACTGTCACACTGCTAAATATATAGCTGCTAGATTCATTAATTCACTGCATTATCTCCAACGAACCTTGTATCAATACTTCTAAAGCCAAAGTCTAGGTAGGAACATATAGTTGGTCTTGCTCTGTTACCCAGGCTGGAGGGCAGTGGCACGATTATAGCTCATTGCAGCCTCCACCTCCTAGGCTCAAGTAATCCTCCCACCTCAGCCTCCTCAGTAGCTGGGACTACAGAAGTTCACCCAGAAATGCATACAGAAGTGCACCTCAGCCTCCTGAGTAGCTGGGACTACAGAAGTGCACCACCACAGCAGGCTTATTTATTTTTTTTAGAGACAGGATCTCGCGATGTTGCCCAGCCCGGTCTCAAACTCTTCCTTTCTCTGTCTGCCTGTGATGAGATTACAGA
The DNA here is from genome assembly GCF_049350105.2 of Macaca mulatta. Classification (NCBI taxonomy): domain Eukaryota; kingdom Metazoa; phylum Chordata; class Mammalia; order Primates; family Cercopithecidae; genus Macaca; species Macaca mulatta. Next base: position 22,669,443 of record NC_133425.1, on the reverse strand, counting down.
CATGAGCCACTGCACCCAGCGGTGGTCTTTTTCAGATCATTTTCCTGGGCTCTAGCTTCCAGGGGTAGGAAGGGGAATACCTGCTCCCCACCACCTTACCCAGTTTTCATAATGGGAATTTGAGTTTTCCTGCCTAATTTGGCATCCCCTGCAGAAAGGAAGTTGGTTTAGATGTTGGATAGCAGAGAGACTGGCACAAGATGTTCAAGCTCACTCATACAAACAAAAAGGGCATTGATATGCCATCTTTTGTTCATCAAACTTGTCAATGTGAAAAAGACTGGAAAACTCAACAGTATCTTGGGATTGGGAAATGTGTGTTTCCCATTCATTGCTGGCAGGATAAAACCTTTCTGGGCGTCAGCTTGACAATAGGTGTCAAATATGGAATACGCATACCCTTTGATCCAAGGTTTCAGCCTAAGGAGATAGCTGCAGGATGGACAAGGTATAGGTCATGATGATATTCACTGCACTGTTGTTTCTAATTTATGTTTCCCGAGCTTGGGGGTAAGGGGTGGTACAGAGAGGGGCAATGAAAGATTCACTACAGAATGTTCAAGGTGAGTCTTTAAGAATGATCATCTGAACATTCCAACGAGAAATTTTTTCAAGCCTGCGTCAAGCTTTGAGGCTCGGTGGAGACCTGTAAGCTTAGAATAGTGGGAGGGGCGGGCCCAGATTAGAAAGGCAGTTCTTAGGTATCTCACCAGAGAGTTCAGATATTGTTTAGAAGCCAGGTGCGGTGCCTCACGCCTGTAATCCCAGCTACTCAGGAGGCTGAGGCAGGAGAATTGCTTGAACCCAGGAGATGGAGGTTGCAGTGAGCCGAGATCCTGTCACTGCACTCCAGCCTGGGTGATAGAGTGAGACTCCATCACACATACACACACACACAGGCACACGCACACACACAACATTGTTTAGGTATAAAGTTGCCAAATAACCTGTTATATGATGGCTACCTTATTGGGTACCCAATAATGAGTAAGATGGGTCTCTGCTGGGTTGAAGCCCACATATTAGTGAAAGTGATGATTGTAAACTGAATTGCAGTATCGTCAACTCAGTGTCATGAATGAGAGGTGCCAAGAGAGCCTGTGGAAGGAACATCTCCTGAAGGGGGTGATATCTAAGGTGAGACTTTAAGGATGAAGGGAAGTTAGCTAAGTAGAAAGATTCTAAGTTAGCTAAGGAAAGGTTCAAAGGAGAGGGAACAGCTCTGGCAAAGGCCTTTGAGTCTGGATCAAACTTGAGTCTGGATCAAACTTGAGTCTGGATCAAACTTGAGTCTGGATCAAAAAAGTTGAGAGCCATTGCCTTCACATTTTAGTATGAATAATCAGATGGCTTTCTTCCTGGTGTCCAGATAAGAATTTTGACTAAGAGGAGAGTGGAGGCGATTAGGGACAGTGCAGAGCACCCTGGAGATGTCATCGTAGAGCCCTACTTACAATGGGGAGGGAGGTCAGAGGTAAAAACCATTTACTTTGAAACGTGGTGTAAGGTGGCCTTCATGTTTTAAAAAGGAGGAAGGGCTCTCTCTTCCCTGATTTCTCTCTTCTGCCTCAGGACTCAGACTAGCCCTTTTAGCAGAGGGGAGCCTACAGAGAGGAGGTCATATACTAGTTGATTTTGGACTAAAGACATCCCAAAGATGTACTATTTTTTGCTCCCTGCACTATTTTTTTTTTAATAGAACCAACGTTTAAAAATAGGATTTCTGCCTTCTCTTAAAACATCAGATGATCTGGTAACGCTGAGCTCCTGTTCTCACATGGGAACAACCGGCTGTAGCTGAGTGGCAGCCACCTCTTTAGAAAGATGTTAATTTGAAGTTTACTATAGTCCCCATCCTTCCCTGTATTTCCCCCAACACTGAGAGCCAAGTCACTTGAAAGTCAATATGATGATTCAAACACCAGGTTCTTCACTCATTTGTAGGTTTGTGACCTGTGATATTTGTGGATTCGTGACCTTTGGTTTAGAGGTCAAGTATAGGGTTGTGAATAAAACTTGGATTTGAATCAGGTAAGAATTGTACCACGCTCAAAGACGGTGAATTAAAGATTAAAGAAAATATTGCATGCTTGGCATAATGTGTGGAACACAACAGCTATTGTAAACATCCACTAGGAATGTAAGCTGCAAGAGGGCAGGTAGAAACCGTGTTAGTTTGATCCGCTGGGGATATGATATTTAATTCTAATTTAATAGATTTAATTCTTTATAATATCCCCAGTAATTGTTGAATGAATGAGTGAGTGAATGAATGAATGGATGGATGAATGATGGGAGAGCCCGGCGGGGTTTTAAAGGCTGGAATGAAAAGGAAAGTAGTTATGATAACATCGTTTCGCTGGGACTCCAAGGTACAGCCGGGAAGAAAAGCCCGCTGGGACGTGCCAGGCTCTGTGACTGCGCTCCGGTGGCACACAGACGGTAGGCATCTGCAACGTCCCTTGGGAGCCAGGCGGGGCTGACTTGCCCAGTACCTGTCGGGGCCATGTCCACCAGCTCTTGCACGGTCTGGTAACTGACAGCATCCTGATTCCTGCACGTTCCCGCCTCTGCCATCTGATCAGCAAAGACGGAGACCCACCCATGGGATCCACCTTCTAGCGCGAGCCCAGCCTTTTCCTCCAAGCCTGGACCGCGCCCACACTAGACATGGCCTCCCTCGGGCTTCACGCAGCAGGACCGCGCCCGCAGCCGGCAGGCATCCCGTCCAGCTGGGGAGGCAACTACCTTCCCACAGTGAATATGGCGGCCGAGGCGGCTTCAGCGCGGGGCGGGCGGCGCTGGGAGGCGCGTCACGTGAGTGGCCCAGCTGGGCGGACCGCGCGCGCGCCCGCTCGCCCCGCCGGCCGCCGCTCGCTCGCTGGCTCGGCGGCGCTCTGAGGTGTGTGGGGCGTCGAGCACCCGGGCCCGGTGAGGCGCGGCGCTGCGGGATGCGGCGGCGGCCGTGGCGGGGCCGCGGGCCGGGCGGGCGGGCGCGGTGATGAGTGTCTGCGGCCGCCGCCATGTCCAAGGTAACGGCGCCCGGGTCCGGGCCGCCGGCGGCGGCGGGCGGGAAGGAGAAGCGCTCCTTCAGCAAGCGGCTATTCCGGAGCGGCCGCGCTGGCGGCGGCGCCGGTGGCCCCGGGGCGTCTGGGCCGGCCGCGCCCTCCTCGCCCTCCTCGCCCTCCTCGGCACGCTCGGTGGGCAGCTTCATGAGCCGCGTTCTCAAGACGCTGTCCACGCTTTCGCACCTTAGCTCTGAGGGCGCCGCCCCGGACCGCGGCGGCCTCCGCAGCTGCTTCCCGCCCGGGCCGGCCGCCGCGCCCACGCCGCCGCCGTGCCCGCCGCCGCCCGCCTCTCCCGCGCCGCCGGCTTGCGCCGCCGAGCCAGTGCCCGGCGTGGCGGGACTCCGCAACCATGGCAACACGTGCTTCATGAACGCCACGCTGCAGTGCCTCAGCAACACCGAGCTCTTCGCCGAGTACCTGGCGCTGGGCCAGTACCGGGCGGGGCGACCCGAGCCCTCGCCTGACCCCGAGCAGCCTGCGGGCCGCGGCGCGCAGGGCCAGGGCGAGGTCACCGAGCAGCTGGCGCACCTGGTGCGGGCCCTCTGGACCCTGGAGTACACCCCGCAGCATAGCCGCGACTTTAAGGTGAGCCTGCGTGCCGCCACGCCCCAACTGCACCCCGAGTCCCTGGGGCACCTGCCCGCTCAGGTCTTCCTTCCCTCTGTTCCTCTTGGCCCGGCAGGCTTCTGCATTGGTTGCTCTGAGTGGTCTGGGCAATCTACCAGTGATTGTAAGGAGATTCATTCATTCATTCATTCATTCATTCATTCATGCACTCACTCACTCACTCACTCAACATGTATTTATTGAGAGCTTGCTACATACGTGCCTGTACTCTGTGATATAAGGCAATGGGAGTGACGTTGCAATGAACAACTGTTTGCCTTCATGGAACTTGCATTTTTGTGGGATGGGAGTGTTGAGCATGGGTTCAAATCCTGGTTCTGCCACTTACTAGCAGTGTGACCTCGGGCAAGTTAAGCAGCCTGTCTGTGCTTACCGTTTCTTCATCTGGGACCTACTTCATAAGGTGGTTGTGAGCTGCAAACAAGTTGATATATTAGGTCGAACACAGTGGAATTACCCATATTTCACCGTTTTTTATTTACAGATTGGCACTTTTATAGGGTTCGACCTGATAAGTAAAATACTGCAATATCATGTGTATTTGTTGTTATTATTTTTGTTATTAAACATTTGAAGAAGTTAACGAGATAATATCAGATAGTGGTTTGAAGAAAGAAAAACCTGCTGATGTGACTGATGTGCTGACAGGCTACTTTTTATTTTTATTTTATTTGTAGAGACAGGATCTTGCTCTGTTGCCCAGGCTGGAGTGCAGTGCTCACATAGCCTCAAACTCCTGGGCTCAAGCGATCCTCCTGCCTCAGCCTCCTGAGTATTTAATAGCTGGGACTACAGACACACACCACCATACCTGGCTATTTTTTATTTTTAAAACACTTTTGTAGAGACCAGGGTTTTGCTGTGTTGCCCACGCTGGTCTTGAACTCTTGTCCTCAAGCCACCCTCCCAGCTTTGGCCTCCCAAAGTGCTGAGATTACAAGGGTGAGCTCTACATCCATGAGGGATATGTATGGCCCTTGACCAAGCCCTCCTTTGCTGTCTGCTGGTGGGGCTGCAAGTGTAATGAGAGGGTGAGATTTGAGAGCCGCGTGGTGGGCTGGGGCTGGATGGTATGGGACCATTTAGGATGCACTAAGAAATTGGGCTGTTACTCTAAGCAGAGGGGGAACATGATGTGAGATTGTGTAAGGGATACTTTTAGGTGGGACGTGAATATGGTATTAAACAGCGTGAAATCGGGCCGGGCGCAGTGGCTCATGCCTGTAATCCCAGCACTTTGGGAGGCCACGGCGGGCAGATCACGAGGTCAGGAGTTCGAGACCAGCCTGACCAACATGGAGAAACTCCATCTCTACTAAAAATACAAAATTAGACGGGCGTGGTGGTGCATGCCTGTTATCCTGGCTACTCAGGAGGCCGACGCAGGAGAATCGCTTGAACCCTGGAGGTGGAGGTTGCAGTGAGCCGAGATCGCGCCATTGCTCTCCAGCCTGGGCAACAAGAAACTCTGTCTCTAAAAAGAAAACAAAACAAAACAAAAAACAGTGTGAAATCACACAGGGAGAAAGTTAATTCCTTTTTTTTTCCTATCCTGATCTTGCCCAGGACAAAGTCTCAGCTTGATGTTAGCCTATTTTTAACACCTCTTGTTCACCCCCCACCCATTTTTTTTTAAACAGAGAGAACAAGCTTCAAGTCTAGAAGCGTTGGCAGGCAACAGTAGCTAGAATTTAATAAGGTTATGCTTTTATTGGGTTTCCATTTGTCTTCAATTCTTGGCAAAAGGTACTGGTTTCCCATTGGTGCTATAAAACTTCTTTATAACATACATTTATTTAAGTAAAAGGAGATGATTTTGTTAAAATATAAAAAGGTGAACTAGCCGAGGATCTGCACTTGGTTAAGATCCTGCTTTCTTGCTGACGAACTACATGGCCAGTGTGCATCTCTCCCCGTTTAATACCTTTTCCTTATAGTTTATGCTGCTCAGTGCTGTTTTTCTTGGAAAAAAATCGTTGCTGTTTGATCTTGACTTGAATGGAAGTACTTGAATGAGATAGGGACTGGAAAAAAATGAGATCTATGTCAGAGATCTCAAAATTATTATTATTATTATTATTATTATTGAGATGGAGTCTCGCTCTATCGCCCAGGCTGGAGGGCAGTGGCCTAATCTCAGCCCACTGCAGCCTCTGCCTCCTGTGTTCAATCAAGCAATTCTCCTGTCTCAGCCTCCCGAGTTGCTGGGACTACAGGCGCCCACCTCATGCCCAGTTAATTTTTGATCCACTTTCCTCGGCCTCCCCAAGTGCTGAGATTACAGGTGTGAGCCACCGTGCCCAGCTGAGATCTCAAAATTAGAAAGGGAGAATGATCAGGAGAACTGGCTACTGTAGGTCCACCCCCCACCCCCCATCCTGCCTCTCTTTGCTTACAATTGCCTGTAAGTAGCCACAGCATTTGTAAACTTTTCGAGGTCAGAGCCTAGTATTTAAGTTCGGTTTTCTCCTCTTTTCCAAAATGTGAAAATCAATTTCTACAGCATCTTTGTATGTGAACATTTCCATTGCTTTTTATGAGTTTGTGTTCACTTTTTTATCCATTAAGCTGTGAACAGAAATGGGTCAATAATTCTAGAAGTGCAGAGACTGATTTATAGGCATGTTTTGGCAGACATGAAAGATTCTTAGAGGTCTGACTTTTTAAAAAATGTAATCTCCTGAACCTTTAGTAGGTTTCACTCTACATTCATTCATTCACCTCCCATTTATCGAAGGCTTACTTAATCAGTTAGGAATGCCTTCAGCCCAAGAAAGGAAAAGCCCTAATGATAGTGCCTTAAGCAATAAAAACGTTGCAGTTGGCACACACAGTGATTCCGGAGTTGAATGGTTCTATGGTTCAGTGGCTTGTTGGGCCCAACAAGAATCCAGACCATTTCTGTATTTCCACCCTGTTGTCTTTTTAGCTATCATTGACTTTTTGTTCCTATGTTTGTCACCTCATGGTTGTCCAATGATGGCAGCCACAGCACCTAGCATTCTACCCAGGAGGGCAGGAAGTCATTAGGGAAATAAAAATTCTTCCAGAAGCCCCCTCAGCAGGCTTCTGCTGACATCTCAGTGGCTATAACCATGTCAGTTGGCTGTCATGGCGGCTGGAGGGTGGGTATTTGGGTTTTCTTGTCTCCATAGAGGAGATGAGTAAAGGAGGGGTTTACCTCCCAGGCAGCTATGAAGTGCTGAGTCTAGTGGGATCTAGGAAGTTCCCAGAGACAGCGCTTCTCACGCGTCAGTGTGCACATAATTCAGGTGGGGATCTTGCTACAAAGCAAATGGAGATTCGGTAGAGCTGGAGTGGTGCCCAAAATTCTGCATTTCTAACAAACTCCCTGGTGATGCTGGTGCTTTTGGCTCAAGGACCATCCTGTGTGTAGCAGGCACCAAGGAACAAGGAAAGCATTACCGAAAAGGTGGCTCCTGAGCAGTGTTCTGGAAGATGAATAGAAATTTGCAGGGCGAGGAAGTAGCAGAGTGGCATGAAAGGGCGTGTGGTTTTGGGGAATAGACACTTAGTGGCTGGCTGCACCACTGAGAGCAGTGGGGGTGCAGGAAGCCTGGGAGAAGTGTGTTGGAAACGCACTGTGAAGGGCTTCGTGATCTATGCTGGTTTGGATTTCATCCTCTGCAAGTTGAGAATCCAGAGCTGATTTTTAAGCAAGGAAGTGGTATAATTAGATTCTTTTCCCCTTTTTATTCCCCCAAGTTAGGTAACTCTGGCAAATTGATTACTTTTTAAAAAAAATGTTTTATTTTAGCTAAATTTGATGGATATTATTTTGAGTATAAAGAAAGTTGAATGCTAAGGCAGGACACAGTGGCTCATGTCTGTAATCCCAGGTGGGAGGTGTAATCCCTTTGGGAGGCCAGGGTGGGTGGATCACTTGAGACCAAGAGTTCCAGACCAGCCTGGACAACATGGTGAAATCACGTCCCTACTAAAAAAATACAAAAAGTAGCCGAGCATGGTGGCGCACACCTGTAATCCCAGCTACTCGGGAGTTTGAGGCACGAGAATCTCTTGAACGCAGGAGGTGGAGGTTGCAGTGAGCAGAGACCACGCCACTGCGCTCCAGTCTGGGTGACAGAGCAAGGCTCTGTCCCCCCTGCCTCCGCCAAAACAAAACAAAACAAAGTTAAACACCAGAAGATGGACCTGAGGGCTCACTCTTGCTTCGCCTGCTTGGGGTGGACATTGTTATTTCATTCAGATGTCCTTCACTCTCAGATCGTTCATATTCAGCCGTAGAATCCTGCTCAGTTCTAGAAGGGCTCTAGGCAGCCACCATCAGTTGGTTGAAGTTGGCAGAGGAGATAAAACCAATTTGCCATCTTGAGATGGTTTGCCTTGAGGTTAGAAAAGCACTTACTACGTCTTTGTGCTTTTATTATCTTAAAACTTTAAGTTACTAATGTTTTTCTTGTAAGTTTTTCAATTAGAATTCTTTCTTCCTTTCTAACCACATTGATTTGAGTTTTAGGAGCCTGCCAAGTAGATGGTTTTTGGTTTTGGATGGGCTAGATGGTTGTTAAAGTTGGGTTTTCGTTTCCCAGGATGAAATGAATTGACTAGCTGAAACTTGATACGCTTTAAAAAACGTCTCTAGTCATTACCTTTATCCTTTCTCTTTTTACACTTTTTTGTTTGTTTGTTTCCTACTCTTAGACCACTGGTTTTCAACACGGGCACTTTTGCCTGTCCTCACCCCACCCTGGTCCCACCCCCTGGGACATTTGTCAGTGTCTGGAACCCTACTTGGTTGTCACAGCTGGGATCAGGATGCTACTGGCATGTGGTGGGTAGATTCCAGGGATGCTGCTAAATGTCACACAATGTGCAGGACAGCCCCCCTTAATAAAGGATTTTCACCCCCAAGTGTCAATATTGCTGAGGCTGAGAAACTTTGGAGGAATGTTTGGAGACTCAGCACAAGTTTCCCCTTACTTCCCTAACCTTTAAAATGGTTACCTTGTTGTCTCTCTCTCTCTTTCTGTCTCTGTGTTCTCGCTCTCTCTCACTGTCTCTTGCTCTGTCTCACTCTCTTCCCCGCAACCTCTCCCTCTCTCTTTCTCCTTCTCTGTCTCCCCTGTCTCTGAGTGTGTATGTGTGTTTGCAGCAGCACTAGGGTAAAACTTAGACTTCACTGGCAGGACCCTTGCATCACTTTCTTAGTAAAATAGTGAGAGTAAATAAATCACTTTGAATACATGATATGCTGTTTTAAAGGGAAATCAGCTTATTGCTTTCATAGGAGCATGGGTGCCCCAGATTCTCACAAATGCTTTCTGAGTTTTAGTGCTCAGAGCCGTTTTGCAACAAGTAAAAAGATGGATGGTCATCTTTCAAGCAAGAAAGATAAATTTTATGGCAGCAGTTTTTAAATTGTGCTGGCGAAGAACAGCTAGAACAGAGTGATCTATTGATAAAAGAATTGTGGGGACTCCTTCCAAATTTGCAGTGAAACAAATAGTAATTGATGAATAGAATTCTCTCTCACATATTTTTTTTTCCTTGAACTTTGGTGCCTTGTAGTGCTTATTTATTAGTGAGAATTCTCAAGTCACTAAAGGAATAAACATGCATAAGAGACTAGTGGGGAACAACCTGGCAATTGGAGGCTCACACTTGCTGAGTTTCCCAGCCTGCTTTTCCATGCACCCATGCTGGGGGTTCTGGTGCTATGCTGCACACCCATGGTACACAGTTTTTTTCTGGTTTGTGTCAAGCTCTTTTAGTATACTGTTATTTCAGTGTTTTCCACAAAGCACACTGACTTCAGGGTGTCCCTTGGGGGAAAAAATGAAATTGTGTAGGTCACATTTAGATTTGTGACAGAGTATAAAATAGAAACTACATCCCTTCCTGGTCAGTTCTCTGGTCCATCAAATGCCATCACTTGAGTTTTAGCAAAGCTCCAAATCTCTGAGGGAGAAAGTTGATAGAATCATGAAATTTTAGACTCGGAAGGAGACTCATGTGGTGTGAGTAGTCCGTAGCCTTTCAGGATGAGGGAACTGAGTTCACCTGCTGGCTAGATGTTGAGGGAGCAGAACCAGAGTTCTGACTTCCGCTGACTGTCAACTCTGTGTACCCCTGCGCTGCTGGTGCACAAATGGTCCTGGGCCTGGGGTGACCTTATCAGTACAAGCAACGAAACGACAGGTCTCAACATAACACATACACGGGCAGAGGGGACATGCTGAAACGTGTAACATTTTTTCCTCTGAGACTGTGGTGCTGAATTGGAGTGAAAATAAGGTCATCTGCAGCTGGCTTCACGTTTGTGCGATTGCTCCTCAGGCTTAGGTGTTTTTGGAAGTCTTTCTTAAAACACATTCCTTTCAGACTGTTTCAACACATATATCAACATGTGTGGATCTCTCTCCAGTAAGCTTTAAGCTGATGTTTGCCACATCTTACCAAGTTTGGTAAAAGTAAAGTGTTAAGAATTACAGTAAATTTTCCAAGAGGACTAATTGAGGAATAAAAATACATGTGATAATTATGAACTCCATATTTGTGGACCTGAATCACATTTGCTGCGCAGTTATTGTTAGTTTAGGTGTTGGGCTGGGAATAGAGGATTAAGTACAAAGGTTATAGGACTACATTCATGCCCTCAGAGAACTTAGCTGCTTATAGAGAAGCTGTTTTAAGTTGTACTGGTGAGGAAAGTTCACTGGGAGCTCAGAGAGAGGTGAGATCATTGTGTACGAAAGTGTAAGTAGAAAGATTGATTTATTCATCCTTTTATTTGTTGTCAGCAATTAAGCATCTACAAATTTGAGTTTCTAACTCCATGCCACATATTGTACAGGTCATTTGTTATATAGTGGAAAACAAGGTGATATGATAATGGTAAAAAAAACTGTAAAAGACCGTGTGGTCCCTTCCTTCATGGAACTTTTATTGCTACAGAGGAGGCAGATATTATTCAATAAACACTGGTAAATATGAAATTAAGAATTACAGTAGGCCAGACATGGTGGCATGCGCCTGTAATCCCAGCACTTTGGGAGGCTGAGGCAGGCAGATAGCTTGAGCCCAGGAGTTCGAGACCAGCCTGGGCAACAGGTGAAACCCTGTCTCTCCAAAAAGTACAAAAATTAGCTGGGTGTGGTGGCACACACCTGTGGTTCCAGCTACTTTGGAGGCTGAGGTGGGAAGATCACCTGAGCCTGGGAGGTCAAGGCTGTAGTGAGCTGAGATTGCACCACTGCCCTCTGGCCTGGGCTACAGAGTGAGACCCTGTGTCCAAAAGATAAAAATTAAAAAAAAAAAAAATTGTATAAGTGCTAAAGAGAAATAGGTGTATGAGAGGGAGTAGTGGGTGTGACCAGGCAGGAGGAATAAAATGCAGAATGCGCTATAGTTGGAAAGAGCTGAGAGTACACTTAAAAGTCTGACGGATCTTATTTGCGGCTAGAGAGCCAGGAGGAAAGTGGGGTGGAGGAGGTGGAAAGAGAGGCAGGGGCCAGGTAGGCAGAGGCCGAGTCTGCCTTGTGTAGCTATAGTGTCTTATAGACCAAGGTAAGGGGTTTTAGATTTTATTCCAAGACACATGGGGGCTGTTGTAGGCTTTAAACAGAGTCCTGGTATGATTTTGGGAAAATGTGAAGTGGCCATTCCGGGCACTGAATAGTGAGTAGAATGGAGGCAGAGACCAGTCAGGAGGCTTTTGTGATGAACTAGGTAAAAGGGATGATGGAGGGAGGTGGAGAAGTGGATGGATTTAAGATGTGTCTGGAGGTAGACTTTTGACAGAACTTGCTAATGGATTGATTTGTGGCCAGACACTGGAGCAGAGGACATCGAGGAGAGCATCCAGAATAACTCCCACCTGTTTTCCTGAGCAACTGGGGCTGTATACCTATTTGAGGAGAAGCAGTTTTGGGGAGTCAGGAATTCAGGTTCAGATATGTTAAATAGTACACTCATGAGATGTCTAGTAGGCAGTAAGGAACTCAGAAGATAAGATAAACATTTTGGAGTCGTCCCCAGTAGATGACGTATTTAAAGCCATGGGCTATAGACTTAGAATGGGATTTGAAGATAAATAAAACATTGATAGTTAAGGGGAAGAGAGACGACATTCTAGGTTGCTAAGGAAATATTCTGAGCAGAGATATAGATATAGCATGGTCTGGGGACAGAGAGCCTTGATTTGGAGCAGATTCTCGGCCTTGGCACTGTTGCTATTTTGGGCTGGATAATTCTTTGTTGTTGGGGGCTGTCCTGGCACTGTAGGATGTTTAGCAGAATCCCTGGCCTTCACCCACTAGATGTGATTGTACTCCCTCCCCGCTACTCCAAGGCATGGCAATTAAAAATGTCTCCAGATACTGCCAAATGTCCCTGGGCAGCAAAATTGAGAACCACTGATTTGGAATGAAGGGGAGATAAATTTAGATGACTGGGGAGAGGAGAGGGGGCACATTATGGATGACTTTGAGAGTCTGTCACAACAGTTTAGCCTTGAGGCTGCAATCAGTAGTGATTCAACTGAGGCTTCTTGAGTTGTGCAGAGAGATTGATTTGATGAAAACTATTTTAGAAAAATGGGTCTCATGGTGAGTGAAAATGAATCAAATGGAGGAGAAAATAAATACAGGGAGAAAACAATCACAGGAATGAAGTGAGGAAAAGGGGGAGGAAAGGTGAATCCAAGAGACATTTTGGAGGACATTGGACATTATTAAGGAAACTACAAGACGCGGAGTGGTAAAGGGAATACTGAGATTTCAGGCCAAGGTGATAAAGAAATAATAGGGATATTTGATATAAATTTAATAGCTGATAAAAATTGAGCACTTAGAAAGGGAAGTGGTTTGTGGAGCATGAGGAGCAGAAAGATTGTGCATTTAATTTGAATATGTGGGGTTGGGAGTCATAGGATATGACCTTCCCACTTAAGAGATGAAGTCTTAATAGACAGTTGGAAATCAGGTGCAATTTAGGACTAGCTGTATAGACTTGGATTCAGCTGCATAGAGGTGATAATTGAAGCCAGGAGCATATTTAGAAGGTCTGAGGCCCATGACAAAGCCTTTGAGGGAAACTAAAACTGAGAGGACAAGAGGAGAAAGAGGACCTCCTAAGGGGCAGTCAGAGAGGTAGCAGCAAAACCAGGAAGGCAGAGTCATGACACCTGGTTTGCTTTACAGTTTGACGACCTGCTCTTAGCGCTGAATACAGTGTAGAGCTGCAGAAATATCAATTTATTTTATTTTATTTTTTATTTCGAGACGGAGTCTTGCTCTGTTGCCCAGGCTGCAGTGCAGTGGCATGATCAGTGTGATCTCAGCTCACTGCAACTTCTGCCTCCCGGGTTCAAGCAATTCTCCTGCCTCAGCCTCCCGAGTAACTGGGATTACAGGTGCACATCACTGTGGCCAGCTCATTTTTGTATCTTAGTAGAGATGGGGTTTCACCATGTTGGCCAGGCTGGTCTCGAACTCCTGACCTCAGGTGGTCCACCCACTTCAGCCTCCCAAAGTTCTGGGATTAACAGGCGTGAGCCACCGCGCCTAGCCTGAAATATCAATTTATGCCCATTAAGAAACAAATCAGGTTGGTATTTTGCAGACAGGGTATAGATTTATTAAGTTCACAGATTTATTGAGCACATATACTGTGGTGGTCCTGCATTAGAAGGCACTGGAGATATGGCAATGAGTGAAGTGGCCCATGTCCTCAAGGAATTCAGGGTTTAGAAGGGAAGACAAATGGGTATAAAAATAATTGCAATAGGACAGGACGAGTACTGGGACAGAGTTACGTACAAAAGTGCTGTGCAAACCTAGGGGTGAGGTCACCTGAGGGAGGAATGGGGCCTGCGGGGTGACTGAAGAAACAATACCTGCTCCGTGTCTTGAAGGATTTGGTAGGAATTTTCTAGGTAGATAGGGGAAGGGTGGGAAAGTCCTTTGCAGGGTAGCAAAGCCCGTAAGTGCAAAGGTTTGGAACCTCAAACAACATGGCTTCTTCAGAAAATGTCAAGGTCTAGGGTGGTTGTAGCAGAAGGGTAGTGGTTGACAAGGTAGAATGGGAGGAGGCCCACTGAGTGATGGTTTGAGCAGGGCTGGCTCTGGAAGTCCTTGGGTGCCATGTTGCAGAATGGCATTCTGCAAAGGCAGAAACCAAATAATTTTAGACAAGCTTGTGGTATGATTGTCTTTTTTCTTTTATTTTTAAAAGAATGTTCACTCATGAGGCTAGGTGCATTGAGGATGGGTTGAGTGATGATGAAAGAGGGGAAAGGACAGAAACTGATTCAGGACAAACAGTATATATATATACTTTAGCCTCTTTGAAACTGGTAACATTTGGGAAACTGAAGCAATTTAGAACTTTTCAAAGATGATAAATTCTATTTTAGACATGTTATATTTGTGGTCCCATGGTAATTCATGAGGGGAAATATTTGGTAGTTTAAGATAGAGTTTTGGCTAGATATTTCTATTTGTTATTAAACTCCAATTCTGAGGTTTTTAAAAAATGTCTTCCCAACCAACGATGTAAACTAGCACTGAATCTGTCATTCTGATTTGACCTAGTTTGGTTCTTTACACGTTTGCAGGGGCAGAGCTTCAACTTGAACTTAGGGCAGTGTGACATACATGCTCTTACTCTGTGGAACGCACTGCCCTAAGGTGCCATTGATTTACATTTTTGTACTTCTTGTCCACTTAAGATATTTTATATAGTTGTTATTCTGGTCAGACCACTTCGGATTATGAGTTTTAAATGCAACTTGTAGGCCGGGCGCGGTGGCTCAAGCCTGTAATCCCAGCACTTTGGGAGGCCGAGACGGGCGGATCACGAGGTCAGGAGATCGAGACCATTCTGGCTAACACGGTGAAACCCCGTCTCTACTAAAAAATACAAAAAACTAGCCGGGCGAGGTGGCGGGCGCCTGTAGTCCCAGCTGCTCGGGAGGCTGAGGCAGGAGAATGGCGTGAACCCGGGAGGCGGAGCTTGCAGTGAGCTGAGATCCGGCCACTGCGCTCCAGCCTGGGCGACAGAGCGAGACTCCGTCTCAAAAAAAAAAAAAAAAAAAGATTAGTATTAGATTTTAAGCAAATTCATATGCAAGCTCCGCCTCCCGGGTTCACGCCATTCTCCTGCCTCAGCCTCCCGAGCAGCTGGGACTACAGGCGCCCGCCACCTCGCCCGGCTAGTTTTTTGTATTTTTTAGTAGAGACGGGGTTTCACCGTGTTAGCCAGAATGGTCTCGATCTCCTGACCTCGTGATCCGCCCGTCTCGGCCTCCCAAAGTGCTGGGATTACAGGCTTGAGCCACCGCGCCCGGCCGTAAAACATTTTTTAATGTTTCTAAAGAATATTTTTAATACTGTTTAGTGTTTAATGATTTATGTGGTATCATCACATTGCTAAGTGATAATTTGCTTATCCTGTCCTCTTCCTTTGTACATTTTCTTCCCTACTTTTTTTTTTTTTTTTAACTATAATGAACATGAATTGTGTTAATAGCTTTTTGCTTTGTTGGGTTATTTCTTTAGGATACATTTCCAGACATATCCTTAGAACATCAAAAACGTATGGACATCTTTTTGATTTCTCATGTGTTATATTACATTGCAAAGAAAAGAAATTACAAAAATTACAGTGCTGCTAGTTGATAATAAACTTCACCCAGCACATTAAATGGTACATGTTGGGTACCCAGAAGCCACTTGTAGAATGAGTTTGGTTTTGTAATTTAAATTTGTTATGTCCTTTCTTTGCTCATTTATCTCTTAGCATTTAAAAACTTTTTTTATTGTAGTAAAATATACACAACATAAAATGTACCATTTTATGTATATAATTGGACTGGGTGCAGTGGTTCATGCCTGTAATCCCAGCACTTTGGGAGGCCGAGGAGGGTGGATCACCTGAGGTTGGGAGTTTGAGACCAGCCTCCTGACCAACATGGAGAAACCCCGTCTCTACTAAAAATACAAAATTAGCTAGGCGTGGTGGCACATGCCTGTAATCCCAGCTACTAGGGAGGTTAAAGCAGGAGAATCTCTTGAACCTGGGAGGCGGAGGTTGCAGTGAGCTGAGATTGAGCCATTACACTCCAGCCTGGGCAACAAGAGTGAAACTCTGTCTCAAAACAAAAACAAAAACAAAAAATGAAAAAAACCACAATCCAGTGGCGTTACGTACAGACAGTGTGGTACAACCATCTTTCCATTTCAAAAACTTTTTCATCATCCCAAACAGAAACTTTGTATGCATTAAACAGTAACTCTTCTCTAGTCCTCAGTAACCTCTATTTTTCTTCTGTCTCTATGAATTTGCCTATTCTAGGTACCGTATAAAAAGGGAATTCTATAATATGCAAAAATTTTTTGTCTGGCTTGTTTCACTTAACATAATGTTTTCAAGGCTCTATACATGCATGTTATAGCATGTATCAGAATTTCATTTCTTTTTATGGCTGAATACTGTTCCATCATTTGTATGTAACAGGTTTTTATTCTTTTATCTGTCAGTAGACACTTGGATCGTTTCCCCCTTTAGGTTATTGTGAATAATGATTCTGTGAATATTGATGTACTAGTATCTGTTTGAGTTCTTGTTTTCAGTTTTTTCAGATCATGTAATTCTATGTTTAACTTTTTGAGGGACTGTCAAACTGTCTTCCACTAACTGCACCATTTTACATTCTCACCGATAATGGATGAGGGTTCTGATTTTTCTGCATCTTCACCAACATTCGTTAGTTTCCATTTGCTTTTGATTATAGCCATCCTAGTGGGTGTAAAGTGGTATCTTATTGTGTGTGTGTGTGTGTGTGTGTGTTTTCTTTTTGAGACAGGGTCTTGCTCTGTCACTCAGGTTGGAGTGCAGTGGTTCAGTCATGGCTCACTGCAGCCTCAACCTCCTGGGATCAAGGGATCCTCCTGCCTGAGTTCCTCTGAGTAGCTCAGACTACAGGTGCATGCCACTATGCCTGGCTAATTTTTGTGTTTTTGTAGAGATGGGGTTTTACCATGTTTCCTAGGCTGGTCTTGAACTCCTGGGCTCAACTGATCCACCCGCCTTGGCCTCCAAAAGTGCTGGGATTATAGGCATGAGCCACCACACCAGGCCTCATTGTGGTTTTGTTTTACATTCTCCTAATGACTAATGATGAGCACCTTTTCAAGTGCATATTGGTCATTTGTATATCTTTGGAGAAATGTCTATTCAGGTCTTTGCTAATTTTTGAATTAGTTTTTTGTTAGTGGTGGTGATGAATTGTGAGAGTTCTTTATATATTCTAGATGTTAATTTCTTATCAGATATATGAATAGCAGCTATTACCTTCCATTCTGTCATTCAGTCCCTTGGTAGTGCCTTTTCAGGCACAAAAGTGTTTTTTTGTTTTTTGTTTTTTTTTTGAGATGGAGTTTTGCTTTGTTGTTGCCCAGGCTGGAGTGCAGTGGCACGATCTCGGCTCACTGCAGCTTCCGGCTCCCAGGCTCAGGCAATTTTCCTGCTTCAGCCTCCTGGGTAACTAGGATTACAGGCATCCGCCACCACGCCTGACTAGTGTTTTGTATTTTTAGTAGAGACGGGGTTTCACCGTGTTGGCCAGACTGGTCTCGAACTCCTGACCTCAAGCGATCTGCCCACCTCGGCCTCCCAGAGTGCTGGGATTACAGGTGTGAGCCGCCGTGCCCAGCCAAGTTTTTAATTTTGATGACATCCACTTTTTCTAGTTTTTCTTTTGTTGCCTGTGCTTTTGGTCATATTCAAGAAATCATTGCCAAATCCAGTGTCATAAAGCCTCTGTTTTCTTCTGAAAGTTTTATAGTTTTAGTTCTTATGTTTAGGTTTTTCATCCATTTTGAATTAAATTTTTAGGTAAGGGTCCAACTTTATTCTTTTGCATGTGGCTGTCCAGTTTTCCCAGGACCATACCATGGTTAACAAAATTATCCTTTCCCTATTGAATGATCTTGGTACCCTTGTTGAAAATCAATTGATCATATATGTGAGGGTTTATTTCTTGACTCTGTGTTCTATTCCATTGATTTATATGTCTGTTTTTATTAGGCTTTATCTTTATGTATCTTTACCTCACTGTTCTCATTACTGTAGCTGTGTACAGTAGTAAGTTTTGAAATCAGAAGTGTGAGTCCTTCAATTTTGTCTTTTTCGAGATTGTTTTGCTTCAGTGTCTTGAGATTATTCCATATTAATTTTGGGACGGACTTTTCTATTTCTTCAAAAAGACACTGTTAGGATTTTGACAGAGATTGCCTTGAATATGTAGATCGATTTGGGTAATATTGCCATCTTAACAATATTAAGTCTTCAAAGCCTTGAAGATGGGATGTCTTTCCATGTATTTATGTCTTTAATTCCTTTCAACTGTGTTTTGTGGTTTTCAGTGTACTGTTTTTTTCCTTCCTTGGTTAAATTTATTCCTAAGTATTTTTTTCTTATTGATACTATTGTAAATGGAATTATTTTATTTTTGTATTGTTCATTACTAGTATATAAAAATGCAATTGATTTTTGCATGTTGATTTTGTATCCTGCAACTTTGCTGAATTTATTTATTAGTGCTAACAGATTTTGGTATGGAATCTTTAGGTGTTTCTACATACAAGATCATGTCATTTGTGAAAAGAGATCATTTTTCTTCTTCCTTTTCATTTTCAATGGCTTTTGTTTCTTTTTCTTGCCTAATTGCTCTGCCTAGAACTTCTCATACTATGTTGAATAGAAGTCGTAAAAGTAGGCATCCTTGTCTTGTTTCTTGAACTTAGAGGAAAAGCTTTTAGTCTTTGACCATTGAGTATGATGTTAGCTGAGGGCTTTTTAATATGGTGCTTCTATCATGTTGAGGAAGTTTCCTTCTATTCCCAATTTGTTGAGTATTTTTTATCATGAAAGAGTGTTGAATTTTGTCAAATGCTTTCTTCTGCGTCAGATGATCATGGTTTGCTTTTTTCTCATTATTTTGTTAATGTTGTTGTTAATCAATTTTCATATGTTGAACCTCCTTTCATTCCAGAAATAAATCCCATTTGGTTATGGTGTCTATTTAGATTCTGAAGACTGTTTTTGATTTTTAAACTTTATAAGAGCTTTCTATAGAATATATGTGTATGTGTGTGTGTATGTTTATATAAGGTAACAACTTTAAACATTTGGTATATTTGATAAAAATATTTTCTTCATTTTCTTGCTCTTTTAGTTTGGTACTTTTGTATATTACAGAAAGTTTTAATTTATATTTTTTAACCTGACCTTTTCCCTTATTGCTTTTGTTATTATATAGCTGAAAATGGTGTTCTTGCATATAGGATAATTTTTCTTTCTTTTTTTTTTTTTTTTTAGCTTTTTTTCTATTGTGTTCTAAAATATTTATCTCTTCAGAATATGGAGTTTACTTTGGTGCATGCATACAGTGAGGATTTATTTTAAGGTTTGGTATTTTCCATCTTGTGTTCTTGTGTAGTATAGTGAGTAGTTAAGAGCTTGACTGGGGGTCCAGACTGCCTGCGTTCAAATCCTGGCTGCACCACTTGCTAGCCTCGGGACATTTGGCACTTAACTCTTTGGGCTTAATTTCCTCATCTGTAAAGTTTAGATAAGAGTATATCTATTTCATAAGGCTGTTTTGAAAACAAATGAGAGAAAAACTTGGCAGGGGGTCTGGCATACCGCCAGGGCTCACTGAGAGCTAACTGATGTTGTTACCATTGGTTACTCCGACCTTATGATCATCCTGCTTATTTACGAAAGGTTTCTCTGTATATTTAGAGTTTTAGTTTATTTCTGAATTTTGTATTCTGTTTCATCAGTTCTTTTGCTGGTGCTGTATAGTGTTATTGTTGCTTAGTCTTCTTTCTCATGCTATTTAAAGTTCCTTCAAATTTTAGAATCGTTTTGTCAAGTTTCAAAAACAGTCATCTGTTCGATTTTTTTTTTTTTTTTTTTTTTTTGTGAGACAGGGTTTCACTGTGTTGGCCAGGCTGGAGTGCAGTGGCATGATATTGGCTCAGTGCAGCCTTGACCTCCTGGGCTCAAGTGGTCCTCCCACCTCAGCCTCCTGAGTAGCTTGGACTACAGGTGCATACCACCATGCCTGGCTAACTTTTGTATTTTTTTGTAGAGATAGGTTTTGCCATGTTGCCCAGGCTGGCCTTGAACTTCTGGGCTTGAGTGATTTGCCCATCTGTTCCTCCTAAAGTGCTGAGATTATAGGCATGAGCCACTGCGCCTGGCCAATCTGTGTGAATTTTAATGTTAAGTATGTGTATTAATTTGGGGCAGGTAACCATGTTTACTGAATGCCTGCCTGTCACTGATACAATCAGTAACTCTTCACAAAATATCAACTAAAAATGTTACAGTAGGAGAGCCTGAATTGACTGATAACTGAGGAAGAAATGGAAGGCTCTTAAAGAACTGCCTGTTCCCTTAAAGGGTACTAGGATTGGATGGATTTATTCATACATTCTTCCAAGGATCAGATAATCCCCATGTTGTATGAACTGTTTAAAAACATAGAAAAATCACTCTCAGAGGCAAAAGGATTCTGTTTCCTAAATCCATTGCCATCTCCCCTCCACTCCCTCCCGTGCAGTGCTTATGTCTTATTCAACATCGAATCTCTGTGCCTGGTTTGTAGGAGGTGCACAACGTGTTGGTTAATCTGAGAGGAACATGCCACAACCAAAGACAGCTTGCAGAGCAGCCAGCCCCAGCCTCTGATGTTATAAATGTAGATGTGCTGGTGGTGGGCCAGTTCTGTTGTGGGCTTGGGTCAGACCTCACTTGAGGACTGTGATTACTCTTGGGCTTGAAGCTTTGAGAGGGGACAGGAGAAATTAGAAAAGGGAATGGCGGGCCTTGTATATAGGATTTATGAGCAGATTGTCTGAAAATAGGATGAGCTGCCTCACATAATAGTATTTTTCCTATCACTGCACAAGCTTAAGCAGAGTCTTGGGTGATACTGTAGGAGGGCAGTCACATGCCTCCTAGTGGACTGGGCTGGATTCACCTTACTTACTTTTTTTTTTTGATTTTGAAATGTGAAAAGGACATGAGATTTGGGAGGGGCCAGGGTGGAATGATATGGTTTGGCTCTGTAAGATCACTTACTTTCTTCTCTTTGTCTCTTGCTCCTTTCTTCTGACTTTTGAGCTTATGTAAAATGTATGTTAGAAGCAGTGTTGACAGTGTTTGGCAGCTTTATGGGTGTGTGAAGAGTGGATAAGGAGGAGGAGATGAAAATAACATAGAGGTTTTGAAACAGGGTGTTTGGGGATGGCACTCTTGACGACTGGAAAAATAAAATGGAAAGCCATTCTGGATGTGGGTGGATAAGTTTCATTTTGATTGGGTCATATAGTATTTGAACATAAGAATCCCAAGAAAACTTTTTTAAAAGCTATATTTATTGAATATTACCATTTTTAGGTACTGTGCAATGTGAATCATGTAAGTTTTTGGTGACCCATGTAGAAAGGAACTGATCTAGTCTAAACATGGAACTGTCTCTTAAATCAAGATACAATTGTAATCATATAGATGCTTTTCCTAGGTTAGTTGTTTTACATCTTCCTTTGTGTGACTTAAAGTTTTTAGTTTGACTCTGCTACTTTTGTTTTATTTGTGTGCGGCTTGATGGATTTTTCCTGTCCCCATCTATACACTGGTCACAATGAGGGGCTACTAAATAGGGCAGTGTTCTCTGTTTGTGTAGTCCCCACAGCTGTTTCCTATAGTAAAGACTCTGGAAAACAATGACCTCATAGTTTCCGCAAAAAAAACCCTTTTATATTTAGTAGGGGAAAATAAATCATTCAAAATTCAGTAATTTAAAGTTCTGTCCTCTGTTGCTTCTTCCTTCAAAAATATTCTTGTTTGCTCTGCTAATTAATTGTTCATTGGCTGTTCCTCAGATGACCTTTTATGTGTAACAAACATTTTTGCAGTGGAGCACATGGGGATTTCTTGTGTTTGATTTGATTGTGATCTTTCTCTATTTAGAAATCATTGTTTTAAACCATGGACTGTGGCAGTTCCTAGAGCAATTGGCCAGTCACTGAACATCTGTTGCTTCTTCCCTCCAGCTGTTGGGTTCGGATGGTAGCAAACAATGTGTCCACAAACAAACAGTTCACGCTTTAGAAGATTTCGTAGGACTGGTCAGGAAATGCCTTTGTTGGTATCTGCTTCTACTGGAAAGAACCCTTCTTTGTAAACCCATCACCAGCTCAGTACATGTTTTGGCTTTAATTCTTGGTATTCTTCTAATCTTGAAGAGCAAGGCAGAGAGCCATCTGATTGTCAGGAGATTTAAGAAACAATAATAATTACAGTAATGAAAATGCCGCTTATTTGTGTAGGGCCATATCATTTACAAAGTGAATTCATGTGCAATGGATGAATTCATCATCCATTCTTTCTGGCTTTCTCAAGCCCAGAGAGAAAAGCAAGCTGATGATGGCACGTTCTATGTGCCTTTTATGGTTCATTAGAGTTCTTCAAGGCCGGGCGCGGTGGCTCACGCCTGTAATCCCAGCACTTTGGAAGGCCGAGGCAGGCGGATCACAAGGTCAGGAGATCGAGACCATGGTGAAACCCCGTCTCTACTAAAAATAGAAAAAAATTAGCCGGGCGCAGTGGCGGGCGCCTGTAGTCCCAGCTACTCGGGAGGCTGAGGCCGGAGAATGGCGTGAACCCGGGAGGCGGAGCTTGCAGTGAGACGAGATTGCGCCACTGCACTCCAGCCTGGGTGACAGAGCGAGACTCCGTCTCAAAAAAAAAAAAATAAAAATAAAAATAGAGTTCTTCAGCATCAAATGCCCTCCCATTCATTGCTACACTCATTTTATTGCTTGCACATTTCAGTCCTTTAGTACTCTAGTGACACAACAGGTTTCTGTGTTTGATCCTGTGTCCAACAACATTTTTGCCAGTGGGTTGGATGAGGACTTAACCTAGGTATATTAATTGAATTTGTAAATGTCTTCTAAAAAAATTCGGCTGGGCATAGTGGCTTATGATAGTAATCCCAGCACTTTGGGAGGCTGAGGGTGGAGGATTGCTTGAGCCCAGGAATTCAAGACCAGCCAGGGCACCATAACAAGATCCTGTGTCTACAAAACTAAAATAAAATACAACTTTAAATTGTTATTATTTTTAGAGAGTCTTGCTCTGTTGCCCAGGCTGGAGTGCAGTGGCATGATCATAGCTCACTGCAGCCTTGAATTGCAGGGCTTGAGATCCTCTTGCCTCACCCTCCTGAGTAGCTAGGACTGCAGGTGCACACTACCATGCCTGGATAATTTTTGTATTTTTTTGTGAGATGGGGTATGTTGCCCAGACTGGTCTCGAATTCCTGGCCTTGAGTGATCCTCCCACCTTGCCCTTCTAAAGTGCCGGGATTACAAGCATGAGCCACAGCACCCAGCTGAATTTGTAAATGTCTTGACGGATATAGCATATACTCCAAGTTAGAAAATGCAGGTCCATTAAGATCTTTAATTAAAATTAACAGCTAACATGGAATAGAATCCTGCATCTTGCATTTGGATCCAAAAATGAAATAACTACCCCATAGCACCTATGTGAAAGGACCTGGGTGTGTTACTAGCATGTGACTTATGCTCATGTGTCTGCCAAAAATGTTTAAGGTTTTTATGCTGCCTTCGGAGAAGTATCTTGATCTGGGGTGGTGGGTGATAGTGCTGTTCCTGTCAGACCACACCTAGGATTTTATGTTTATGTGTCATTCTGGAAACCTAGGCTATCATGTAATTTCTGGGCTGACAAACTGTAGTGTGTCTAGAGTTGGTGGTGGAAGACTCCCTGGGGAGTCTGTCAGCAGAGAGAGGGGATTACTGTGAGAGAAAGCATTTGTCTTTGCACATAATTTCAACTCTTGTAATTCCGGCCCTCATTATGTCTCAGTCACACAATTGCAGTAGCCTTCTAGCCCCCCTGCTATTGCTAAATTCTGTCCTTTCTGGTTGGTAGTTTTTCTTTGTTAAAATTTTATTTATTACATTAAAAAATATTAGAGATGGGGTGTCACTTTGTTGACCAGGCTGGACTCGAACTCCCAGCCTCAAGTGATACTCCCATCTTGGCCTCCCCAAATGCTGGGATTATGGGATTGAGCCACCATGCCTGGCCTAATTGATAGTTTTGATTGCTGCCAGATGAATCTTATTAAAGTTTACTTGAAATTACAGTATTTTTCTTTTCAAAAATTACCATTGCTTTTTTATACACAAAGTACCATGTAAATTTCTTAGCTTGGTATTTAAGCTTCCCCATGATGAAACCTTATCTTCCCCCTGTCCTGGAAAGGCAGAGGAACACAGGGAAAGAGTTGTAGCATCAGAGACTTTGGTTCAGATTCTGAGACCTGAGGCAAGTGATGCATTCTTCATAGGATTGATAACCAGGAATAGGTGAGAAATGTCTGTAAAGTGCCTAATACAGTACCTGGTATAGAGAAATCTGTTAGCATTATTATTTCACAGTCCCCTGACTACCTTGCTGGCTATTGTTTGTGCCCTATACTCTCCCACCTGTCATGTTTTTTCTGTTTTCTCCTTCCTGGGTCCAGAGCATACCCCCATTTTACTCGTTTTAGAAGTTACTCTTACTACATTAAAGTTCCTCTCACCCCTATAGTTGAACGTTATGGCTCCCTCATTTGAAAGCAGATCACATTTTACATGGAACCGTGTTAAAGTACTTATACACTTCCCTCTTAGTTATGTTTAATAGTAGTAATAGCCAAATGTTCAGAAAACCTTTCTTTGTGAACATTTCAACTATATAACTGAGAGGGGAGATCAGTACGATGAACCTGCATTTCCCTGTCACCCAGCTTCAACAACTACCAATTTGTGGACAATCTTATTTCATCTGTATAACCTTTGCCTGTACTTCCCCCAAACTTTTGAAGCAAATTCCAAATGCATTTCATCCATAAATATTTAAGTATATATCTCTAAAAGATAAGGATGCTTTAGAAAAATCATAATGCCATTATCTGCCTAAGGAAAACTAATATTCCTTAATATCATCAGATATCCACCAGTGTTCATATTTGTCTGATATTGTTTCTCTGTCTCTCACACACGTGTACATACACATATATGTGTACAACTGTGCATATGTATTTCCTACACTTTGTATAAGAATCCAGGTAAGTTTCCAAAATTTCAATGGATTGATGAATCTGTTGTCTCTCACGTTCTGTCTCTTATTTATTTTTCCTCTGGCAGTTTATTTGTTGAATGCATGTTTGTCTGGTAGAGCAAAACTTTTCATGTTATTTGTGATTTAGGACTAATTTTTAAAATTTCCAATCTATTGTGGACTGTTTGTAAAATACAATACAAATGAATTAATAGAAAAGTGACATAAAAAAGGTGTATGTAAGACCAGCCCCATTAAAAAATTGTTAAAATCAGTAGACATAAAGTTATGGTTTAATTTGTAAATACTTCTAAATGCTTATTCTCAACTTCTATAATGTCATCATGGACTGGCAACAAAAACTTCATAGTCTTGATGTTTTGTATTATATTCCAGTAGCGTCAAATAAGATGTTCCTCTGTCCATGTATTTCCTGTAAAATGGTGGTTAGAGCCAGAGGTTTAGAGACTCACATTTGAGGTTTTTTTTCTCCTCTTTTTGGCAAAACTTTCTGTGCGCAGTGTTACAAACTTCCATCAGAAAGTCTGCGCTGTTTGGTTCTATCTCTTGTGGTGCCAAGAGTCACTGATGATTGTTCCCTGGTACATTAATTTGTTAAGGGTTTAAAATGGTGAAATTATAATTCTGACATTCCTTTTTTACTTGTTAGCTGGAACACTTCTGCAGAGACTTTTGTCCAGTTATTTGGTCTCCCTGAAGTAAATTTTGCAGAAGAAAGGCTAGATAAAAGCTTGATTTCTTCCCCCTCCTTTATTTTCCAGTTTTCAAAATACTTGATTTCCAATTGTGTTTAGTGAATTTTTGTAACCTTATGAACTCATGGGTTTAAGCATATTTGATGTGTTCAGTCAGTTATACTTATTGATGCTCAAAGTTGTCCCATTTTTGGCCAGTGGGACAAGTTGACCGTCAAGTCCTTTTGACGCTGTACTAGTAGCCTGGGATGTCAAATGAGAATGCAAGGATGTTAAGATGTTCCAGGCTCATCATTTCTTGTGCCAGATTGGGAATCAGTGGTTTCCAGATACTGGAATCAGGTTTCTTTGGTACAGTGATATTGAGAGACCACAGTTGAGGCATAAGGAATGCACATGGTTTCTAAGAAAGGGGTGATTTCTTTTAAAGCTAAATCACGAATTCACACTAATTGTTCCAATACAGGGTTTTGGGGTTTTATTGACCCTCATTGGTCTTATATCTGTGGCTCCTTCCTCCCATGCTGAAAATCCTATTTGTAACACCAGCGTAAATTCTTGTTTGCCTTATCCCACAGTATGCTCCTAAGACTTAGAATAATAATCCCAATACTACCACCAGCAGGGTTAGTATTTGAAAATGGCTTAAGACTTATTTGGTAGTTTTTTTGTCCATAGCATATATTCTACTAGGACTGTATAGTACAAATTACTGTGTTTTAAAGTTACTTGGAATAGTTCTCTGTGTGGTTTTGTTGTCAACAGGATATGTAGTTAATATCAGTCATTTTGACCAGGTGCATTGGCTCACGCCTGTAATCCCAGCACTTTGGGAGGCCAAGGCAGCTGGATCACGAGGTCAGGAGTTTGAGACCAACCTGGCTAACATGGTGAAACCCCGTCTCTACTGGGAAAAAAAAAAAAAAAAAAAGCTACAAAAACTAGCTGGGCGCAGTGATAAGTGCCTGTAATCCCAGCTACTTGGGAGGCTGAGGCAGGAGAATCGCATGAACCCAGGCGGCAGAGGTTGCAGTGAGCTGAGATCACGCCACTACACTCCAGCCTTGGCGACAGAGTGAGACTCCATCTAAAAAAAAAAAAATTCAGTTGTTTCTTTTTTAATCTTTTTTTTAAAAATAAGGTTTTCTTTTTTTTTTTCTTTGAGACAGAATTTTGCTGTGTTGCCCAGGCTGGAGTTCAGTGATGCGATCATAGCTCACTGCAGCCTACCTCCCATGCTCAAGTGATCCTCAGTCCCTGGAGTAGCTGGGACCACAGGTGCTCACCACCATGCCAAGCTAATTTTTTATTTTTTGTAGAGATACTGTTTCACTATGTTGCCCAGGCTGGTCTCGAACTCCTGGGCTCAAGCAGTCCTCCTGCCTTGGCCTCCCAAGGTGCTGAGATTACAGGAGTGAGCCACCACACTGGCCCATTTGTTTCTTTTTTTGCTTTTCATTTTGATAGATTGGTTCTTGAAATTTGGTTTTGTTGCATCATAATTATGTTAAAAAATGCAATATATGGCCTCAAGTCAAATCTGCAAAACAACATCTATTTGGAAATCTAGCTCTGTCTCTGATCCTTCCACTCTGTTGCCTTTCTGCCTAAATTTTATGATTTATTCTTTCAGTATTTAAATACAAGGCAGTATGTGTAGGTATATATTAATATATGTGTGTATTCATATATGGGTGTGTATTCATGTTCTTAGTTAGATAAGTTGTAGCACACTATGGATAATTTTATCCTCTTGGTTTTTTCATATCGCTGATGTACGAGTGCTTATCACATGCCCTGCACCGTGGATTATTTTATTTGCTGCTTATAATGTAAGATGCATGTGTTACAATTTCTGTTTTATAGTTGGAGACAGAGGTATTTCTGTGTAGACCTTTACTTCTCTGAGTCCCTTATTTATTTATTTATTTATTTATTTATTTATTTAAGATGAAGTCTTGCTCTGCTACCCAGGCTGGAATGCAGTGGCGTGATCTTGGTTCACTGCAAGTACCACTTCCCGGGTTCACACCATTCTCCTGCCTCAGCCACCCAAGTAGCTGGGACTACAGGTGCCCACCACCATGCCCAGCTAATTTTTTTTTTTTTTTTTAAGTAGAGACTAGGTTTCACTGTGTTAGCCAGGATGGTCTCCATCTCCTGACCTCGTGATCCACCCACCTCAGCTTCCCAAAGTGCTAGGATTATAGGCGTGAGCTACCACGCCCAGCCCTTTTTTTTTTTTTTTTTTTTTTTTTTTTTTTTTTTTTTAAGGAGACAGTGTCACTCTGCACCCAGGTTACAGTTTAGGGGTGCAGTCATAGCTTACTGCAGCCTCAAACTTGGGTTCAAGCAGTCCTCCCACCTCAGCCTCTGGAGTAGCTGGGACGACAGGTGCCTGCCATCACTCTCAGCTAATTAAAACTTTTTTTTTTTCTTGTAGAGACAGATTCGTGGTATATGGCCTAGGCTGGTCTTGAATTCCTGGCCTCAACTTATCCTCTTGTCTCAGCCTCCCCAAGTGCTGAGATTATAGGCATGAGGCACTGTGTGTGGTTGTTATGATTCCCTTTAACCCCGATAGTAACTAGTCGTGTCCGTCGTGTGCATATTCATGAGCAAATGAGTGAGCAGGGAATGAACTTCTCTATTTACTTTACTTTGAGCAATGAATGGGAGCAGAGAAAGGCTGTTTCCAAACTCTAGAGAAGGAAATTCAACGCTTTCTTTATTTGAAGGTTATGGCTCTCTGTAGCTGGAAGAGAATAATAGTAAGAACTTATTCCTTGACCAGAGTTGCTCCCAGTAGTTGCACAGATACATTAAGTTGGAAAGTTCTTTAATCTTCTAAAATAAGAGTTCCTTTTTAACAGTACAGTGACAACTTGGTAAATCTTCCTCATTTTAGAGTCTTTGTGTCATGGAAGTTATAATAAACTAGGGTAGCTAAGGAAAAGGACAGACTCCTTGAAAAGCAACAGCTCATGGAAAATACCTACTAGTTAATGATTTCACAATTTTAATAGTGACAGGAAGAAAGGAGAGTAGCTTCATTTCCCTACAGATGGGAAAGAAAGGAGTATTTGGCTGCTTTTTATTTTATATCCAGCTGGAGGAAGGGGTTAGTTACCCTTCAGGCTCTATTGTGATGTCAGGCAGCTGGTTAAGCTGTTGTAGCTGTCCCCACCCCTTCCTGGATTCTCTCAAGCTTCAGAGGGTAGAGCTGGGGGAGGAGGAGGGCAGCCAGGGTCAGAGGCTACTCCTTTCCTGTTGAAAATCTGTGAGCCTATGAGTTTTGAATGTAGTGAGACTCCTGGTGCAGCTGAGATCTTGGACAGGTCACTGAGCCTCAGTTTCCGTATTTTCCTTTTCATTGCCACATAGTAATACCAGCCTCACAGATCATGGTGTTTAACAACCATTGGCTCCTTTACACTTGAGTGGTGAAAACATTTTAGCAAGAACAACCAACCAGCACACCAACCAACCCAGCCTGTGACAGCAGTTCTGGGACATAGGAAAGGGATGCTGGTAGGACGGAGGTGTAGAGAGGAGATTGCAAAATATCACTGTAGTTAAGTGCTGAAGAGAAGTATGCTCCACCTCCACACTTTCTGTGGGTCTAGCTTTGCAAGTCTGATTGTTTTATAGCTTACCTTTGATGCGTAGATGCTGTAGGTTTTTTTTTTTTGGTGTGTGTGTGTGAGACAGAGTCTTGCTCTGTCACCCAGGCTGGAGTGCAGTGGCATGATCTTGGCTCATTGCAACCTCCACCTCCTGGGTTCAAGCAATTCTTCTGCCTCAGCCTCCCAAGTAACTTGTATTTTTAGCAGAGACAGAGTTTCACCATGTTGGCTAGGCTGGTCTTGAACTCCTGACCTCAGGTGATCCACCTGCCTCAGCCTCGTGCTGGGATTAAAGGCGTGAGCCACTGTGCCCGGCCATGATGCTCTAGGTTATGACCCCTTGAATTTCAGACTGTTTTTGAAGAGGTGGTATTTATTTATATCTCCAGTGTCGTAGTGCCAGATGACTCACTGAGGAGTCTGTCCCCGAGAGGGCACTCACTTCTCAGTATGATACATTCTGTGCCATTGTATCATCATTGAATAACACAATGATAACCCATGTGCCTGGCATTTTGGGGAATGAGTCTTTTACGTAAGTGACTTCTGAAGTAATTACTTATTTGAACATCAGATCCTTACAATTTTAACCTTTTCTTTTGATTAGATGGCTTCATCATATTATCCTGGACTCATTGCCAGGGTGAGAATCCCAGACATACTCAGTTGTTCCTTGGCAATTTAGGGTTGTTGTGAACATCATTGATTGATCTCCTCTTAGGTAATATGGAGGTTTCTTTTGGGGCTAGTGGGACTACATAGGCCCTATTGAGTGATTCTGGATTGCTATGTTGTTCGAATTCTTATTTCTGTTATGATATTTCCTTTCATTGCTCCCTACTGTCTTCCTTCATGCTAGTTTTCTCTTGCTTTATCCTATTTCTGGGATCCTGTACCTCCTACTTCCTCCTGTACTTTTCTTCTTTTTTTTGAGACAGAATCTCACTCTGTCTCCCAGCCTGTAGTGCACTGGTGTGATCATGGCTCACTGTAGCCTTGATCTCCCAGGCTCAAGTGATCTTCTCACCCCAGCTCCCCAGTAGCTGGGACCACAGGTGTGCACCACCATGCCTGGCTAATTTTTAAAATTTTGGTAGAAACCAGGTCTCTCTTTGTTACCTGGGCTGGTCTCAAACTCTTGGCCACAAGCGATCTTTCTGCCTTGGCCTCCCAAAGTGTTGGGATTATAGGCATGAGATACCATGCCCTACTCTTTTGCAGTTTCTAATCTGCTTTTTAGTTAAGTAACTAGATAAATAGAATCGACTCTAAATAAGACTAAACTGAGTTAGGGCCTGAGAGTCTGACTAAATTAAGAAACTTTAGTGTTTTTCCTTTTTAATATCAACATTTTTTTTTTTTTTTTTGAGATGGAGTCTTGTTCTGTTGTCCAGGCTGGAGTGCAGTGGCATGATCTCGGCTCACTGCAACCTCTGCCTCCCAGGTTCTTAGGGAGGAGACCACCCCTCATATTGTCTTATGCCCAATTTCTGCCTCCAAAGAAAGAAAAAGTAAAAACTAAAAGGCAGAAATGAAATCCACAAGCAGACAGCCCGGCGTCACACCCTGGGCCTGGTAGTTAAAGATTGACCCCTGACCTAATTGGTTATGTTATCTATAGATTATAGACATTGTATAGAAAAGCACTGTGAAAATCCCTATCCTGTTTCGTTCCCATCTAATTACCAGTGCATATAGCCCCAGTCACGTACCCCCTGCTTCCTCAGTGGATCACAACCCTCTCATGCTTACCTTCGTAGAGTTGTGAGCCCTTAAAAGGGACAGGAATTGCTCGCTCGGGGAACTCGGCTCTTGAGACAGGAGTCTTGCCGATGCTCCCAGCCGAATAAACCCCTTCCTTCTTTAAGTCAGCGTCTGAGGAGTTTTGTCTGCAGCACATCCTGTTACATTTCTTGGTTCCCTAACCGGAAAGTGAGTTTCCCTAACTGGAAACTCGAGCCAGCCTGGGAAGGACCCTACCTTGTGCTGCTAACCACCAAGACTGCTGTTCGTACAGCAAAAAAGGATGGACTCATCACACCCGAGTCAAGAAAGCGCCACCCGCTCCAGAGCTATGGGCCATAGTCCCAGAGGAAAATCCTACCAAACTAAAGCTAAGAAAAATCTCTTTTCATCTATTCTATTACCCTTTCTTCGTTCCACGCTTTATTGCTGACCACTAGTTATTAATATAACCAAGTCAATTTCGCCTCAAACTATTGCATTTAATGCTTGCCTTTTTATACCCTGTGAGGACTTGCCAAGTCAAAGACAGCTTTCTACTTCAGAAAAGTATTTCTGTTCCTCCTGACTCTCCTCAGCCTGGGCATTAGTAAACAAGGACCATTTAATCTGGGGAGATTTCGATAAAGACTCCAGTGCCAACGAGGAGTCTTGCCCCCCGACGTAGAGCTTTCATGCCATGGTTGGTCCACCGTTCTGTGGACCACTAAAGAGCAAGGATGGACTGCCCCAACCAGTTTTTGTAATTTCCTAAAACCATACATTCATTTTACTACAGGACCATAGAAGTTAAAGACTTAAACTTTAGCAATTAAGACAGGATACCAAGATGCAAATGCCTGGTTAAAATGGATCAAATATTCCATCTGCACGTTAAACAAAAGCAGTTGTTATGCTTGTGTACATGGCAGGCCAGAGGCCCTGATTGTCCCCCTTCCACTAAGGTGGTCCTCCAGTCGACCAGGCGTAGGCTGCATGGTAGCTCTTTCACAGGATTCTGCAGCCTGGAGTAATAAGTCATGCCAAGCTCTCTCTGCTATATCCGGAAGTCCGGCACCCTGCGGTTCAGCCCCCGAGGGCCATCCAGCTTCCGTCTCCCAACACTAAGTTCACTTCGTGTCTCTCACGACAGGGAGGAAACTTAGCATTCCTTGGAGACCTGAAGGGATGCGATGAGCTTAAGAATTTTCAAGAGCGGCCGGGCGCGGTGGCTCAAGCCTGTAATCCCAGCACTTTGGGAGGCCGAGACGGGCGGATCACGAGGTCAGGAGATCGAGACCATCCTGGCTAACACCGTGAAACCCCGTCTCTACTAAAAATACAAAAAAAAAAAAAACTAGCCGGGCGAGGTGGCGGGCGCCTGTAGTCCCAGCTACTCCGGAGGCTGAGGCAGGAGAATGGCGTAAACCCGGGAGGCGGAGCTTGCAGTGAGCTGAGATCCGGCCACTGCACTCCAGCCCGGGCTACAGAGCAAGACTCCGTCTCAAAAAAAAAAAAAAAAAAAAAAAAAAAAAGAATTTTCAAGAGCTTATCAATCAGTCAGCCCTTGTTCATCTCTGAGCGGATGTGTGGTGGTATTGTGGTGGACCTTTACTGGGCACTCTGCTGAATAACTGGAGTGGCACTTGTACTTTAGTCCAGTTGGCTATGCCTTTCACCTTGGCATTTCATCAACAAGAAGGAAAAAAAATAAGACATCATAAAGCGAGAGAAGCCCCTTATGGGTCCTTTGACTCTCATGTCTATTGAGACATAATTGGAGTCCCACAAGGAATACTAGATCAATTTAAAGCTTGAAATCAAATAGCTGCAGGCTTTAAGTCAATATTTTGGGGGTGACAGTTAATAAAAATATAGATTAGATAAACTACATCTGTTACAACCAACAGCAATGAGCTTTTCATGAGTTAAAAGAAAAACTCATGTCAGTCCCCAGCGCTGAGGCTACCTGACCTGACAAAACTCCTTCCACTCTATGTGTTAGAAAGAGAAAAATTGGCAGTTGGAGTTTTAACCCAGACTGTGGGGACCTGGCCAAGGCCAGTGGCCTATCTCTCAAAACAACTAGACAGGGTTTCCAAAGGCTGGCCCCCAGGTCTAAGGGCCCTAGCAGCAACAGCACTGGTAGCACAAAAAGCAGATAAACAAACCCTTAGGCAAAACCTGAATATAAAGGCCACCCGTGCATGGTAACTTTAATAAATACCAAAGTCAGCATTGGTTAACAAATGCTAGATTAACCAAGTACCAAAGCTTGCTATGTGAAAATCCCCACATAACTGTTGAAGTTTGCAACACCCTAAAACCCACCACCTTGCTCCTGGTATCAGAGAGCCCAGTTGAACATACTGCGTAGAGCTGTTGGACTCAGTTTATTCTAGCAGGCCCAACCTCCGAGACCTCCTTAAACATCAGTAGACAGCAGTACATGGATGGGAGCAGCTTCACCAACCCCTGCAAAGTGACTCTAAAGAAGACGACAAGCCCTGCTCCAGTCACACCCGGAAGCTGACTGACTGGTCCACGCATGGCAGAAGCATAAGGAAATTCATCGTGGGACTCATTTTCCTTAAAATTTGGACTTGTACAGTAAGGACTTCAACTGACCTTCCTCAACTGAGGGCCGTTCACAGTGTATACATCAAGTCAGTGAGGTAGGACAAAAGGTTGCTATGATCCTATTATTTTATAGTTATTTTAAGTGTACTGGAACTCTAAAAAGAACTTGTTTGTATAATGTTATTCTATACAAGGTATGTAGCCCAGGAAATGACCAACCTGATGTGTGTTATGACCCATCTGAGCCTCCCATGACCACAGTTTTTAAAATAAGATTAAGAACTGAAGACTGGTAGGGGTTCATAAATGATACGAGTAAAGTGTTAGCCAAAACAGAAAAAAAGGGGTGCCCAAACAAGTCACCTTAAAATTTGATGCCTGTGCATCAAATTAATAGTAATCAAATGAATAGTATTAAGTTAGGAATAAGGTGTAGTTCTCTTAATTAGAAAAGAGGCTATATGGCAGAAAATAAGTACATCTGTCGTAAATTAGGACTGTGTGGAAATAAATGTAAATACCGGTCTTGTGTCATTTAGGCCACTTGGATTAAAAAAAAAAAAAAAGAAAAGGATCCAGTCCACCTTCAGAAAGGAAAAAATGACCCTTCCTGTACTAAGGTACAGTGTAACCTCTTAGAGCTAGTAATAACCAATCTCCTTGAACCTCGCTGGAAAAAAGGGGAACGTGTAACCCTAAAAATTGATGGAGCTGGACTGGATCTTCAAGTAAATATCATGGTTTGAGAAAAAGTTTATAAACGCTGTCCTGAGCCAGTATTTCAAACCTTCTGTGATAAACTAAATGTGCCAGTACCAGAAATTCCAGGTAAAACAAGGTATTTGTTTTTGCAATTAGCTGAGCATGTAGCCCAGTCTCTCAATGTCACTTCATGTTATGTATGTGGAGGAACTGTAATAGGAGATCAATGGCCATAGGAAGCCCGATAATTAGTACCTACAGACCCAGTTCCTGATGAATTCCCGGCCCAAAAGAATCACCCTGATCACTTCTAGGTCCTAAAAGCCTCAATCATTAGACAATACTGCATAGCAAGAGTGGAGGACTTCACCCTTCCTGTAGGAAGACTACATGGTGGAGTTCAAACCACACAGGGAAAAATCCATTCAGTAAATTTCCAAAGTTGCAGACATTTCAGGCCCACCCAGAGTCCCACCAGGTCTGGATGGCCCCCCACTGGGCTATATTGGATATCTGGACATAGAGCCTACACTAAGCTGCCTGACCAGCAGACAAGTAGTTGTGTTATTGGCACTATTAAACCATCTTTCTTCCTACTGCCCATAAAAATAGGCGAACTCCTGGGCTTCCCTGTCTATGCTTCCCACGAAAAGAGAAGCATAGCTATAGGAAATTAAAAAAATGATAAATGGCCCCCTGAGAGAATCATACAATATTATAGGCCTGCTACTTAGGCACAAGACGACTTGTGGGCATACCAGACCGCCATTTACATGATCAACCGAATCATACGGTTACAAGCTGTCTTAAACATAATCACTAATAAAACTGGCAGAACCTTGACTATTCTGGCCTGGCAAGAAACTCAGATGAGAAATGCTATCTATCAAAATAGATTAGCTCTTGACTACTTGCTATCAGCTGAAGGAGAGGGCTGTAGGAAATTTAACTTTACTAATTGCTGCCTACACATAGAGTATCAAGGGCAAGTAGTTGAAGACAGTTAGAGATATGATAAAACTGGCACATGTGCCCGTGCAAGTGTGACATGGATTTGATCCTGGGGCCATGTTTAGAAAACGGTTCCCAGTGCTAGGAGGATTTAAAACTATTAATAAGAGTTATAATAGTAATAGGAACCTACTTACTGCTCCCTTGTTTGCTACCTGTATTTCTTCAAATGATAAAAAACTTCATCACTACCTTAGTTCACCAGAATGCTTCAGCACAAGTGTACTGTATGAATCACTGTCAGTCTGTCTTGCAAGAAGACATGGGTAGTAAAAATGAAAGTGAGAACTCCCACTTTTGAGTGAGAGTCTCAAAGGTGGGGAATAAGGGAGGAGACCCTCCCTCATATTGTCTTATGCCCAATTTCTGCCTCCAAAGAGAGAAAAAGTATAAACTAAAAGGCAGAAATGAAATCCACAAGCAGACAGCCCGGCTCCACACCCTGGGCCTGGTAGTTAAAGATCAACCCCTGACCTAATCGGTTGTGTTATCTATAGATTACAGACATTGTATTAGAAAAGCACTGTGAACATCCCTATCCTGTTTTGTTGCGATCTAATTACCGGTGCATGCAGCCCCCAGTCACGTACCCCCTGCTTGCTCAATAGATCACGACCCTCTCACGCTCACCGCCTTAGGGTTGTGAACCCTTAAAAGGGACAGGAATTGCTCACTCGGGGAACTCGGCTCTTGAGACAGGAGTCTTGCTGATGCCCCCGGCCGAGTAAACCCCTTCCTTCTTTAACTCAATGTCTGAGGAGTTTTGTCTGCGGCTTGTCCTGCTACAGTTCAAGTGATTCTCCTGCTTCAGCCTCATAAGTAGCTAGAATTACAGGCATGTGCCACCACACCTGGCTGATTTTTGTATTTTTAGTAGAGACAGGGTTTCACCATGTTGGCCAGGCTGGTCTCAAACTCCTGACCTCAGGTGATCCACCCACCTCGGCCTCCCAGAGTGCTAGGATTACAGGCGTGAGCTGCCGTGCCTAGCCTGATGTCAACTTTTTAAATGAAGTATAGCGTACATACAGAAAAATATATATGTTGTTAGTGTACAACTTGATGTATTATCTTAAAGTGATAATTTGTCACCCAGATCAAGAAATAGGACATCTCTAACACTCCAGACACCATCGATTAGACCGTCTTCTAACACCATTGATTAAACAGACAGTTAGACTGTCTTCTAACACCATTGATTAGTTTTGTCTGTTGCTGGACTTTATTATGAGTGAAATAAGTATATGTTTTTTTGAAAACAGCTTTATTGAGATACAGTTCACCTACCATTTAATTCACCCATTTAGTGTACAGTTAGGTTATATTCTTGGAGTTGTGCAAACATCATCACAATCCATTTTAGAGTATTTTTAATTATCCCCCAAAGAAACCCCATACTCATTAGCAGTCACTCCCTATTTCCCTGTAACGTTCCAGCCCTGCATGAACACTAAGCTACATTGTGTCTCTATCTAGTCTGGACATTTCAGATAAAAGGAATCATATATGTGGCCTTTTGCATCTGGCCTCTTTCACTTAGCATATTTTCAAGATTAATCATGTTGTAGTATATATCATACTACATTCCTTTTTATAGCTGCAAAATGTTATATGAATATTTCACAGTTTGTTTATCCATTCATCTGCTGAATTTGAGTTGTTTCTACTTTGGCTATTATAAATAATGCTGCTGTGAACATTCACATACAGATTTTTATGTGGACATATGTTTTTGTTCCTCTTGGGTATATTTTAGAGATGTAATTGCTGGGTTATATGGTAACTGTGTTTAATTGTTTGAGGAGCTGTCAGGCTCTTTTCCAATGTTGCTACACCATTTTATTCCCACGAGCACTGTGTGAGGGTTCCAGTTTTTCCATATCCTCATCAACACTTGTTAACGTCTGTCTTTTTCGTTATAGCCATTTGAGTAGGCGTGAAGTGGTATCTCATTGTGGTTTTGGTTTGCAGTAAGTATATATTCTTTTGTATCTGGGTTCTTTTGCTAAAATTTGATATGAGATAACATCTATTTCTGTAAGAGTAGTGCCTAAATTATTGTAGAAAACATGGAAAATATATGCAAGTTGAAATAATAAAATTGACTTACTTGCCTTCCCCTCCCCTGTGTGTGTATAACATAATTGATATCAAACCATATATCCAGATTTTCATCATGTGATCTTTATTTCGTATGGTCTTATCAGTAATTTTCATCATAAAAACTTCAGTTTTTGGATCTGCTATAAACCTTTCACTTTTGATTATTTCTTGAGGCTATATAAAATGAGGAAATTCCTTTCAGTAGTTATATATTTCAAAGGCTCTTAAATCATATTATTACCTTATTTACAGAAGGATTTTACCACTAGCATTATTAAGAATGTGTGGTACCCCACTGTTGCAATTAGAAAAGAAATCTTTAAGTTGCTAAGTAGAAAATAGCATTTCATTGTTTTAATTTGCATTTCTTTGGTTAGTAGTGAGGGAGAACAGCTTGATCTATTCTTTGAAGTTACTATATGATAGTAACATTTTGATACTAGGGAATTGCCCTATTTTTATTTCACACCGTTGTCTTTTTTTTACTGTCCGTATGTTCACACACACACATCCATTTAGCATCCACATAAGACAGGCAGATGACCAAGGCCTGGACTGACTAGAATTGGTCAAGATTGGGCCAGGCCAGGCCTAGGCTGGGAAGGTTCTAAATTTTACTTTGCTAGGAGAAGACTGGAGCCAGGATGAGCTGGAGGTGTCTTTGTTGGTTTTTAGGAGATCTAATTCTTGTGGCCAGGATTGAAAGAATGGGTGGAGGCTGTGATTGATTGGAGGCCTAAGAGTCAGCCTGGTTTGCCTGTCAAGTATCCATAGGGTTGGCTGTGTAGAGTACAACAGCAGGTCTATGACTTGCAAGTATCTCAGGCAGTTAAAATTTACTGGGAGTACTCTGAGTTTATGGTGATGTGAATGCATAATTTATAGTGAAACTTGCTGGATCTGCTTATGAATAATCTCCCTTAGTTACTACTAAGTGATGTTGCAGTTATAAAGATGCAATAGCAGAACAATGAGTCAACGCAAGGTTATTTCCAGAATATTTTTGGATCCCCTTATAAAATCGGCTGTTCAGTCAAAAACATTTTAGGTCTGTTATAATCAAATGTCAATATATTCAAAATCAAGAGGATTTTGCCTCTTGTGTGTGTATATATAATCTGTCTGTGTTTATAGAAGAAATATATTCATGTTTGGCTTAGGGGTAGTTCAAGGCCTTATCTCATTTTTCCTCTACTCCTTGCCTTTCCCACCTTATTCTGCCTCCTGGGATGTATAGGTCGCTTTACTTCCACTTCGGAGAGGAGCGCCACTCAGCAAAGAACGTTGATTGGCTCTTGTGCTGTGTGCAGGGCCATTGTGCTGAGTTCGTAAGTCTGTATGTTCTTCCTGTACTTTCTTTTACTTGCTCAAAAAGCTGCCACTGCCATTCCTTTTTCCTCTTCATAGGGTTAAGCATTCATCTCCCACCACCTGGCAAGCCAGGATGGCCTGAAAAGGCCCCTGGATATAGCCGTAGGGATACATTCTTTTTCCCTCTTTCTCTCATTTTTCTTTGATGCTGGCTCTTGTCTCTTTCCCCAGTGGTTAAGATCCAGAGGTTGGTCTGGGCTTTGGGTTTAGAGTTACTGTAAGTGGAAAACTTTTGTTTAAAGCTCCATAGGTCTCTCTTGTTTTTAAACAGCCTGAGATATCATTGGCATATAAAAATTGTGTGTATTTAAAGTGTACAACTTGGTGCTTTTTAAACCCTTAACCATTTATAATGTTTCATGATAGGAACATATAATAATTATTAGATATTTAGATGACTTTTCAGTTTTAACTTTTTTTTTTTTTTTGAGATGGAGTCTCGCTCTGTTGCCCAGGCTGGAGTGCACTGGTGCGATCTCAGCTCACTGCAAACTCCACCTCCCGGTTCACGCCATTCTCCTGCTTCAGCCTCCTGAGTAGCTGGGACTACAGGCGCCCGCCACTGTGCCTGGCTAATTTTTTGTATTTTTAGTAGAGATGGGGTTTCCCTGTGGTCTCGATCTCCTGACATCGTGATCCGCCCGCCTTGGCCTCCCAAAGTGCTGAGATTACAGGTGTGAGCCGCCGTGCCCGGCCCAGTTTTAACTTTTAACTCTTTCAGATTACCATTCTTTCTGTATGATGACCAAGTTGCATTGGGACTGCACGTTTGCTTTTTTGTGTTGATTGTAAGTCAAAATTTCCCCCCTTCCTCCTTAAAAAAAGGGTTTGTTTTACTATGGTTGAAAATAATTGTAGATTGTGTTGGAAAATGACAAAAAGAGTCCAGAAAGAAGATGCTTTCAAAAGTATCTTGAGTTACTTGAGTTAGTTAATTGGGTAGTTAAATACATTTTGGTGACCTGAGCTGACTCTAAACTTGGAGTCAGCAATGTTTGGCCACTTAAGTTGTACGGGGAAGGATGGACTGTTGGTGGAATTAATCTCCACCAGAAGAGCAGCTTGAGCATTGTAAGGTGAAGAACACCCCCTTTACGTTACTGATGAGAGACAGATGGAGTTCCCCAAAGCCAGATCTTTGTCGCTGGTGTGTTTGCTTTCTCTAGCATCCTGGGACACTTGGGCAGGACGTAGTTCTTCACATGCTGCAACTTGATCTTTCTACATCATCTGCATTCCTCCTTACTCCTCAAATAATAACATCCCAATTAGATAAACTGCATTTTTGTTTCTGGGCCATATTTCAGTCATAGGAGGAAATACAAATTGCAACAAAACAAAAATTGCTTAACAAGGATTTATTTAAAAGCAAATAAATTCCCCGAAGCCTCAGAGTTGGTGCAGCTGTAGTTCAGTCATGCTTTATGTCTAATTGAAAATTGACATTTAGAATGAAGAACCTGAGCCCTGTGTGATGCTGAATCCTATATGGGGACAAAGCATTTTAAGGGACTTTGTTGAAAAAGGATTATAGGCAAAAATATTTTATTTTAATCAGATGAGGTTGAAGAATAGTGGTTACTGGCCGGGCACAGTGGCTCATGCCTATAATCACAGCACTTTGGGAGGCCAAGGCAGGTGGATCACTTGAGGTCAGGAGTTTGAGACCAGCCTGGCCAACATGGTGAAACCCCTTCTCTACAAAAAATACAAAAATTAGCTGGGCATGGTGATATGCGCCTGTAATCCCAGCTACTTGGGTGGCTGATGCAGGAGAATCGCTTGAACTCGGGAGGC
Source organism: Macaca mulatta (assembly GCF_049350105.2). Classification (NCBI taxonomy): domain Eukaryota; kingdom Metazoa; phylum Chordata; class Mammalia; order Primates; family Cercopithecidae; genus Macaca; species Macaca mulatta. The sequence goes on along the minus strand of NC_133425.1, from coordinate 22,628,919 downwards.
AGAGGTTGCAGTGAGCCGAGATCCCGCCACTGCGATCCAGCCTGGAGGACAAAGCGAGACTGTCTCAAAATAGAAAAAAAGAAGAGTGATAACTTGGAACAGTTACTTTGTTTCTCTGAGGCTAAGTTTTTTCATCTATAAATAAGAATACAGCATAGGGAATTTCCCAAGAGTGAATTTATTTATTTTATTTTATTATTTTTTTGAGACAGAGCCTCACAGTGTCGCCCAGACTGGAGTGCAGTGGTGCGATCTCAGTTGACTGCAACCTCCGCCTCCTAGGTTCAAGCGATCCTCCTGCCTCAGCCTCTAGAGTAGCTGGGATTACAGGCATGAGCCACTGCACCTAGCCGTTAAGGGTGAATTTTATAGAAAACGTCTATAAGCAATAAGCGTAATGCCTGATACAGTATAAGCGCTCAATAAATATTAACTGTTACTGTTACCCTTTGCACCAAGCATTGTATTTGCCAGGTATTGGGGAAGTAATATTGAGTAAGACATTATTCCTGTTCACTGTCTAGGGATGCATGTGAGATGGTATGTCCTGGAGATATGAATAAAACATAATGTAAGAGGTCATATAATGCACTTATGACAAAGGAGCCTCCTGTAAGTTTTGGTGCTTTTGGAAGTGAAACTCCAGAGCTTTTCCAGTGTGGCTGTGTTCATTCTCAGACTTGGCTTCACATTAGAAATAGTCATTAAAAATACGTCACACTTGAGAAAAAATTAGCAGTGGGCTGCTGCCAGGATGTGGTTTTTATTTTTAACTTTCCCCAGGTAATTCTAATATGCAGCCAGGATTGAGAACCAGTGCTTTAGATGTTTTCTCCTTCTCTTTGGCATTTTTAAGGATCATGTAGTATTATAGGGTGATTCTATTCTTTTTTTTTTTGTTTTTCAAAACTGCATAATAGCATCGGTACAGAGTTTTAAACTTTATACAATGCTTTTATGATCTCATTAAAGCCTTACAGTAATCCTTTTAGAAAAGCATTACTCTCACCATTCCCATTTTGCAGAAAAGATGACTGAGGCTCAGAGAAAACACATGTTAAGTAAGAAATGGTAGAAAGTTCAGGCACAGTGACTGACACCTATAATCCCAGCACTTTGGGAGGCTGAAATGGGAGGATCACTTGAAGTCAGGAGTTCAAGACCAGCCTGGGCAACATGGTGAAACCCCATCTCTACTAAAAATACAAAAATTAGCAGGATGTGATGGCGTGCACCTGTAGTCCCAGCTACTTGGAGGCTGAGGCAGGAGAATCGCTTGAATCCAGGAGGCGGAGGTTACAGTGAGCTGAGATTGCACTACTGTACCCGAGCCTGGGCAGACAGAGAGAGACTCCATCTCAACGACAACAACAATAACAGAGAGAGACTCCATCTCAACAACAACAATAACCAAAAAAAAAAAAAAAAGAAAAGAAAAGAAAAAGAAATCAGAAGTAGTAGGAAGAGAACTTGAACCCTGGTATTCATAATCCAGCCTTTTTCTACTGCATTTCTAGCAGAAAGTTTTAGCCATTGTGTAAATACTTACTTGGAGGTCTTCTCTTGTTACTTGTATAATCTGTTGGGACAGCTGTTGCTTCTTGTTCATCTGGCTGAATCCACTTCACTTTTTCTCCCTTTTATCCTGGCTATTGACCATACTTCAACCCTTAGTTTTGTGGTTTCACGAGTCAGTTATAATTTCTTGAAATGCAGTAACCATTTCTCAACCCCTTTATTATAGCCTTTTCTTTTAGGTGAGGAATGTATACTTTACTAGTTGTTACTCAGCAGTGAGTCCTTGCCACCGGGTCTTTCTGGTACATATGAATTTGCTTAAAATCTAATACTAATCTTTTTTTTTTTTTTTTTTTTTTTTTTTTTTTTTGAGACGGAGTCTCGCTCTGTCGCCCAGGCTGGAGTGCAGTGGCGCAATCTCGGCTCACTGCAAGCTCCGCCTCCTGGGTTCACGCCATTCTCCTGCCTCAGCCTCCTGAGTAGCTGGGACTACAGGTGCCCACCACCGTGCCCGGCTAATTTTTTGTATTTTTAGTAGAGACGGGGTTTCACCGTGGTCTCGATCTCCTGACCTTGTGGTCCGCCCGCCTCAGCCTCCCAAAGTGCTGGGATTACAGGCGTGAGCCACCGCACCCGGCCTAAAATCTGACACTAATCTTATAGCAGTGCAGATATTCTTTGCTATCCAAATCTCTTTGGTTCCTGAGTTTGGATCCTGAGAACTTGGATATGAGGGACACCGATTCTTGAGTTATCCTATGCTTGGCCCTTGTGCCTGGAAGGATCAGGAGCTCTGTACAGGTTGAGCATCCTAAATCTGACAATCTGAAATCTGAAATGCTCCAAAATTTGAAACTTTGTGAGCACTCACATGATGTTCAGAAGAAATGCTCATGGGAGCATTTTGGATTTTGACTTTTCGAATTTGGGATGCTCAGCTGGTAAATATAATGCAAATAATCAGAAATCTGAAAAAAAATATGAACTTGAAAATACCTCTGGTTCTGAGCATTTTGGATGAGGGATACTCAGCCTGTACCAGGAATAACATGCTTTGCTCTGTGACCAAATGTGAACAGAGTCCAAAGAATGTGTGTGGCATTTGCTCCTGTCCTCATCAGGTTGTCTTTCCATCCTGCGTGGAAGCCCCCTTTCCCTGTGCCTCATTTATCTCTCTCTCCTCTCCCACCAGAGTCCCCTGCTTATCCTTCTGAGGAGGGAGAGTGGTTTGAGGAGCGTGGTGGAGGGCATTCCAGCCCTAGGGGAAGTACATATGAAAACCTAGAGGCCTTAGGGTCCCTTTCAAGGGCCTTTTGCCCCAGCCAGCAAATAGTAGGAGTCTCTCAGTCTTATTTGTGCCTTCTGTTAAAAGACCTTCCCTCAGAGGAGAAGATAAGGAGGAAGAATGGATGAGGGGCACAGAAGGCCCTATTTATTCTGTGTCCTAGTATGTCATACTATTGCATGGACACTATATTACCATTTTTCATGGCTCATATCTGTTTTTACAGTGTTCATTTATTTGTACAAATTTTATCCCTCATGTTTTAGCTAATTATTCTTCATCAACTTAGTAGGTGTCCTGAAAGTAAAATTCAAAAGATGAAACTTTTCTTAAGACAACTGCTTATTATTTTATTTCTAGCAGCAGCCCAGAAACCAGATTTCTCTTTTAAATACCATCTATAAACCCAGCTGTTTGCATTTTGTCTATTTCTTTTTCTAAAAATGTAAATACTATTGTCCTCCTGAGTTCTTCTGTGTGTGGGTTTTTTTTTTTTTTTTTTTTGGTCCCTGATCACTGGAAACAAATTTTGTGTTTCTTCTGGCATATAATCAAAGAAAGTGGGCAATGATTGGGTTTGATGAGTCTTGCAAGCTACCCTTCTTCCCAAAAGAGGAGCCCAGTTCCCGATCATTCATGTCAGACCAGTATTGCCACATCCGTTTCCCATGGGTGGAAATCACCAGTGACCGACCATTGCTTTTTCTTCTTCTTCCTGGTGTTAGGTGAAGGATGTCTTGGACCAGTCAGTACCTTTTCCCTGGAGCCTGGGATGCTTCGGCCTCTTTACTAGGGCTCTACAGATGCTTCGGCCTCTTTACTAGGGCTCTACAGAAGGAAAGACCCTCATGTCTAATTTTATGGCTCTTTGCTTTTCTGACCCATGTTTCCAACTCATTTTTTTTTTTTCTTTAAGGGAAAAAAATAAAAACATTCTCTCTTTGAAGGGTAAGGAGAAATTTTGTGAAACTTGAAAACCTGGTAAGTGTTTTGCCTTTTACTTTATTTTTTAGTAACTATATGCTAAGGATCATCCCATTTGAGGGGAAAATTGAAGCAGTGGTCAAACTTGTTTATAGTAGGATGTATAGGATTTAAGCCAGGAGATCAAGAGACTCAGTTTAATATTTTTTCCAAACAGAAGCACTGTACCCAAATTCTGTAAAATAGACACAAATATGTAAGACTAATTTTAAGAAGGACCATGTTCTATTTTTTCTTTTCTTTTCTATTTTATTTTTATTTATTTTAAGTAGAGATGGGATCTCAATATGTTGCCCAGGTTGGTCTTGAACTGGGCTCAAGCCATCCTCCTGCCTTGGCCTTCCGAAGAGCTGAGATTACAGGCATAAGCCAACACACCCGGCCCACATTCTATTTTCTATAGAAATGACATACTTAAATGATTTCTCAGATTATAGCAATGCTTCTGTTTACAGAGGACATTGATAATCAACTTTTTCAAAACTGCAAACATACAGAAAGATTAATTTGACATCAAATAAACTAAGGTTTAATTATGAAAAAAAATTGTAAAGACAAATCAAAGCAGCATCAGATGTGACCAAAAATGTAAACCAGATCACTTTCTAGGACTCCTAGGGAAGAGCTTGGGTGAAGATTTGGGATGCAGGGGTCTCATCTGCTCATTTGATAAACGAGGATTCGAATCACAGGTTCAGTGAGTTGCCTCTGATAACCAGTGGTTTGTGGCAGAGCCAGAGCTTGAACTTAGGATTCCTGACTCCTGCTATTTTTCTTTTTTCTGTGACACATACTAAAGGATTGGCCATTAGATTCTTCTATGTTTTGTTTTGTCTGGGGAAGAGGTAAGATAAATAGTCCCCTGGGTATCTGCAGTGGGAATAAGTTACCATTGTGAGGGGTAAAAAGGCAGAAAGAGGACCTTTTGTGTTTGTGTATTGAGATTTTCTTTTCCTTAAATTTCCTTTAGGGTGTGATGTAGTGATTTAGGGTGGAGTTGACCCAGAATGGTTTTTGCCGTAGTTATGAGGGTTGTGGACGTCCTGTTACCTGTTTGGTCATGCCCAACAAACATGTTGTTGAGCAGCCTTGGCAGTCTGCATTAGAACACAGCAACTGGTGGATAAGTGTGGATGAGTTGAAGTGATAGTGGACAGAAGCATAAATAAATTTAATGCAGTCTTGATAATTGAATGTCATCTCCACCCTGAAATCTGAATGGATGCTGTGTATAAATTATCTGCTTTGAAACATAATGAAGAGTTTGATTTCAGTTAATTTGTTTGGAATGTCTATGTTGAAAACTTTTTTTTTTTTCCTTTTATTTCCCCATTGGGAGTCCATAAGAGAGAGGATTCGGAAGAGAAGCTTGCTGTACTTCTGACAGTTTCTGTGGCCCAACCATATGCCATGAGATTGTCATTACCCCTGTTACACCTAAGAGCTCCTCTTAGCAGTTGTCGTCTACTTTTTTTACAAAACAAACTCAACCAGGTTCCCTGCCTTCCTGTCTTTAGCTTATCTGCATCCAGGACTATCTTTACCCCCTTCTCTTCCATCTCTCCTACCTATCTTCTGTTTAAGGCCAGTACCTCTACAGCCTCTGTTAAATCAATCTCTCCTTTTCCCCTTACCAAAGAATCACCTTTTTTTTTTTTTTTTTTTTTTTGAGTAAGAGTCTTGCTCTGTTGCCCAGGCTGGAGTGCAGTAATGCGATCTTGACTCACTGCAGTCTCCACCTCCCAGATTCAAGCAACTCTCCTGCCTCAGTTTCCTGAGTAGCTGGGATTACAGATGCCCACCACCACGGCTGGCTAATTTCTGTATTTTTAGTAGAGATGGGGTTTTGCCATGTTGGCCAGGCTGATCTTGAACTCCCGACCTCAGGTCATCTGCCCGCCTCAGCCTCCCAAAGTGCTGGGATTACAGGTGTGAGCCACTGCACCCAGCCCGAAGAATCATCTTTATTCAGATATCTCCTTTCTGTTAGCTCCTTCCCTTAGGATGTGGGTCCCTCTGCTCCTGAAGGTCCCCTCCAGATGGTCACAGCATCTTTCCTCCATCCTTTTATAACTGAGCTCGTTGGTGATGAAGAATGGTCTCTGGCAGTCATTCAAATCCTTACCTTGTTTCTTTTAACCCTCTCTGATAAATATTCTGCTTCATTGAGATTACATGAGCATGCAACCTCTTAATTTGCTATTCCAGAGGATCTGCCTCAGAGCCTGTCTGACTTGCCTTTTCTGCGGTAGTTTTCATTGTGGCTTCTGCCTCCGTGGAGGTTTGTCTGTCCTCACTTGTGATGCCACTCTCTCTCTCCTGGCTGCCACCTCTTTGCTTCTTCACAGGCAGCTTTTCTGTGACCTTTTCCAGTGTTCAAGATTCTGTCCCAGCTGCTTCCTTTTCTCACCAGATGTTCTCTGGGTTCTGTCTTATATGATAGGCGTGTGCTGCTCTGATTCAGATTTCCAGCTTAGATCTCTTTCCTGAGCACCAGATTTAACCTCACTTGGGATCATGTTTATACCTCAAATGCAGCTTGTTCAAAACTGTGGTCCCCTAATCTCTTCCTCTGTTCTTGGTTTCATTATCTACCTAAGTCAGAAGTGGGAGACCTTGTGTCATCTGCTTTCCTCTTTCAATCCGTCAGTATAGTGACATCTACATGTTTGTCTTCCATCCCGAGTCAACCAAGGTTTCATTAGTGCTAATGATGTTTTTAATCAATTCTTTTTTGTGTTTTTTTTTGAGGCGGAGTTTCGCTCTTGTTGCCTAGCCTGGAGTGCAATGGCATGATCTCGGCTCACTGCAACCTCCTCCTCCCGGGTTCAAGTAATTCTCCTGCCTCAGCCTCCTGAGTAGCTGGGACTACAGGTGCCCGCCACCGCGCCTGGCTAATTTTTTGTATTTTTAGTAGAGACGGGGTTTCTCCATGTTGGTCAGACTGGTCTTGAACTCCCGACCTCAGGTGATCCACCCGCCTCAACCTCCCAAAGTGCTGGGATTACAGGTGTGAGCTACTGCGCCTGGCTATTCATTTTTTTTTTTTTTTAATTAGGAAATCTTCTCTTCTGTAGCTCACATTCTTCCGTTATACATACTAATGCCTTTGGTTTTGATTCTTCTAAATGAGGGGAACATAAGGCCACAAGCCAAACCATTTCAAGATGGAATAAGGGTTTTTTTAAAAAAAAATTATTATTATTCTTTTTATTGAGACGGAGTTTTGCTCTTCTCGCCCAAGCTGGAGTGCAATGGCGCATTCTCAGCTCACTGCAGCCTCCGCCTCCCAGATTCAAGCATTTCTCCTGCTTCAGCCTCCCAAGTAGCTGGGATTACAGGCATGTGCCACCACGCCTGACTAATTCTGTGTTAGTAGAGATGGGCTAACTACTGTTGGTCAGGCTGGTTTTGAACTCGACCTCAGGTGATCCACCTGTCTCAGCCTCCTAAAGTGCTGGGATTACAGGCATGAGCCACCACGCACAGGACGTTTATATATATACAAAATGCTAAAGGGAGACAGATGTGAAGACTGAGAAAAAAGCCCTTGGATTTGATGATTTAGTGGGGAGGTTTTGTAGTGTGGTGAAGACTTCCTATCATGCCTGTTCCTCCTTGTGTACCTGTTTCTGAGATGGCATTCAGTGGTCCCTTCCAGGTATTTGAAACTTTGTCGTTATCAGGATCCTTCTCCTGTGCTCATTTTATTCAGTAAGTTGTGTCAGTGACACCTCCATATTCTCTGTAATATCCCTGTTATTTTCCTCCCAAATCTGAATCTCAAGATCTATAAATGAACATTTTCTTGTTGATTCACATCAAACTGATCATCAGATTGTGATGCAAATTGCAAATCTCTTCCTTCTTTTCACCTCTGTTATCGTTGTCTTAATTGCAATATAGCAGACACTTTTTAGTTCTCTGGCCTCCTTTATCATTCTTCAACATTTCACACTGTCAATCAACCTTTTCTTCATGAAGCTCTCTACATTTGACTCTTGGACACCATTCTCCTGATTTTCTCACTACATCTTTGATGGTTTTTTTCTTGGTCTTCTTTGAGCCCCCCACCTAAATATAGGTTACCTCTGCATTCTGTCCTCTGACTCAATCTCCCATAGATGATGTCTGGGCACTCTCAGCCTTAGTTGAGGTTTCTACCACCACCCATCTGTTGAATTCCAAATCTTTGTCCTTAGCACAGACTCCTGCAGTGAACCCACAGATCTGTAGTTTCCAGTTGTTTACCAGATAACTTCCATTCAGAGGTTCCATAGAACTTTAGCTACAATGGATTCGAAAGTGGGGACCAATTCTGGGAACTCTTTCCCAGACTTCTTCCTTTTTTATTTTCTGTCTTGATGATACCAGTTGCTCATCATCTAGGTAAGACCCCTGAGTGAGTGACATTAATGCCTCCTTCCTCCCTCTCCACATTCATTAGATCACAAATCCTAATGATTCTACCACTCAAATTCCTAAATCTCTCCTAAATCTGCCTTCCCATTCTGTCCTCACTGCTTTAGCTTAAACTGTCATTATTTCTTGCCTCTTTAGTTTGTTTCCTAACTACTCTCCCATTGTGCAGTTATCTCCCCTGCTTTCTTTTTTATTTATTTATTTATTTGAGATGGGGTCTCGCTCTGTCATCCAGGCTGGAGTGCACTGGTGTGATCTCGGCTCACTGCAAGCTCCGCCTCCCAGGTTCACGCCATTCTCCTGCCTCAGCCTCCCAAGTTGCTGGGACTACAGGCGCCCACCACCACGCCTGGCTAATTTTTTGTATTTTTAGTAGAGACGGGGTTTCACTGTGTTAGCCAGGATGGTCTCGATCTCCTGACCTCGTGATCCACCCATCTTGGCTTCCCAAGGTGCTGGGATTACAGGCGTGAGCCACTGCACCCGGCCCCCTGCTTTTTCTTTACTCCCATGTATAATATGGCTAAAATTTGAGTGCTGATTATATCTCATTTACATGTGAAATGTTTGGCATGCATTCTCAAAATCTAATCATCATACTGAGTCATTATTATCCATTTTGCTTTGGAGGAGAGTAGTCCCAGGCCTCACAAATAGGAAGTCGGGGAATGGGGATCTGATCTCAGGCTGTATGCTCCAGAGCCCATGATCTTAATTTACCAGTTCACTTACAGCTCCCTTTGCCATGTTTGAGTGGTCTTTAATGTCTTTCCTGAACTGGCCTCTGACTTTACTGTTTCATCTCCTCCTACTCTGCCTAATCTGTCTACTGTTTCATCTCCTTCCATTCTGTCTAATAGACCTGGAATTTCAGGCCTATTGACCTTTTTGGTCTTCCTTGAAGGTGTCATACTATACCTTTGTGTGTTTGTGCATGTTGCTTCCTCAGCCTTGAATCCCTGCCTCTTTATCTTCAAGGTCCAGCTCAAATGACATCTCCTGAAAGGGTTTCTTGTCTATTAGTTAACACCACTATCCTCCTACTTCTTAATTAGCTTCTATTCTTTTCCCATGATATGCCTATATACAACTGCCATATTTATATTTATAGAAAGTTTGTAAATATATATATTCGCCTTTAAATAAACTTTTAATTTTAGGATAGTTTTAGATTTACAGAAAAAGTGGCAAAGGTAGCATAGAGTTTCCACGAAGCCCATACTCAGTTTCCCTTTTGTTAATATCCTATGTCACCATAGTGCATTTGTTATAACTAAGAAGCTAACATTGGTACGTTACTATTGACTAAATCTGACACTTTATTCAGATATCCCCAGTTATTCTCTTGTGCCTTTTTTCTGTTCCAGGCTCCCATGGAATAACACATTACATTTAGTCGTCACGTCGTCTTAGTCTCTTCTGGTCTGTGATTATTTCTCAGACTTTCCTTATCCTTGATGACCTTGATAGTTTTGGGAAGCACCAGTCACATTTTTTTTTTTTTTTTTTTGCAGAATGTTCCTCAGTTTGGGTTTTGTTTGATGTTTTCCTTATGATTAGACTGAGGCCATGGGTTTTTGGGAGGAAGACCAGAGGTAAAATGTTCTTTTTGTCACATATCAAGTGCACATGCTAGCAACATGACTTACTACTGATGATGTCAACCTTGCCCAGCTCTCTAAAGCAGTGTTAGTTACTGTGTTAGTAACTGTAAGTTACTTTCTACTCCTCTTTCCAATCTCCTGTCTTTGGAAGTAAGTCATTATCACAACCCACACTCAAGGTGTAGGGGTGGTAAGCTCTACCTCCTGGAGGGGGGATTATTGATATAACTTATTTGGAATTCCTCTGTAAGGAAGATTTACCTCTTCTCCCTCATTTATTCATTCAGTCATTATATCAATTTATACTTTTTTATACATTGGGTTATAACCTAATATTATTTATTCTTTTGATCAGATTGTTCTAGCTTTGGCTGTTGGGAGTTCTTTTAGGTTGGTTCCTGTGTCTTTTTGATATGTCTCCTGTCCCAACCCTAGAATCGGCATTTCTCCAAGGAGCCCTAGTTTTATACTGGAAAATGGTATTAGAAACCAAGATATGGGCACTGGATGTGCACATTGTTACTGGGGTGTCACTACTTCTTTGCCTTTCAGTGTACATATATGGATATGAACCCAAGTTTATATAAATATCTGTATTTATTTATCTGTTCACTTTATATTAAGCTAAATAGGAGTTTATACTGACTTCAGCTGATTCATTGCCTTCCCTCCTTGCTTATCTGTAACTTCCCTCTCTATGAGAAACTTGGCATCCATTACCACTATCCTATCATGCTACACTGTAAGATGGACTTTCCCCCTGTCCCCTTCACTAGGCTGTTTGTATCTTAGACACTTATTAAATCTCTGTTGATGAGTGATGAATCTTGAAGCTGTTATGTATCTTACATAATAAAAGTCCAACATTTTAGCAAAAGCAATGTAAATCAATCTCGTAAAGTTTGAAACAAAACTTTTACCTGCTTTGTTATGTAACATGCTCATTGTAGAAAATATGAAAAGTGAGAAGGAAAAAAAGCACCTGTAATTCTATCACCCAGAGATAATACTTAATATGTAGGTATGTGTTATTTTAGAACTTTTCTTTGTATGTACATGTCTACACCCCCCCCCAAACAATTTTTACAAGAATACATTCACATTTCACACGAGTTATTTATAACTTTTTTCACTTAATATAGTATTTCTTAAGGATGTCATGTAGTTGTATCCTAATTTAACTGTCTTTACTGTTTCATCTCCTCCTATTCTTAACCAATTCTCTTTTTTAAGATGTCCAAGTTATTACCAATTATTTGCTTTCATAAACCCTGATTAATATTTTCTTAGAAGTCTTGACAGGCTGTTCTGATAATTTCCTTAGATACACTCCTAAAAGTAGAATTGCTGGATTAAGTGTATTTTAAGGGTTCTGGTACATGTTTCTAGGGGTGAGGTTTTTACACCAGCATCTGTTTTTACTTTGCACTCCTTCTGGGAAGTACTCTCTAACATGCTTGAGGTCTTGCATCCCTTTTGGGATTATGACTAAATAGTTTTTCTTTAAAGCCAGGAACTCACAACTGTTCATGCTGATTTATTTACCTGCATAGACTATTGTGTCAAAGAATGCACTGCAGTACCGGGGAAATTCCCAGCATGATGCTCAGGAGTTTCTACTGTGGCTTTTGGACCGAGTTCACGAAGACCTCAACCATTCAGTGAAGCAGAGTGGCCAGCCGCCTCTGAAGGTAAGGACGCACGCTCCCCTAGGGCAGTCAGCTAGTCATGAGAGCGTGTAGATTCTTCTACTGAGGACTTGTTGCATTGCATTAATACAATGAAATTGACTAAGCTCTGAGTGAGTAGAAGATTCAATGGCTACTTAAAGGACATTTCATTTTGTTTGCTACTGTGCTGGCAGTGTGAGATACAAGAACTGTTGTCCCCAAGGAATTTATAGTCTAATGAGAGGGGAAACATTTGCATGTATGATGAACTTCAGATTAAAAAAAGTGATTCCATTTCACTAAACTGTTTTTAAAGCAGAATGTGTTTGCTTTCTATTCTAGTAAGACACATACTCTGTAGTTCACTCGAATGAATACAGAATCACAAAGGAAACATGGATTTTCTCTGCTGTTAGGATTGGATTTGACTATAGAAGCCCCAGAATGTTCTCATTGAGAAACATAATGATTAATTTTTAATTGTATACATGTAGTCTTACAAATATGGATAAAATGACTTATATAATGGAAAAAATTAAGACTAAAGAGTTGCTTCCCTTGGGCAGTTTTTAAAGTTTTTGATGATTCTGCTCTGTACTTCAAATTTTAAATTTCTAGGTTTGGTAAGTTGTTAAATTATTCTAATTCAAGATCCTTTTGTGCCTGAACACTCTCTTCTGTCATATGACTATATGCATGTGGCTGATTCTCCCACCAAATTGAGACATCCTCAAGGTCAGGCACTGGATCTTATTATCTTTGTATCCTAACGTTCTGTACAGTTCTCTCTGCATATGGTGCTTAGTAATTAATTGTTAGGTGGAGGGACATGAAAAGTTAAATACAACATGAAGTAGAGTGTGATTAGGCACTAACATACACAGCACAGCTAATAGGTACTTTTTTTTTGAGATGGACTTTCACTCTTGTTGCCCAGGCTGGAGTGCAATGGCGCAATCTCGGCTCACCACAACCTCTGCCTCCTGGGTTCAAGTGATTCTCCTGCCTCAGCCTCCTGAGTAACTGGGATTACAGTTATGCGCCACCACAGCCAGCTAATTTTGTATTTTTAGTAGAGACGAGGTTTCTCCATGTTGATCAGGCTGATCTCGAACTCCCGAGCTCAAGTGATCCACCCGCCTCAGCCTCTCAAAGTGCTGGGATTACAGGCATGACCCACCGTGCCCGGCTACCATTAGTACTTTTAAAGTGGTTGAGGATTACTTCTTAGAGGAGTTTGGAGAATTGGAGGGAAACTGGAGCATCCTGGGGAAGGGGAGCTGTCTGGCTGAGTGCCATGCAGAGACGATCGCTGGCAGAGTCTGTGTGAGGGGATGAGTCCACGTGACCCACATCCTGCCTGCTGTGTTCTGGCTCCTTTAGCAGGTGCCCGTCACTGAAGTATCTGCACTTGATGCATAGCTTGTAAAGGAAGTCAAGGACATTTGTGATTCTCTGACTTCATCTTCAGCCAAGAATTGGTCTTCCTAGTCTGTGAAATTGTACTTTCTTTTTTTTTTAGCCACCGTCAGAGACTGATATGATGCCTGAGGGACCTTTTCCTGTCTGTAGCACTTTTGTACAAGAACTCTTTCAAGCCCAATACCGGTATGAGCAAATCAGATGTTCCCACTTATTTTGTTTACCTGACATAGTTCTGGGTGATTTTAATGTTGAGTGTCTTACCTTTTGTTTTAAAGATCTTCTTTGACGTGTCCTCATTGTCAGAAACAGAGCAACACTTTTGATCCTTTCCTTTGCATTTCTTTGCCAATTCCTCTACCCCACACAAGGTAAGAATGGATTTAGTAAAATGAAGACTGTATTTTCTTACTGTATTCCTTTTCCTCTGTAGGCTCCTATTAGATCTTCTTACTTATTTAGACAGGGGATTTCTAGGGATTAATGGGAAATTAATAGTAATGGGATTAATAATGGGATTGAATACAGTCATTGCTACAACCTTACAAGAATAAATGCCCTCCTGAGTTTGCAGGGTAAGCAGGCACATGAGGCAAGCAGGGGCTGTTTAGTCTGAACCGGTTTGTCATCCTCACATAGTATCGGGGGAGGGGGAGGGCTGTTGAGTGGCTTCAGGATTCTCTAGAGACCTTACTTTACGTTTCTTGTTTCTCTTAGTTGCTTTATTTTGAACAATTTCTCAACATTTCCAGGAGTTATGCTGTTCTAAAGAAAATACAAAGCACAGAATCAAGTGTAGATATATTTTTGTTTGCTTCATAAAGTGTTCATTTTGTGACGATTGCCTTTTCCAAAGATCTTGATGATTTTTTGATAGTTCTGCTTAGAGCCAAGTGAAATTTTTCCATTTGGCTTCAGAGTAACACTGTGGGTTAGCTTTAGATTTTTGTTGATTTCAACTCAGGTTTATTTTGCATTTCTATGTTTTAGTTGAAATAAGTGACTAATGAGAAGATCTGACTTTGATCTGTACAGGCCTCTCTATGTCACTGTAGTGTATCAAGGGAAATGTTCTCACTGCATGAGGATTGGTGTGGCCGTGCCTCTGTCTGGGACTGTTGCCAGACTTCGGGAAGCAGTGTCTATGGAAACAAAGATCCCCACTGATCAGGTAATAAGTCTGCTAAGGCAAGTTACACATGAGCCACAAAAGTATTGCTTTCTGTTCTCTTAGAATTTTTTATAGTTCTTTGCCGAGTATGATTAGAGATTTAAAACCAGTTGCATTTAGAGTTGAGGGGAAAAAAAATCAAGACCCCAAAGAGTAAAATATATAGAGAAACTTTTCATGTTTCATGTAATTGTATATATAATTTTAAAAGGAGGCTGGGCACGGTGGCTCACGCCTGTAATCCCACCATTTTGAGAGGCCGAGGCAGGTGGATCACGAGGTCAGGAGATCAAGACCATCCTGGCTAACACGGCGAAACCCTGTCTCTACTAAAAATACAAAAAATTAGCTGGGTGTGGTGGCGGGTGCCTATAGTCCCAGCTATTCAGGAGGCTGAGGCAGGAGAATAGTGTGAACCCGGAGGTGGAGCTTGCTGTGAGCTGAGATCGCGCCACTGCACTCCAGCCTGGGCAACAGAGCGAGACTCCTCTCAAAAAAGAAAAGGAGAAGCTGTGTACCAGGACCTTCTTGTAGCTTCGTTCATAAGGTATAATTACTTAACCCTTCTTAAATCATTCCCATGGATGTGTATGTGGGCAGTGGAGCGTCCTCGCAGCGTTTGATAGTCAAAGAGGCTTTGAAAACTTGAGCAGTGACGCTAGAAAACCCCTTGTGGTGATAAGAGTGGATATCTTGCTAGTACAGTGTTCTATACGTAATAGATGCTCAATATGTTTTGTTTTCTCATTATGGCTGGATCAGAGTCTCTTACCTTGTTTAGAGAAGAGAAAGGAAAGTTGTGCCCATGCCGCTTCCCTTTTGGGATGCATGTTTGATAAGCAGTTATGTTGAAATTGACCAAAAATACTTTTGACCTGTTTGGACTTGACATGTTTCTGCATATAGCTTTTACTCAATTTGCTATTATTATTTTATTTGGAAAAACATTCCTTATTTAAGATTTATTAAGGAAAGATGACTCAGTAGCTAAATTGCTTTCCCTAGATAGTAGCTTCTGGAAGCTACTATGTAATCCCTGGAATAATAAAGGTGTTTTGTACTTTGGCCTTATGTGGCCTTATTTGGGAAGTTACCACAGTAAAACAAATACAACCAGCAGTGTTACCCTAATATGGCAAATATCTCATATTTTTGTAGGCCAAGTACTGGCATGTTGATAAAATGTTCATATTCTTTCCTACTCTGAAAAGCCCATTGGCTCTTTCTTCCTCTCAGGATGAGGGAAAGGCAGAAAGAGAGGGAGCGAGGCTTTGGTGGTGTCCAGGGCAAATCTGGTTGCATCTTTACAGCTTCCAGCACCGTCTGGCTCCTTTTGCATGTGGTTTAAATTGGTGAAATAATTACAAGTTTGCTGTTGACCTCAGTTTGCTGAAGAGAGTGAATTTTACTTGCATGTTCACTGGCAGAAAAACAACATGGTCATTAAATTCATTAAAAGGAAAATGTGCCAGGAACATTTTTGCTGGACTATTTGTGGAATATGCCACCAACCTCTTTTACCTGGTAGATCTGCAGAATGTTAGTGCTGGTAGAGGGGACCTCAGGGGTCCAGTCCAACTCTCTTATTTGAAAGAGGCTCAGAGAAGACGTGTGACTTGTTCAGGTTTGCAGGGCTGGTTGGTGATAGGCTGGACTGGAACCTGCATGCCCAGTCCAGTGCTTTTTCAGTAGACAGCGTGGCTGAGCATGTAATAAAGTCTTTAAATGTCTCCAGTGTTCTCCTCTCCATCTTTTGTTTCTTTTGTTCATTTGTTTGTTTGTATGTATGTATATATGTACGTATGTATGTATTGATTGATTGAGACAGGGTCTCACTCTGTTGCCCAGGCTGGAGTGCATTGGTGCAATCATGGCTCACTGTAGCCTCAACCTTGTAGACTCAAGCGATCCTCCCACCTCAGCCTCCCAAATAGTGGGGAATACAGGCGCATGCCACCACGCCCAGCTGAGTTTTGTATTTTTCATAGAGACGAGGTTTTGGCATGTTGCCCAGGCTGGTCTTGAACTCCTGGCCTCAAGCAGTCCTTCTGTCTTGGCCTCCCAAAGTGCTGGGATTACAGGCTTGAGCTACCATGCCTGTCCTGTTTTTCTGTTTTATTGTAAAATATTCAACCATTTCAGAAATATAACAGAAAGAGAAAGTATCTCATACTAGGTATCTTAATGCTAAGGGTTACTAACTTTAATACTATGTTATATAGTATTCATTTAGATTTTTTCCATGCATATATACATTAATGATTTTATATAAGAATCATTTACACTTATTGTTTTTACCTTGCTTTGTATTTACTTAGATCTTTGCATGTTAGTGCAAATATATATAGTTCATTCTTTTTAGTAGCTTTATAATTCCAGTAAGGCTATACTATATTTAACTAGTTAGTATTTTTGACATTTGAGTTGATTTTTTTTTCAATACAAATATCCATGGTTTAGGCTTGAAAAATAGAAAATAAAATGATACAGGAGAAAGCCTCAGAGTCAGATGTGGACTCCATCCTCGACATGAGGCTGAATCGTTGTAGAACTTGAGGCAAGTCTCTTGGCTTCTCTCCTTTCAGTGAAAATGGGGGTTAGACGTTATGATCTCCTGGTTCTCTTCTATACCAAAACTTAGAGGAACCCTGGAGTTAGAGTCATAGAGTTCTGACATCAGAGTACAGGTGTCCCTCAGTGTCCATGGGATTGGTTGTAGGAACCCTTGCACTAGGATACCAAAATCCACGGTGCTTTAATCCCTTTTATAACATGGCACAGTATTTGCATAGAGCCTAAGCATATCATCCTGTATACTTTATTTTTACTTTTTATTTTATGGATACATAATAGTTGTACCTCCAATATACTTTAAATCATCTCCAGATAACTTATAATATTTAATGCAGTGTAAATGTTATGTAAATAGTTGTTCTGCTATATTGTTTAGGGAATAATGACAAGTAAAAGACTGTTCAGTATACATTCAATCATCCTTTTTTTTTCTTCTGAATATTTTTGATCTGCAATTAGTTGAATCCACATATGTAGCACCTACAGATATGGAGGGGTGACTGTATATTGTTAATATAGTTACAGAGGATATTGTGCTTCCAAGATTCTCTCATTAAAGGCAAATAAAGTGGGCTCTGCGAGATGTTTCAGAGCTCTCTCAGACCACTGCCAGTCCTGATGGTCTGGAGAAGTTCCTAGAATTGGGAGATCAATTAGTATTGAATTTCCAGTTACCCAACTGTTTACATTTTTCCTATTTTTAGATTGTGTTAACAGAAATGTACTATGATGGGTTCCATCGTTCCTTTTGTGATACAGACGACCTGGAAACAGTCCATGAAAGCGACTGCATTTTTGCCTTTGAGACTCCCGAAATATTTAGGCCTGAAGGAATTCTCAGTCAAAGAGGTAAGTGAGCTCCTGTTTTCATAATGCCACCTGGGTTTGCAGGTTTAACTATAGTCTACCTTTTTAGATGTCTATTATATAATGATACACATTTTTTAAAAATTGTGGTAAAATGCACATATGTATTTTTTTGATGGTATAATGGTAAAACTCTTATAGTAATATTTTCCTAGAAGAAGGCAACTCTTACTGTTTTAGGCAAAGATATGTCCATAGTTTAGTTGGGAAAACCTTATATTGAGATTCAGGACTGACTGTGACCTCCTTTAAGTAGCCTTTTTGGCATCTTATGGCATTCAGGAAGATATACTATGCCGTAGTTGTATGTTTTTTGTTTTTCATTTTTCAGACAGAGTCTTGCTCTGTCGCTCAGGCTGGAGTGCAGTGGTGGGATCTCAGCTCACTGCAGCCTTAGCCTCCCGAGTAGCTGGGATCACAGGCACATGCCACAAAGCCTGGCTAATTTTTATATTTTTAGTAGAGATGGGGTTTCACCATGTTGGCCAGGCTGGTCTTGAACTCCTGAACTCAAGTGATCCGCCTGCCTCAGCCTCCCAAAGTGCTGGGATTACAGGCATGAGCCACCACATCCGGCCCACTATTCTGCTTTCTGTTTCTACAGATTCCCTGAGTCTAGACTTCTATATAAATGGAATCATAAAATAATATGATATTTTGTGACTGGCTTTACTTAGTGTGATGTTTTCAAGATTCATTCATGTTGTAGCATATATCACACTTAATTCCTTTTTATGGCCAAATAATATTTTATTGTTTGAATAGATCACATTTTGTTTATTCATTGTTCATGAACATTTGGGTTGTTTCCACCTTCTGGCTAGTATGAATAATGCTCCTGTGAACCATTCCACACAAGTTTTTGTGTGGACTTATGTTTTCATTTCTCTTCATACCTGGGAATAGAACTGCTGTGTCGTGTGGTAACTCTATGTTTAATCATTTGGGGGAACTTACAGACTGTTTTCCAAAGTGCTGCGCCGTGTTACATTTTTATCAGTAGTGTTTGAGGGTCCAGTTTCTCTCCAATACTTGATTATTATCTGACTCTTTAGTTTTAACCATCGTAGTGGATATGAAGTGGTATCTCATTATGGTTTTGATTTGTGTTTGTGACTGACATGATGTTGAGCATCTTTTCTTGTGCTTGTTGGCCGTTTGTATATCATATTTGGGAAAATGTCTATTCAAATATTTTGCCCATTTTAAAATTGCATTGTTTGCTTTTTGTTGTTGAGTTTTAGGAATTTTCACATGTGCTGAATACTAGACCCTTATCAGATATATGATTTGCAAATATTTTCTCCCATTCTGTGAGTGATCTTTTAACTACCTGATGTCCTTTGAAACACAAAAGTTCTTAGTTTTGTTGAAGTCCAGTTTATCTTTTTTTGTTGTTGTTGCTTGTGCTTTTGTTGTCATATCTAACACTTTATCAAATCCAAAGTCATAAAGATTTACCCCATAATTTCTTTTAAGAGTTTTTTAGTTTTAGCTCTTATATTATAGTTTTTTGAACTATTTTGAGTTAATTTTTTGTGTTGTGTAAGGTAAGGGCCCAACATTATTCTTTCATGGTGGCTGTCAAGTTGTTCCAGTTAACAGACTTTTCGAGCAGATGGGTAAACTTCCATGAATAGAGTAATAGAAATGGTAGAAGCCTCATTGGATTTTTCTGTAAGGGTCCAAACCAGAACCGTGGTCACCTTAGTAGTTGTGTTAGCGTAAGGGAGACTAGCACCTGGGCTTTGTGTCAGACCTGGGGAGACTGCTGCTTCCTAGCTTACCCAGTTTTTTAAAATTTTAGTTTCTTTACATGAAGTGCAGAGGAATAATCACTATAGTGTTGATGTCAAGACTGTATGAGATCAGGCACGTCAGACATTCCACAGGGACTGACTATACTAAGTCTTCAATAAATGAAAGCTACTTTCATATTTCTGGTTATTGCTTCCAGTGTTCGTTACTGGTAAGCCAACGTTGAGGTGACCGTCTTTGCTCCAGCAATAAATGAATCAGTCAATTACAAATATTTTTGTGCACCTGTAGATAACTTCTACTGTAATTAGCATGAGTGGTAAATATAAAATAAGTGTATTTTAGGTTTTTGGTACTATCCAAACAGAGATTTATTGAAGTTATTTAGTGAAGATAATGTGGGAGGTACTGATGACCACAAAGAAGACTAAGACCAAACTCTGGCCTTCAAAAATTTCACCATTTAGTGACCTCTTAGTAATAGTTTAGCCTTGGTCAGTTTATGTAGGAGTATTATCCATGTTCCAAGTAAAGTATAAATGGAAGTATTGGAAAATGTTAGAGGGAGCCACTAGACTGCTTGGGCTGGATCAGGGTGGTGCCACAGGGGAGGGGACAGATTTGAATGTAAAGGATGGGTGGGCTATCCAAGGCAAAGAAGTGTGGAAGAAAGGGCTTGCAGTTTCAGTAGGAGGGAGGGGCAGAGGCGAGAGTGAGATGGGCTAAGGAATAAGCAGAAGGCCAGACAGGGAGTCAGGGTGTGTTTTCCTCTTTTGACCTTAGTGTAAAACGCAGGTCGTAGATTGTGCTCAACCTTTAAAAGGTGAAGGGGCATTTTTTTCTGAGACAGGAAGAAGGGGGACTGTGGGTGAAGATGGAGACATTCAAGGTGGAGCAGAGGGCAGGCAAAGTGATTTGGATCAGGAAGACTTCCTCCCAGCAAAGGAGGAGGCAAGGTCGACAGAGTGGGTGATGAGTTTGGGCACTTGAACAGAACGGAGGCGTGTGGATCAGGGAGGAGTGCAGCTGCTGCGCTGAGCCTGGGCTTGACCTTGAACACAACACCACCTGTGTTCAAGGACCCACCTGACCCTCCCTCCTTGGTGTTTTTGCTGGGGCCTTTCTTCTGGCCACCCTTAAAGTTTGGAGTTCGCAAGGGTCCTGCTGTCATCCTTTGTCTTGGTCTTGACCCTCTCTTTGGCCTGTCTGTTGAGCACTCACGGTTTGAACTGCCATTCTTGTATACCATCTATCTTTACTTATTACTTTCATATCCAGATGTGATGCGAAATCTCACTTCACGTCCAGATGCTTACTACTTTCACCTCGATTGTCCACAGACTCCTCAAATTTTAAAACATAGTGTTCTGTTTTTTCTTTTCAGACTGGCTCCTTTCTCACATCCTTATTGTAGTGAATGACACCGTGATCCATCTAGTCTCCCAAGACAGATGCTTGAGAATCAAACTTCTCTTTCAACCTCACCCTGTTCACACCTGAACCCTTATTGTTCATTTTGCCTCCTAAATATTTTATACTCATTTCTTCTGCTCCACTTGCCCTGTTGTTCTTATTTTAGACCATCATTCTTTCTTAGAGCAGAGTCTCCTGTCTGCCCTTATTTCGGTCCCTCTGCCAGTCCATCATGTGTCTGCTATCAAACCCTCATGATTAAGGGCACAGGTACAGTCTGGGGAGGAGTTGTGCCTGTTCCATAGGTGTTAGGAGGATTTAAAGCAATAATGCATGTGTTTTCACACCTGTGGGGCTTTTGGGGTACATACTGGTTACTCTTTCTGAAATGTACTCCTCATCCCTTTTGGCCTGAGGAACTCCTTTCAATCTTATCTGGAGCCCCGGAATCTTCTGTGACCTCTACTAACAGACTTGGCTTCATCAGCTGACACAGACCTTCTGTGCATACGAATATTATGACATCACATAGTTCCTAATATTTATTTGTATGTGTGTGTCCCCTACTAGACTGAGAAGGCTATGGGTTATCTTTCATCTGCCTTTCATTAGCCTCCGTAATACCTGTCATATGGTAGGGACTTAATGAATGTTGATTGGATAAGTGAATGATGGTTTGGGCCAAAGAGATCAGTGAATGACAGAATTCAAGCACAGTTCTTCCTATTAAAGAAGCAAAGAAGAAAAACAGTGCTTCTTGAAAAAACTGCATGCCTATTGTTAACTTTTCATTTTGAAATAATTTCAGACTTAGAGAAAAGTTGCAAAAATAGTACCAAGAATTTCCATATATCCTTCACCCAGATGCCCCAATGTGTTAACATTTTACTGTTTTATCACATTTGTTCTCTCTCTGTAATATGTGTGTGTTTATAATCTTTTTCTGAACCATTTGAGAGTGAATTGCAGATATATTAACTCTTTGTGCCCAAATACCTTATGTATTTCCTAAAAACAAGGATATTATCTTACATAATCTAAGTATAGTTATGAAAATCAGGAAATTAAGACTGGTACAATACTACAATTTTTTTAGCCTGACAATTTTTTACTAGTTGTCAAGTTGTTACTGCATGATCCACTTCCAGATGGAGTGAGCATCAGAAACATACCAGGCATATTGATTATATTATCTTGGACTTCTCTCCCGAATTCCAGATTTGAAATACTATCATTTTACCTACAGACTTTATTGAAATTTTGCCATTTGTCTCACTATTGTACTTCATAGCAAAATTAAAAAAAAATTCTTATGCAGGATCGAATATCATGGTTTGCTTGGTTGTCATTTCTCTTTGATTTCATGTGTCAGGAACAGTTCTTTAGTCTTTCATGACTTTGGCATTTTTGAAGAGTATGGGCCCTTTGTTTTGTAGAACATCCTTATTTTGGGTTTGACTGACATTTCGTCATCGGTAGATTCCGGTTATGTATTTCTGGCAGGAATACCATGAAATGTTGTTTTGTCCTTCTCATGGCATCATAGCAGGAGGTACGTGACACCTATGTGTCCTATTGCTGTCAGTAACTTTGATAACTAAGGTGATGTCTGCCAGGTTTCCCCTAGTACTAAGCTACTGTTTTCCCCTTGTAATTAATAAGCATCTTGTGGTGAGATACTTTGACAATATGTAAATATCCTGTCTTTTCTCAAACTTCTTTTTTTTTTAAATGGAGTCTCGCCTTGCGCAGGCTGGAGTGTAGTGGTGCAATCTCAGCTCACTGCAACCTTCACTTCTCGGGTTCAAGCGATTCTCCTGCCTCATCCTCCTGAGTAGCTGGGATTACAGGCACCTGCCACCACGTCTGGCTAATTTTTTGTGTTTTTAGTAGAGATGGGGTTTCACCATGTTTGCCAGGCTTGTCTTAAACTCCTGACCTCAGGTGATCCTCCCACCTTGGCCTCCCAAAGTGCTGGGATTACAGGTGTGAGCCACTGTGCCCGGCCTTCCTGGTGATTTTAATGTGCTACCAGGACTGTTAACCACTGGTTTAGGGGAGGGCAGAAAAACATTACTGTCAGTGCAGTCCTCTTCTTCATTATTCAGTTTTTGATGTTTTATGGCTCCCCTTGTTTACTTATACTTTTAAGATACATTTGATAATAGTTTTTTCAAGTTCCTATAATCATAATTTTAAGGTTGGGGTAAATGTATAGAATTAACTGGGAGAGGGTGGCATTTTTACAGGATTGCACTTGCTTACTCAGGAACGTGATATCTGCATTTACTCGCCTTTTTTATTCCTGGGAAAGTTGTGATTTTCTGCACCTATTTCAAAGTTATTCCTAGGTGTTTTATTGCTGTTGTGAGTAGTGACCCCCTTCCCACTCCCATTATGTATTTTGTTTTTGATTTTTAGAGACGGTCTCACTCTGTCACCCAGGCTGGAGTGCAATGGCACAATCATAACTTACTTCAGTCTCCATCTCCTGGGCTCAGGTGATTCTCCTGCCTCAATTTCTCGAGTAGCTGGGACTACAGGTGTGTGCCATCTGCCTGGCTAATTTTTTTGTGGAGACAGGGTCTAGCTATGTTGTCTAGGCTGGTCTTGAACTCCTGGCCTCATATATTCTTCTGGGGCAGGTTAAATTCCTGAAGGAGACCTTTCTACACTCCTTGTTGGAAGGTGGGGCCTGGTTGCCAGCACCCTAGGTGCTGAGTGACAGGAAAGAGCTGAGATGTTCGCTTACCCCTTTGTTTTAATACAGTGCCCTCACCTTCTCCTGGATTGCCTCCCTGTCCAGACATCCCTGTCTTTGCTGGAGTGGGAGGGGTATTTTGGCGTATCATGTTGGTAGTCATTTTCTCGTTTTTAAAAAATTTCAGTGAAATTTACTTAACATAATAACCACTTTTAAGTGGTCACTTCCATGGTATTAGTACATTAACAGTGTCAGGCAAATACTACCTCTATGTAGTTCTAAAACAGTTCCATCACACCAAAAGAAAACCCCATGACCATTAAGCAATTGCTTCTCATTCTCCCCTCCCGCCAGGCCCTGACAGCCACTAATCTGCATTCTTTTCTCTGGGTTGACCTATTCTAGCTATTTCATATAAATAAAATCAATAAATAAAATCATATAAATAAAATACAATATGGGACCTTTTATGTCTGGCTTCTTTCACTTAGCATAATGTTTCAATGTTCATCCATGTTGTAGCATGAGACAGTACTTCATTCCTTTTCTTTATTTATTATTATACTCTAAGTTCTAGGGTAAATGTGCGCGCAGTGTGCAGGTTTGATACATAGGTATACATATGCCATGTTGGTTTGCTGCACCCATCAACTTGTCATTTAGATTAGGTATTTCTCCTAATGCTATCCCTCCCCCATCCCCCCATCCCCCGATAGGCCCCAGTGTGTGATGTTCCCCACCCTGTGTCCAAGTGTTCTTATTGTTTGATTCCCAGCTATGAATGAGAACATGCAGTGTTTGGTTTTCTGCCTTTGTAATAGTTTGCTGAGAATGATGGT
This sequence comes from Macaca mulatta, assembly GCF_049350105.2. NCBI lineage: Eukaryota > Metazoa > Chordata > Mammalia > Primates > Cercopithecidae > Macaca > Macaca mulatta. The sequence goes on along the minus strand of NC_133425.1, from coordinate 22,604,688 downwards.
TTCCAGCCTCATCCCTGTCTCTGCAAAGGTTATGAACTCATCCTTTTTTATGGCTGCATAGTATTCCATGGTATATATGTGCCACATTTTCTTAATCCAGTCTATCATTGATGGACATTTAGGTTGGTTCCAAGTCTTTGCTATTGTGAATAGTGCCACAATAAACATACATGTGCATGTGTCTTTATAGCAGCATGATTTATAATCCTTTGGGTGTATACTCAGCAATGGGATTGCTGGGTCAAATGGTAATTCTAGTTCTAGATCCTTGAGGAATTGCTACACTGTCTTTCACGATGGTTAAACTAATGTACATTCCCACCAGCAGTGTAAAAGTGTTCCTGTTTCTCCACAGCCTCTCCAGCATCTGTTGTTTCCTGACTTTTTAATGATTGCCATTCTAATTGGTGTGAGATGGTATCTCATTGTGGTTTTGATTTGCCTTTCTCTGATGACCAGTGATGATGAGCATTTTTTCGTGTGTCTGTTGGCTGCATAAATGTCTTCTTTTGAGAAATGTCTGTTCATATCCTTTGCCCACTTTGTGATGGGGTTGTTTGTTTTTTTCTTGTAAATTTGTTTGAGTTCTTTGTAGATTCTGGATATTAGCCCTTTGTCAGATGGATAGATTGCAAAAATTTTCTCCCATTCTGTAGGTTGCTGTTCACTCTGATGGTATTTCTTTTGCCATGCAGAAACTCTTTAGTTTAATTAGATCCCATTTGTCAATTTTGGCTTTTGTTGCCTTTGCTTTTGGTGTTTTAGTCGTGAAGTCCGTGCTCATGCCTATGTCCCTAAGGGTATTGCTTAGGTTTTCTTCTAGGGTTTTTATGGTTCTAGGTCTAAGATATGTCTTTAATCCACCTTGAATTAATTTTTGAATAAGGCATAAGGAAGGTATCCAGTTTCAGCTTTCTACATATGGCTAGCCAGTTTTCCCAGTACCGTTTATTAAATAGGGAATCCTTTCCCCATTTCTTGTTTTTGTCAGGTTTGTCAAAGATCAGATGGTTGTAGATGTGTGGTGTTATTTCTGAGGCCTCTGTTCTGTTCCATTGGTCTATATATCTGTTTTGGTACCAGTACCATGCTGTTTTGGTTACTGTAGCCTTGTAGTATAGTTTGAAGTTAGGTAGCATGATGCCTCCAACTTTGTTCTTTTTGCTTAGGATTGTCTTGGCAGTGCGGGCTCTTTTTTGGTTCCATCTGAACTTTAAAGTCGTTTTTTCCAATTCTGTGAAGAAAGTCATTGGTAGCTTCATGGGGATGACATTGAATCTGTAAATTTCCCTGGGCAGTATGGCCATTTTTATGATATTGATTCTTCCTATCCATGAGCATGGAATGTTCCATTTGTTTGTGTCCTCTTTTATTTCATTGAACAATGGTTTGTAGTTCTCCTTGAAGAGGTCCTTCACATCCCTTGTAAGTTGAATTCCTAGGTATTTTATTCTGTTTGAAGCAGTTGTGAATGGGAGTTCACTCATGATTTAGCTGTTTGTCTGTTATTGGTGTATAGGAATGCTTGTGATTTTTTTGCACATTGTATCCTGAGACTTTGCTGAAGTCGCTTATCAGCTTAAGGAGATTTTGGGCTGAGACGATGGAGTTTTCTAAATATACAATCATGTCATCTGCAAACAGAGACAATTTGATTTCTTCTTTTCCTAATTGAATACCCTTTATTTCTTTCTCTTGCCTGATTGCCCTGGCCAGAGCTTCCAACACTATATTTAATAGGAGTGGTGAGAGAGGGCATCCTTGTCTTGTGCTGGTTTTCAAAGGGAATGCTTCCATGTTTTGCCCATTCAGTATGATATTGCTGTAGGTTTGTCATAAATAGCTCTTACTATTTAGAGTTACGTCCCTTCAATGCCTAGTTTATTGAGAGTTTTTAGCATGAAGGGCTAAAAACTTGAATTTTTAGCTTGAATTTTGTCAACGGCCTTTTCTGCATCTATTGAGATAATCATATGGTTTTTGTCATTGGTTCTGTTTTTGTGATGGATTATGTTTATTGATTTGCGTATGTTGAACCAGCCTTGCATCCTAGGGATGAAGCCAACTTGATCGTGGTGGATAAGCTTTTTGATGTGCTGCTGGATTCGGTTCGCCAGTATTTTATTGAGGATTTTCACATCGATGTTCACCAGGGATATTGGTCTAAAATTCTTTTATTTGTTGTGTCTCTGCCAGGCTTTGGTATCAGGGTGATGCTGGCCTCATAAAATGACTTAGGGAGGATTCCCTCTTTTTCTATTGATTGGGATGGTTTCAGAGGAATGGTACCAGCTCCTAGAATTCGGCTGTGAATCCATCTGGTCCTGGACTCTTTTTGGTTAGTAGGCTATTAATTATTGCCTCAATTTCAGAGCCTGTTATTGGTCTATTCAGAGATTCAACTTCTTCCTGGTTTAGTCTTGGAAAGGTGTATGTGTCCAGGAATTTATCCATTTCTTCTGGATTTTCTAGTTTAGTTGCCTGTGTAGAGGCGTTTATAGTATTCTCTGATGGTAGTTTGTATTTCTGTGGCATCAGTGGTGATATCTCCTTTATCATTTTTTATTGCGTCTCTTTGATTCTTCTCTCTTTTCTTCATTAGTCTTGCTAGCAGTCTATCAATTTTGTTGATCTTTTCAAAAAACCAGCTCCTGGATTCTTTTATTTTTTTGAAGGTTTTTTTGCGTCTCTGTCTCTTTCAGTTCTGCTCTGATTTTAGTTATTTCTTGCCTTCTGCTAGCTTTTGAATTTGTTTGCTCTTGCTTCTCTAGTTCTTTTAATTGTGATGTTAGGGTGTCGATTTTAGATTTTTCCTGCTTTCTCTTGTGGGCATTTAGTGCTATAAATTTCCCTCTACACACTGCTTTAAATGTGTCCCAGAGATTCTGGTACGTTGTGTTTTTGTTCTCATTGGTTTCAAAGAACATCTTTATTTCTGCCTTCATTTCGTTATTTACCCAGTAGTCATTCAGGAGCAGGTTCTTCAGTTTCCATGTAGTTGTGCAATTTTGAGTGAGTTTCTTAATCCTGAGTTCTAATTTGATTGCACTGTGGTCTGAGAGATAGTTTGTTGTGATCTCTGTTCTTTTACATTTGCTGAGGAGTGCTTCTAACTATGTGGTCAGTTTTAGAATAAGTGCGATGTGGTACTGAGAAGAGTATACATTCTGTTGATTGTGGGTGGAGAGTTCTGTAGATGTCTATTACGTCTGCTTGGTGCAGAGCTGAGTTCAAGTCCTGGATATCCTTGTTAACCTTCTGTCTCGTTGATCTGTCTAATATTGACAGTGGGGTGTTAATGTCTCCCATTATTATTGTGTGGGAGTCTAAGTGTCTTTGTAGGTCTCTAAGGACTTGATTTATGAATCTGGGTGCTCCTGTATTGGGTGCATATATATTTAGGATAGTTAGCTCTTCTTGTTGAATTGATCCCTATACCATTAAGTAATGGCCTTCTTTGTCTCTTTTGATCTTTGTTGGTTTAAAGTCTGTTTTATCAGAGACTAGGATTGCAACCCCTGCTTTTTTTTTGCTTTCCATTTGCTTGGTAGATCTTCCTCCATGCCTTTATTTTGAGCCTATGTGTGTCTCTGCACGTGAGATGGGTCTCCTGAATACAGCACACTGATGGGTCTTGACTCTTTATCCAATTTGCCAGTCTGTGTCTTTTAATTGGGGCATTTAACCCATTTACATTTAAGGTTAATATTGTTATGTGTGAATTTGATCCTGTCATTATGATGTTAGTTGGTTATTCTGCCCGTTAATTGATGCAGTTTCTTCCTAGCATTGATGGTCTTTGTAATTTGGCATGTTTTTGCAGTGGCTGGTACCAGTTGTTTCTTTCCATGTTTAGTGCTTCCTTCAGGACCTCTTATAAGGCAGCCTGGTAGTGACAAGCATTTGCTTGTTTGTAAAGGATTTTATTTCTCCTTCACTTATGAAGCTTAGTTTGGCTGGCTATAAATTCTGGGCTGAAAATTCTTTTCTTTAAGAATGCTGAATATTGGCCCCCACTCTCTTCTGGCTTGTAAGGTTTCTGCCGAGAGATCCACTGTTAGTCTGATGGACTTCCCTTTGTGGGTAACCTGACCTTTCTCTCTGGCTGACTTTACCATTTTTTCCTTCACTTCAACCTTGCTGAATCTGACAATTATGTGTCTTGGGGTTGCTCTTCTCGAGGAATATCTTTGTGGTATTCTCTGTATTTCCGAATTTGAATGTTGGCCTGCCTTGCTAGGTTGGGGAAGTTCTCCTGGATAATCCTGAAGAGTGTTTTCCAGCTTGGTTTCATTCTTCCCATCGCTTTCAGGTACACCAATCAAATGTAGATTTGGTCTTTTCACATAGCCCCATATTTCTTGGAGGCTTTGTTCATTTCTTTTTACTCTTTTTTCTCTAACCTTGTCTTCTTGCTTTACTTCAATCACCGATACCCTTTCTTCTACTTGATCAAATCGGCTGTTGAAGTTTGTGCATGCATCACAAAGTTTTCATGCCATGGTTTTCAGCTCCATCAGGTCATTTAAGCTCTTCTTTACACTGTTTGTTCTAGTTAGCCATTTGTCTAACCTTTTTCTCAAGGGTTTTAGCTTCCTTGCGATGTGTTCAAACATGCTTCTTTAGCTCAGAGAAGTTTGTTATTACCAACCTTCTGAAGCCTACTTCTGTCATCTCATCAAAGTCATTCTCCATCCAGCTTTGTTCCATTGCTGGTGAGGAGCTGTGATCCTTTGGAGGAGAAGAGGTGCTCTGGTTTTTAGAATTTTCAGTCTTTCTGCTCTGATTTCTCCCCCTCTTTGTGGTTTTGTCTACCTTTGGTGTTTGATGTTGGTGACCTACAGATGGGGTTTTGGTGTAGATGTCCTTTTTGTTGATGTTCGTGCTATTCCTTTCTGTTTGTTAGTTTTCCTTGTAACAGTCAGGTCCCTCAGCTGCAGGTTTGTTGGAGTTTGCTGGAGGTCCACTCCAGACCCTGTTTGCCTGGTATCACCAGCAGAGGCTGCAGAACAGCAGATATTGCAGCCTGATCCTTCCTCTGGAACCTTCGTCCCAGACGGGCACCCGCCTGCATGAGGTGTCTGTTGCCTCCTCCTGGGAGGTATCTCCCAGTTAGGCTACATGGGAGTCAGGGACCCACTTGAGGAGGCAATCTGTCCGTTCTCAGAGCTCAAACGCTGTGGATGGAGAACCACTGCTGTCTTCAGAGCTGTCAGACAAGGACCTTTAAGTCTGCAGAAACTGTCTGCTGCCTTTTGTTCAGCTATGCCCTACCCACAGAGGTGGAGTCTATAGAGGCAGCAGGCCTTGCTGAGCTGTGGGGAGCTCTGCCCAGTTCAAGCTTCCTGGCTGCTTTGTTTACCTACTCAAGCCTCAGCAATAGTGGATGCCCCTCCCCCAGCCAGGCTGCTGCCACACAGTTCGTTGTCAGACTGCTGCACTAGCAGTGAGCAAGGCTCCATGGGCGTGGGACCCAAATCTCCTTGTCTGCTGGTTGCTGAGACCTTGGGAAAAGTGCAGTATTTGGGTGGAAGTGTCCTGTTTTTCCAGGTAGAGTCTGTCACAGCTTCCCTTGGCTAGGAAAGGGAAATCCCCCAACCCCTTGAACTTCCTGGGTGAGGTGACACCCTGCCCTGCTTCAGCTTGCCCTCCGTGGGCTGTACCCACTGTCCAACTGTCCCAATGAGATGAACCAGGTACCTCAGTTGGAAATGCAGAAATCACCCATCTTCTGCATCCATCATGCTGGGAGCTGCAGACCAGAGCTGTTCCTATTTGACCATCTTGGAACGGATCCACTTCATTCCTTTTTAATGGCTGAACATTATTCCATACATACATATGCATGTACCACGTTTTCTTTATCCATTAATCCATTGATGGGCTTTTGTTTTTTCCCTACTTTTTGTCTATTATGAATAGTCCTACTATGAACATTTGTGTACAAGTATTTGTTTGAATACCTGTTTTCAGTTCTTTTGGGTATATGGAATTGATGGATCATATCATAATTCTATGGTTATCTTTTTTGGGAATTGCCAAACTGTTTTCCATAGGAGCTGGATTGTTTTACATTTCCACCAGCAATAGATGAGAGTTCTAATTTCTCCACATCTTTGCCAACATTTATTTTTCATCTTTTTGATTTTAGCCATCCTGGTGGATGTGAAGTGTTACTTCATTAAGATTTTGGCTTGCATTTCTCTAGTAGTAAATGATGATGAACATCTTGTCATGTGCTTGTTGGCCATTTATATATTCTGGAGAAATGTCTATTCAAGTCTTTTTCCCATTTTAAATTGCACTTTTTGTTGAGTTGTAAGAATTCTTTGTAAGGTTGTATAATACTAGACCCTTATGGGATATATGACTTGCAAGTATTTTATTCCATTCTCTGGGTTTTTTCTCTTTCTTGATAGTGTTTTTTGATGTTCAAAAGTTTTTCATTTTGATGAAATCTATTTTTTCTTCTGTTGCTCATAATTTTGTTGTCATATCTAAGAATCCGTCACCACATCCAAGGTCATAAAGATTTACCCTTGTGTTTTCTTCTGAGTTGTGTAGTTTTAGCTCTTACATTTAGGTTGTTGATACATTTTAAGTTAATTTTTATAAATTGTATGAGGTAGGGACCAAACTCCATTCTGGGGCAAGTAAATATTTACTTGTCCCAGCACCATTTGATGAAGAGATTGTACTGTCCTCATTGAATGATCTTGGTGCTCTTGTTGAAAGTCCTTATTTTAATTCCTCTTTTACTTCACCCTTTACTTCCAGAGGCCTCTGGCACCTCCAGTTTCTGATTCTTTTGGTGATCCTGTATATTGGGTTGGCCAGCTTTCTACAATGCCAGCTTACAATTCAGTTTTCTCTGGTCTACTCATATTTACAATATTTTCTAGATAGTCTATTATTTCACTTATTCTTCTTTGACTCAGGTGCTTGTTTTTCTTTCTTTTCCAGTTGTTGCGTTTCCCTGTATGTGTTTTTGTTTGGATTGTTTCCTAATTTTATTGCATTATAGTAAAAAATACCTATTATCTTGTCCAGAGAGCCTTTCCTCACTCCCTTTACCTGCAGGCTGGCTGGCAAACTCCTGCTCTTCTGGGCTTCAATTATAGTAACTTCTGTTAATCTCTCATACCAGCATGTAATGTGGAAATGATCTATTTTCCTTTCTGTCCTTCCCACCACACTGTGAAGTTCTCTGGAGCTGGGACGACATTTTGCTTTATCTTACTATACCAAGCAGTGCAGTATAGTTCTTAATATGCAGCAAGAGCCCAGGTAATGTTTGTTCAACTGAAAGTTTCTCAAAATCCTGTTCCCACTCTAGTTGCTTAGAGTTAACACTGAGCTTCTATTCATAAGTGAATTCGGTGAATTCAAAGGTTATTTGTATTCTAGCCAGAGACTGCCTTATTGAGTGTGCGTTAGCCTCTATCCTAAGGCCTTCTCAGATGTTTTGTTCAATACGTAATGAGGCTACTGCTTTCCCCACATTACCAGCGAGGAAGCTGAGACTTAGAGATGAAGTAACCACTCCCAGCTCACACAGCTGGCAGTAAACGGGTCCACAATTTGAACACAGAGCTTGATTTCTGTGCAGTTGACAACGTGGCATCCCCTCATCTTGTCAGGAGTCCTCATCAATTCTAGGAGAACAGGTCTTCCCACCCTTACCTCTGCCAAGAACCTGGGAAACGAGTTTATTATCTCAACTTCAGATATCTATTATTTTTATTTTCTCATACCAGAGTTTAAAATGGTTATGAAGTGAGATCTACTCCTGTTCCTTTTGATTTCTTTATGGTGTTTAAGCTTAAAAAGTCTTCTTCCCTCTAATGGCTTGACAAAGAGTCAGCTTTTTTCTCATTTCTAGTTTGTGTGTGTTGTTTTTTTAAACTCTATCTGGAATTTATATTGGTATTAACTGTGTACTTGTCATTTTAAATTGTTATAATGTTGAGGTATCTTAATAGGTTCAGTGAGTCTTAGATTGCTGAGTATTGAGGTTATTGCCAGCATTCTGCTATAAATACTTTTGTGTAGGCCATTTGTATTTTATTCTCTTTCTGGTGGTGTTATTATTTATGGTGGTGGTAGGAGGGGTTTCTTTTATTCTCCAGCTGGGGCGTCATTTCCCTAGGCTGTACTTCCAAAGGATTAGAGGAAGGAACAGGTATTTAGTCAGGCATTTATTGAGGTTGTGCTGGGTGCTGAATTGCTGGGTACTTGGATTGACAGGGAGCTCTGCTTTGGGGCATTTGGGAGGATCAGTACTGTGCCTGTCAAACATATATTTTTGTTAACTTTAATGTGGATTGATCCAGTCTAGTAGATTGTATTCCAAGTTGGAAGATTCTCCTGATGGCTCTGAGTCTAGTAGGTGTAGTGTGTAATTTACCTTTTATTTCTTGTAAGTCTGACTCTTTAATCAGGGAGAAGAAACTGCTATTGAATATTGAAGAGCATTCCACATATTCTCATCTTTATTTTTTAAAAATTTGTTTGATTACTGGTTGCATGACCTCACTAAATTTTCTTGGTGAATCATCTCAGCACACATGCGCTTCTAAAACTGTATCTAACATTCACTGAAGTGCAGTTTTAGTTTTCAGTTTTTAAGGTAGGTAAGACTAGTTTAAAGGAAATAATAATGGATGCTAAAGAAATTCTCTCACGGCTAGATGAGTAATCTAAGTAGGATGTTTCTTTTTTTGATTGCGGTTTAATTTACATAATGACAATTTTTAAAAAAATTTTCTCTGTTGGGTAAATTTCTTCATAATGAGTGAATAAAAATAATTTTGAAGAGATAAAATGAGTTGTTTTTATTCTATTTCAGGAATTCATTTAAACAACAACCTAAACCACTTGAAATTTGGCTTGGATTATCATAGACTGTCTTCTCCTACACAAACAGCAGCAAAGCAAGGGAAAATGGATTCGTCCACCTCAAGAGCAGGCAGCGACAAGATTGTCCTGTTGGTGTGTAACCGAGCCTGCACTGGGCAACAAGGGAAAAGGTGAGAACCAGATTATTTCCCAGTAAGTAGCTAGACTGGAAAAGTTCAGTATTTTCAAACATTTTTAAAAGCATGGGCAAAAAGTTCTTACTTTTAGTACTTAATTTTTTATTCTGATATTTAGAAAGAATACATGTACAAGTTGACCTGATTTGGGGCATTGGTTGGGGGAGAGTAAAGTTAGGAATCTGGATTTCTTTTTGTTGTTGTTTGTGTGTGTGTGTGTGTGTTTTTTTTTTTTTTTTTGATACAGAGTTTCGTTCTGTCACCCAGGCTGGAGCGCAGTTGTGTGGTCTCGGTTCACTGCAACCTCCGCCTCCCAGGTTTAAGCGATTCTCTTGCCTCAGCCTCCTGAGTAGCTGGGATTGTAGGCGCCAGCCACCACACCCAGCAGATTTTTAATATTTTTAGTAGAAACGAGGTTTCACCATGTTGGTCAGGCTGGTCTCAAACTCCTGACCTCAGACAATCCACCCGCCTTGGCCTCCCAAAGTGCTAGGATTATAGGCGTGAGCCACCGCATCTGGCCAGGAATCTAGTTTTTAAAGGCCCATTTCATATATGTATTTTCAGTTCAGGCTCCTCTTGGGACTCTAGACCCGTTTCCAGCTGCTTTCCTGACAGCTTTTTTATTTTTATTTTTTTAATTCTTAACATGTCTACTTGGATGGTGCATGTCCCTCAGTCTTATGTCCCAAATTGAACTCATTTTCTTTCCTTTTAAAACTGGCTCTCCAGTATTTCCCATCTTGAGAAATGGCACCACACATTCATTCAGCTTTGTAAGTCAGAAATTTGGGAGTTAGAAATCTCTCTCAAATTTGTCTAATGCCCTCTGTAAGAGTGTATGGGTGTTTTATACTATCTTTTAAAGTAACTGTGTCACAGTAGGAATGTAACCTGAGTATTAACAAAAGACAGATATGTTTCAAGGAGAAATGACTTGGTGTTTCTTAACATTTGTTAGGGGAACCTTTATGTTAGCCTTTGAAATTTTTGCTTTGAAATAAGTTCCTTGCATAGTAAATAACATAAATGTAAAATGTGTTGATATGCATATTTATGCTATTCATTGACAGGTATTTTAGTGTTTACAGTGTGTTGGGCATGGTTCTAAACACTGGGGATTCAGCAGGGAACAAGACAGGCAGGGTCTGTGTCCTCATGAAGCTTCCATCCTAGCTAGGACAGACCGGCTATGAACAAGCAGACATCATTAACTTCAGACAGTCTGTACCATGTTGAAGGCATTAAAACAGACTAGAATGATAGAGTTTGATGGTGGGAGGCTGGCAAGACTACATTAGGAAGGGAGGTCAGGGAAGGCGTCCCTGTAGAGACTGCAGCCAAGCTGAGCCCCAGTGAGCTGTGTGAACATGAGGAGAAAGGATCCCATGCAGAGGGAACACCCAGTACATGCACACAAGACTAGGAGGAGGTTGGTGTGTGTCAGGCACAGAAGGAATGAAGTAAAGAACCTGTGGAATTCCCTTCATGATGCTAGTCTCTCAAAGAGGGAAGTCATTATTTTTAAAAAATATGGTTGGGTGATTTACATGTGCTTGTAACTCATTTCGCATCACAGTAGTTTTTAGGCAGATTGGTTCACTGTTAAGCACCACTACAAGCAAATAGTTTGATAGTTCTTGGAAACTGGTTTCTTGGTGATCTTAGCATCTCTACTTCCCTCTGGGCCTGAGTCAGAGTTAATCTGTTAGATCATTTGTTCATTCATTCATTCATCTTCTATTTTCTAGACATTGTCTGTCTGTGCTACTAAGATAAATACATCACAGTGCTTGCTATCAAATAACTCACAGCCTATTGGTGGAGGCAGAACAATAAGCAGGCATTGTTTATAGCACAGTATACACAGGAAACAAGCCAACAGGGTGCCTCCTGGAAAAGAATACCTCCACTGGGTCTTCACATGAGTGAGCAGGTGACAGCCTAGACTCAGAAGGATGGGGAGGGTATTCCAAGCAGAGCGAGTTCCCTGACAAAAAGACATGCATGTGTGAGAGTAGGACACATTCAGGGAATTCGGGTTTGAATGACTGGGCATGGATGAGAGTTGAGGGTAGGCTAGTGGTCCTCAACATTGGCTGCATATTAGAACCACCCAGGGAGCCCCTAAAAACATCTCAGTGTTCAGATCACATTCCGAACTGATTTCATCAGAATCTCTGGGGGCTGGACTTGGGCATCATTATTTTCTAAAGCTCCTCTGGTGATTTTGGTCTTCGGTCTATGCAGCTGAGGCCAAGAACCACAGTACTGCTTGGACTCTGTGGGACATAGACAGCTCTGGAACTGACTTTCACTGTCACTTGCTTGCCAGTGCCTCCCTTGTTGTCAGAGACTCAAGAATGTGGCTGCCTGTCTGTGAGACCTTCCAGCCCTATCTAGTCCTCTGGCACCCAACCCCTTATGGGTTTGACGTGTGCTGTTTGCCAGGCTCATGTCCACTCCCACCCCCTCTGCTCCCCATCTTCACTGATCCTGCCCCATTGCCACCTGCTGTCCTAGTACCATATGCCCCTAGAAGCCATTTTGGTGTATTGGCTATTAAATTTAATTTAGAAATCTAAGCTGTTCATCTCATTATGAAGAGTTACCATTACATTTCCTGTTTGTTTTATTTTGAGAACTGTCCTAAAGCCAATTATATCGTGATTCCATTTTAAGAGATCAAGAACAAAAGATAACAGTGGTAAAGGAATTACTGTACTTTTAAGGTCATTACATTGTTGATGTATGTTAGATTTGGACTGCCTTTTGTGCTGCACTTAGAGAAGACAATAGCTTGGGACCTTCTGCAGAAGGAAATCTTGGAGAAGATGAAGTATTTCTTGAGGCCCACGGCTTGCATTCAGGTTTGTAAGCATTTTGATATTCCAGCATAGCATGGGTGTATACTCAGTGAAGAAACAAGCATTACAATGAAATTTGAGTTTCTTGTGTTTGGATTTCCAGGACTGAGAATTTATCCCTCATTTTATGAAAGAGCTAGTCACTGCAAGGTTTTCCTTGAACTGCCGTGTATTCCTTTATAATATTTATCTAAAAACGTTAATACATGATCAGCTTGGAAGGGTTTAGTAGAATGTCTATCTGTATATTTTAAAAATTATTACTATGTTAAGGTATCCGTGGAAGACCATTAAGCTGATGTTTAGTAAAAGCAATGTGTTACTTGTCTTGCATGACTTATTTGATATGTAAATCGCATTTGGGTAAATCATATTTAAAGTGTATTAGAGTGGCTCAACAACCTTATAGAATCTTATAGAGAAGCATTTTGCAGAATAAACAGTTTACTGAAACTCTAATCTGTTTTGGAAATGCCACTGTGAAACAGATGCCCTTGAAGAAAAATGTGGCTTAATTCTCATCTAACATCTGATGCAGGTGTGTCCATTCAGCTTGCGTGTGGTCAGTGTTGTTGGAATAACATACTTGCTGCCCCAGGAGGAGCAGCCCTTGTGCCACCCGACAGTAGAAAGGTAAAAAAAAAAATTTTTTTTAATTACCTTTTAGAATCTCACACATGTTCATTTGTGATTTCAAGTGATGTCTGATATAATTTCCACATAAGTGTGCAAGGTTCTTTAGGCTCATTTTGAAATTAAGTACTTATTTTACTTTTGATTCATGCTTGGGTATATGTTTAGTGATCTTTCTTGAAATAAGAAAAGCCCTGGAGGACTTGCGTTAGGAAAGCAAATTAACGTATGTCCTAGGACTGCAGATAAATGACACTTTCATATTCACCAGGAATGAAGTTTTGTAAAGTAACGTTCTAATCAGGCTACATTCTTCCTTAAAACCCTTATATGGCAACTTGTGGCATAAAAGATAAACCCCGTGTTCCACAATGTAAGAAGTTCTTCACAGTTTGAATTCCGCTTACTTCACTTTTGTCAGGCCTTGCTCTTCCTCTCCCCACTATCCCAAACTTTCAGCAGCATTAAAGTACTGACGATTGTTTGAACAGGCGATACTATTTTATACGCGTGCTTTGCATGTGTGGTTTCTTCTGTCTGTAATCCCTTTCCTTTAAGCCCTTTTTTATACTCTTCCTCCTCTCACCCCCCGCAACCTGCCCCGCCGAATTAGACACTCTACTCTGCTACCTCTGTGCTGGCTAAATCTGTCATATTTATAATACTCTATTGTATTAATAAAATAATATACATCTATACACACTGTGTGTCTATGAATATATAATATACATATGAAAACACATTTTTTATAATAAAAATTATTATAATAAAATGATTTTTTCAACAAATATTGTAGTGCCTGTATTTCAGCATTCTAAAAAAGCATACAACATGGTCCTGCTTGAAAGCTCACTGTTTGGGTTTAGAGATGAGAGTTAATAGATTAGACAATAATCCAAAATATTGCACAACATAAACAAGATAAGATGGGTAATAACTGAGTTCTGGATTTCCCAGGAGATGGCAAGAAGCCAGTGAACTTGCGAGGGGGGTAGATTTGGAGGAAGGAGGAAGAAGGGTGCAGTCTAGAGCAGGCGTGGCATGTTGGTGGAGAGGTGGAAAGGTGCAAGGGGCAACTTTGTTCCCGGGGGACTACCGTCCAGTGTCTATTTGGGTGGGTAAAAAATTGGGCAAGAAGTTGGGAAGGTCACAATGACTGAGTGTGATCAGCAGCAGCCTCATAAATGACACTAAATTTCTCCCACCTCTTTATTATTAATACTATATTGGGCTTTTTAATTTAAGGGTTTTTCAGTTTAGTTGTCATGTAGTTACTAAATCAGTGGTTATAGTGGTCTTGCCAAAAACTTTTTTCTGATGGGGAACTGTGATGAAGATTTTCATTAATCACATTATGATTTCAGGTAGGACATAATCACATTAAGTAAAATCATTTGTTTAGAAAATAATATGTGGCTTCCCTCTTCACTTCCCCGGTTCTACAGGGCATTAAAATCTTGTGGACCAGGTGGCACCGCTCATGTGAAATTAGTAGTCGAGTGGGACAAGGAAACAAGAGATTTGTGAGTATTTTTAAAGTTAGTATTTATAGAAACATTGTTTTAATTATCATTTTTATAGCACACCTTTGATATGTTAAATGAGCCGAAACCTAAATCTCTCTTCTCTTTAGCTAAGTATCCAGGTGCGTTGTTAACCCTTTATTTAAGCAGTTTATTATTCCTTTCCTGTACATTCTCTCTTGTCAGTCCCAGAACCTTAGAACATTTGTTCACTGCTGAAAGAGAAACTGTATACTCATTACTATATAGGTTCAATTTACTTTGATTTTTTATTACAGGCCCATTAATTCTAGGAAGCGATGTTAGATGCATGTTCTTAGATGTAAAGGACAGGAATATGTGATTTAACCAGTACAGTTCATGGCCAAACCCAGAAAAATCAAGTTAGTTCTGGAAATAACTTTGTATACAGAGAACTTTTCAAGAACATTTTGGAATATAGAAAAATTTGGTCACTACTTTTGTTTTCTTACACATTGATTTTTTTTTTCCCTTTAGTTATAAGTTTGTAGTCACTTCAGGAAGCCATAATTGTATTTTTCCTTCTGTTTTGCAATACATTCTCTGATAGATGCTTCTCCCCCTAATTGCAGCTTGTTTGCAAATACTGAAGATGAGTACATCCCTGATGCAGAAAGTGTTCGTCTGCAAAGGGAGCGTCATCATCAGCCTCAAACCTGTACTTTATCCCAGTGTTTCCAACTCTACACCAAAGAGGAGCGGGTAAGAGGCTGGGCAGCATTTCTTGGTTGCTCAGGGCAGTGGGGAGTGGGGCATGGCAAGATGACAGTGGAGAAACAAATCATGCCCCAGAAGTCGCCGCAGGATTTTGCATATATGTAAGTCTGCACATGTAATGAGCATCTTAGTGCTATTGCTTTTAGGACTTCAACAACAAGTCGTAAGTTTCTAGAAAACCTTGATTAATTGAAATACTCTGGAAATGAACCTTCATAGTTAGTTCTTTTTCATGGTTAATGATCAAGTTTTGATGATTTTCTTTCTCAATTTAGAAGTTTCAAGATCTTTTCCTTAGTAACTTAAACAGTGATTCTTGACTTTTTGATACTAAGAACATAGGTGCCAGGACTTATTTAAATTTAAATTAATTAAAATTAAGTGAAGTAAATAATTAAATAATTCAGTTCCTTCACTGCATTAGTCATGTTTCAAGTGCTCGGTAGACACATGGTGGTTAGTGGCTCCCATATTGAACAGCGTAGATATAGACCAGAAAGTAGACAGCAAGGCTTTGCAGGTAGTAGGGACCCAGTAAGTGTTTAATGAATGGATGGACAGAGAGATGGATAAATAAGCCTCTATGGGTGGGGCCCAGGCCTGTGTGATTTTTATGCACCTTATAAACATTGACCAGAGTACTTGGAGTTCATCTAACCTTGCATTGATATCTAGGATCATAATTGTGACTACTAGTTGTAACTCTTCACTCTTAAATAGAGGGAGTCATGCAATTTCAGGATTGAAGGGGACTTTAAAACTCCTTTATTCTAGTGATTGGGTTCTTCTTCTACTTAATTTCAAATGGGTGATTGCTTAGCCTGAGTTTGAATATCTTTTGTTATGAGGTGTTTGCCTCCTTAAGACCGATAAACTGTGTTTTCTCTGGATAGCTCTGATGGTAACTGAAGTTAACCTGAAATATGTCTGCTGGTTACTACAGCTAATAATTGTTCTGTCTCTTAAATTCGTTATGACTCAGAAGTCCTAATTTTATTTTTGTCTGTTATTCGAATATTTGAAAATAGCTTTTGTATTTCCACTGAGTGTTCTCTCCCCCACACTGTTTTTAGCTAGTTCCTTTAATAATAGTTTTTCATAAGACATGTTTGGTTTTTTTCCTTTTTTATTTCCCCCAGTTTTGCACTCAATTATGAAATAGTTGGCTTTGGAATTGGTTGACTATAGGTTCTCTATGGCACCTTGCCCTGTTTAGCTTTTTTTTTTTTTTAAATGACTTTGGAGATGTTTGATAATGGCACAAAGATAATGGATGAGCAGATCGACTAGATGGCATCACTGGTATTCCACAAAACATCTCACTGATCTAGAATGCTAGCAAGATACCTTTTAACAGGGGCTCATTCATTCAGTAGGTATTTGTTGAGTACATACCATGTTAGGTATCATACTGGTACTGGAGAAGTAGCAGGGGGCAACATAAACAACGTTTTTGCCTTCATGCTGTTTATAGTCTACTGGAACAAGTAAATAAAGGAAGCAAAGGTCCTGGAATAGGAAGCAAAGGCCCTTTGGCAAGACTGTCAAACAGAAATGAAGCCAGTATGGCTGGAGGACAGGAGGTGAGGGACAGAATTGACACAGTATATGCTCCATGAGAGCAAATACTCCATCTGTCTTGATCACTAAATAATTCCAGTATCCAGAGCAGTACATGGCACATAGAAAGTGACATCTGGCCAGGCGCAGTGGCTCATGCTTGTAATCCCAGCACTTTGGGAGGCTGAGGTGGACGGATTGCCTGAGCCCAGGAGTTCAAGAGCACCTGGGCAACATGGCAAAACCCGATCTCTACCAAAAATACAAAAATTAGCTGGGCGTGGTGGTGTGTGCCTGTGGTCTCAGCTACTCAAGAGGCTGAGGTGGAAGAATCACTTGAGCCTGAGGGATGGAGGTTGCAGTGAGCCAAGATCACGCCAGTGTACTCCAACCTGGGTGATAGAGTGAGACTCTGTTTCAAAAAAAGAAAGAAAGAAAGAAAGTAACATATTTAACGTTTATACAGTATTTACTGATTTAGTCGTTCGTCTTTGAGGGATAATCTATTCAACAAACCAGAATCTGTTTAGAGTTTGGGTGCCAGCTCTGGCCACTTTTGATTGTGTTATTCCATTGATGCCCAGCATCTGTAGTTTCCAGAGAGATTTTGAGTTGCCCCATGCCCTGGCTAAGGCATTAGTCCAGCCGTAACACAGTCTTGCATTAAGTGGTGCCTAACGGGAGTCATGCTTCTGTTTTCAGCTTGCCCCCGATGATGCCTGGCGTTGCCCACACTGTAAGCAGCTGCAGCAGGGAAGCATTACATTAAGCCTCTGGACTCTGCCTGATGTGCTTATTATACATCTAAAGAGATTTCGGCAGGTACGGAAATTGTCTATCCTCAGAAACAAACAAGCTGTGACAAGTTTCTTATGACACTTGCTGATGGGCTCTGTGGGGGCTCTTTGGTATACCTGTTTGATCCAGTGAGTCCTGTCTGTGTATGTTATAGACACACTTTTTTTGCCCCTGTGTTTAGGGCAATGTTTTGTTCTTTCCCAAGGCAAAATTTGATTTTAGTTCATATTGCAGATATTTTACTTTGTTCTTGACTTGTAAATGTTGTGCTTAAATTTTGTAAAGTGTACTCTGGGATTTAAAAAGAACTAAGTAGAGATCCTTTCTGGGGGAGGTAGAATTCTATTTCCACCTAATGTAATAATGGGTGTTCTGCTCCTGAGGAGCTGTTGTATGGTTGGGGAGATGAGTCATAAATAAATACAAAGAAAATCTGCTTTGAATTGTATTGCTTTGTGAGTCAGTTTTTCCAAAAAGGCTGTCTATTCCCTGAGGTTAGGATTGTCTAGACAGTCTCAGTGTAAGAGGTAAATGGGAAGTGAACATAAATGGACTCCACGAGGCCTGGCTCTAAGTTTGTATCTGAAAGATGAGCAAGCTTTTACTAGGTGAGGTGGAAGCAGGGATCTCCCACACGGGGGCAGAGGGAGCAGTGTGTGCAAAGCCTGGCAGTGGGGAAAGCACAGCCTGCAGCAGGCCAGGTGGGCAGGCACTCTAGAGGGGTGGGCAGTGGTGGGAGTTGATGGAAGACGTGGGTGGATGCTGGTTGTCCAAGGAACCCTTTGTGGGCAGAGTAGGATTCTGATGAAGGGTTATAAGCAGAGAAGCAACCTTACCAAATCTGTATTTTGAAAATACTATTCTGGCTATTTTGTAGATAACAGATTAGAGGCTACAAGAATGAAGATGGGGAGACCTGAAGGAGGCCCTTGCCATTATCCAGGGTGGGCTGCTAGTGGATGGGATGGGTTGTGGCAGTAGAGATGGAGAGATGTTCAGGACTGTCTGAGGAGGTGGAGGTATCGGGCGACACACACATGGTCCCCAGGTCTGGGGCTTTCACACAGAGGTTCGAGGTTCAGCTCCTATGGGAGTGAAGAGTGGGCATTTGGCACCCAGTGTGTATTCTGTTGGGATTTGCAGGTGTAAAACTGACTGAGGGTTTGGATCCCAGCCTGCTGTGTCTCCTTCCCCAGACATAGAGTAATTTCCTGGGCTTTCTGTTTTCTTTTGAAGGCATGTCACCACCCTTCCAGCAACCCAGGCGTAAACCTGCAGTGTCCTCTTTGACTTCTTTCTTGTCCCTCTCATCTAGGCATGGCCATGCCTCTTCATCGACTCTTGTGTGTCCCCTCCCCATTCTTGCTGTCACCGTGCTGATTTAGACATTTTGTGGCTTTTCAGCTGGTCACTGTTGCAATGACTTTTAAGTGATTTCTTCACCTCCATTACTCCTATTTCTAACATGTTCTGTGCACTGCTTACACAGTTCTTCACCCACAACTCTGGTGACATCACCTTTTCCGTAAAAGCCTCAGAGGATACGATCCAGATTCTTCAGGCTGGCCTTCCTGACCACCCAGGACCCGTCGTCCCTTCCTCTCATGAACGTTTTTCTTCCCTTCACAGACCCTTCTGTAGCTCCTTACGGTGGGCATATCTATGCCTGGTTAATTTTTTAAAGTTCACATAGACACAGGAAACACGCAGTGAATATCTATTCAACTCATGGATGGATTTCAAAGCATTTCCTTATAGGTTTAATGGAAAATACAGATTACCAAAGATTGCCACTGAGTGAATATGTTAAGCTGAGTCAGTGTTGCCTTGTGATGTGCCTGTTGGAGGAGGTGGAGGGGAATAGGCGCTGCTTATCGAGAGGCTCTTCTGAGCCAGGCACTGTGGTTTGCCCTTCACGGAGCCATCACATCATTAGTTTTTATACCTCTTTGACAGAGGTATCAGGAAGAGCCACCTGATATTGTCATTTTTTTGTAAGTCAAACGCTTTAAAGCCCTTTAACAGATAAGGAAAGGAAGACTCATAGAGGAAGACTCATTTACCCCCCCATATGGATCCTCACTGGTTCCACCTTAGCTGATACTAAAACCTGTTCCTCTAGATAGCTAAAACTATGATCTGTTTCCCTGTTTTGTATGTCTTGGGAAACGTCAGATAGGTAACTCACACTGCTTTATCTGATAGGATCCACATTGTCCCCCTAAAGTGATCTGCCATCTGCTTGCATTAAAATATCACCAGAACTTGTTTTTCTTCTTGCAACAGGAAGGAGACAGGCGCATGAAACTTCAGAACATGGTCAAGTTCCCCTTGACTGGCCTGGACATGACACCTCATGTGGTTAAGAGGAGCCAGAGCAGCTGGAGTTTGCCATCCCATTGGTCCCCGTGGAGACGGCCCTATGGACTCGGGAGGGACCCTGAGGACTACATCTATGACCTGTATGCTGTGTGCAATCACCATGGCACCATGCAAGGGGGGCACTACACAGGTCTGCAGTGTGAGAGGCCGCGTGTCTGTGCTGGCGAGTCCTTCAGACGGGTTTGCTTGTGACAGGATGACTTGACTTGAGAGCCTCATTTCCCCTCCGGTAGGCAGTGTGCCAACTGTGAGGGCAGTTTCCATCCTCTGGCTCTCTGCCCAAGAGCAAATAAATGAACATTCTTCCTCCTCTTCCTGAGTGGGGTCATCCAGTAGGTAGCTGACTGATTGGGGAGTGGTATGTGCAGGTAGCAGTCTGGTGAACTGAGGATTTGCTCTTTGTTTACCTAACCTGCACTCCCCATTTAAGGTTTTGCTAGATAGAGTTCCTTGAGGTTCTAGCTTCTCTCTTATTTTAAATGATTGTGAACTTTTTTTTTTTTTTTTTTTTAATTAAAGATGAGCTGTTGCTGTGTTGCCCAGGCTGGAGTACAGTAGCTATTCACAGATGTGATTATCATACACCACAGCCTTGAACTTCGGGGCTCAAGCAATTCTCCTGCCTCATTCTCCAGAGTAGCTGGGATACAAGTGCATGACACTTTTATAGTGTCTTTAAAGTGACTTAGAAGGGTTTTTCTTTTTGTTTTAAGGTTAAATTGACCTTGTCATTTATAAAAGCAACTATGTTCATCATGAAATTTAGAGGCTAGAGGTGGAAAGAATACCATCATCCATGGGCTTATCACTGAGATAACCATTGGTATTTTTTTAATTGAGATAAAATATACATAACAAAATGTACCATTTTAAACATTTTTAAGTGTACAGTTCAGTGACATTAAGTACACTCACATTGTTGTGTAACCATTATCACTATCCATCTCTACAAGTTTTTTAATCTTCCCAAACTTAAACTCTGTACCTAATGAACACTAATTCCCGTTTTCTCTCCCCTCAGCCGTGACAAGCACTATACTTTCTGTGTCTATGAATTTGACTACTCTTGGTACCTCCTTTTAAATGGAATCATTCAATATTCGTTCTTTTGTGACTGGCTTATTTCATGTAGCTTAATGTCTGTAAGGTTCATCCACGTTGTAGCAGGTATCAGAATTTCCTGCCTTTTTAGGGCTGAATAATGTTCCACTGTATGTCGGTAATATTTTGGTATGTAGTATATACTTGGCATGTTTTTTTCTACGTTTTTGCCATTATTTTCCACCGTTGGGATTATACCCGCATTTTGTTATTGTTGTTCAAGTGAACATTTATTGAGCCCCTCACATCCTGCTTGCCCTGGGTTCTATCACAGCAGAAATCAATAGGTCCCCAGCCTCTGTCTTCCGAGAGTGTAATCAAGTAGGGGGAAACGTGGGTACAGATATGATTTAAAAAGAGGAGTCCCACATCATGGGTTCTGTGGTGGAGGTGTAAGCAGTGGGCAGAGGTCGGAGCCAGAGGATAGACTGGTCATAGTGTGCTGGAGGGGCAGGGTCAGCTGTTGGGGAAAGGAACCTGCTGCCTAACCTCATGGGCCAGTAGGGTGGATAGACAGGTCACAAATTCAGAAGCACAGCAGCACAGTGAGGGGTGAGTGGCACATGCGCTTCTGCATCCTCATCTTCACGCCTAGTATTGTAACAGAAGTAGCTTGATGTGGACACTTAATTTTTTATAAATACTTTTTTTTGTGTGTGTGTGTGACAGAGTCTCGCTCTTTCACCAGACTGGAGTGCGGTGGCACAATCTCGGCTCACTGCAAGCTCCGCCTCCCAGGTTCAAGCAATTCTCCTGCCTCAGCCTCCCGAGTAGCTGGGACTACAGGCACCCACCACCACACCCAGTTAATTTTTGTATTTTTAATAGAGACAGGGTTTCACCATGTTGGCCAGGATGGTCTTGATCTCCTGACCTGGTGATCTGCCCGCCTTGGCCTCCTAACTTGCTGGGATTACAGGCATGAGCCACTGTGCCCGGCCTATGAATACTTTTTTTTTTTTTTTTTTGGAGACGCAGTCTTGCTCTGTTGCCCATGCTGGAGTGCAGTGGCGCCATTTCGGCTCACTGCAAGCTCTGCCTCCCAGGTTCACGCAGTTCTTCTGCCTCAGCCTCCCGAGTAGCTGGGACTACAGGCACCTGCCACCACGCCCGGCTAATTTTTTGTATTTTTAGTAGAGACGGGGTTTCACTGTGTTAGCCAGTATGGTCTCGATCTCCTGACCTCGTGATCTGCCCACCTCGGCCTCCCAAAGTGCTGGGATTACAGGCGTGAGCCACCGTGCCCGGCCTTAAATACTTTTTAATGACCACAGAATATTCTGTTGATAGACCTCTAATGTTATGTATCCCTTACCCATTGCTGAACATCTATATTGTTTCTGGTTTTTAACTTTTCATGTAACACTGATGAATATCTTTATGCTCTTTCACTTTTTCTGAATTTTAATTCTGTATTTCCTTGAGATTGAGTCTCAGAAATGGAATCATTGGGCTACGGGCCTGTATGAGCCTTTTGGGAGCCAGGCAGATTTCAGGGCTTTATTTGTTGATGTGAGGGTTGATGTGATTAATTTGATTTTCCATGTGAGTGGTTAGGATTTGGATTTCTGCATCCTTCACACTCAGTGTGTTATACATGCATACTTCTCAGGGACTTTCTTTATTAATTCAGTGGTTTCTGCAACAAGACCCCGAGTGCTAGTGCTGACCATTGATTTATAAAGATAGGGAGAGGTGGAGGAGGGGTGGGGTCTGCCCAGTCCTGGGTACTATTAAATCTCTGGGACTCTTTTCTCTAGTATTTAGCCATGAACCTCCCTCCCCATCAGCCAAGGCAGAGGAGTCCGTGGCCTTGCTACCTTTCACACTCACTCTTTCAGTCTGCTCTGTTCTCTTCCAAGAGGGCAGGGGTTGGGAAGATTACTGGACACAATAATCTTTTACTTTTGAAACCCTTTTAGTTCAAGTTCTTTAAATAGGTATTTTTCTTTTTTTCAAACTCATTTTACTGCCAGAAGTTCTTTAAATATTTAAATGTTGCAGGCAGCAATTGTTGGTGAGAGGAATGATCCCAACTTTGAGTGCATCTCCTAATGGAATGGCTTGGATTGCCTCTGCCTGCTCTAGGAAGCACTTTCAAGGGGAGAAAGAAGCTAGAGAAGTTTAAAAGATGCTCTCACTTCATAGAAGACACAAGTTAATATGAATTAAGTGTTTAGATATATTTTGCCTTGTACTTTGGTTTAAGCCATATTTCAATGATGATAATAGTATATTTGGTATCTTACATATTTTAGATTTCTATTTTATGGGGGCCATGTGTACAAATACTGTGTCTCGTTGGATTTTTGCTTTTGTGGCATTACCAGTCATGTCTGTGTTCTTTGGTACTGAGTGATGGAATTCTATACTTGTGGACTCGTAGAATGGAAAGGGACGTGGAAGTCATTTAACTTCACAACTCACCGGGTGTTTTAACACCTTTGCCAGCATCCTGGATTGACATTCACCCAGCTCAGCTTTGGTAAAGAATGCATTTTCCATTTATAACACTGTTTCTCAAGAAAATACGGACTGACTTGTTACATAGTTTCTAGGAAGAAATTGTTGGGAAGAATAAGACAGCCTAGACTTTAGCATCATGTTGCTCTTTATATAATAGAACAGACCTTGGGAAGATGCCTGGAAACCCCCAACTACCTCAGAGGCAGTACAGTTTGGTGGAAGGAACTTGGGTTAAAATCCAGATGCATCTTTCTAGCTCTGTGTCCTGAGGCAGGTAACTGTCCACTAACTTGGCTACCACGTTAGTGAGCCAGAAAGTGGTCGTGCTGACCTCAGGGGACCCATTACCCAGGATGTGCTCAGATGTTTTCTGTATTCTTTCCCCTTTCTCATGCTGAGGCCATACCACCACTTTTCTAATATATGAGATGTTTAGAGTCTTAGTTTAGAGAACGTTTTAAATATTCTTAGTGTTGTTGAATTAAAGATACTCTGTTTTTCAGTTTTTTCTTTTTTTTTTTTTAACATCAACTTTTAAGTTCAGGTGTACGTGTGCAGGATGTGCAGGTTGGTTACTTAGGTAAATGTGTGCCATGGTGGTTTGCTTCACCGATCATCCCATCACCTAGGTATTAAGCCCAGCATCCATTAAGCTCTTCTTCCTGATGCTCTCCCACCCCCACCCCCATTTTTAAGTTTCCATTTGAAATGTTTATTTTATTTTTTGAGACAGGGTCTCACTTTGTCACCCAGGCTGGAGTGCAGTGGTGTGATCATGGCTCACTGCAGCCCCGACCTCCTGGGCTCAAGATCCTCCCACCTCAGCTTCCCAAGTAGCTGGGACTACAGGTGTGTGCCACCATGCTGGCCTAATTTTTTAATTTTTTTTGTAGAGTCATGGCCTACTGTGTTGTCCAGGCTGGTCTTGAACTCCAGATCTCAAGCAGTCCTCTGCCTCAGCCTCCCAAAGTGTTGGGATTATAGGCATGAGCCACCATGCCCAGCCTGGAATGTTTATTTTGATGTAATCTTTATTTTGCACTGGTTCTAGCTATAATTGATGGTATAATGATATAAACGATTGTATAAGGATTCTAGAACAGTGCCTCTCACACCATCTGTGATGAAGAACTTGGTCTTTTTCTACTTTAAAATTTCCAATCTTTTATGAACCTAGTGCATTTGTAAAAATACAATAAAATCATCACAGCAGTATCAGATTGCTACAAAAGTTTTTAAATGCTTTTCTCCTTTTTGGTGCTTCTCTCATGTGGGCTTGTGTCAGTCCCTGAGCCGTAATTCTAGTAGCACTGGCCTAGAAAATACTTAAGAAAATAGTTCTAGGAAGAAAAGCAAGTAGAATTATTTTGTAATTAATGAGTTTGCTGTGCTGCCTCAGTTTCCACACTGTTACTGAGAAGAGACCATCCTGAAGAGGAGCAGACTGAAAGGAGTGCAAGCCTGTTCTGTGTCCTCTTCCTGGTCATGTCCCTCACAGCTCTGCTCCCACTGACCACTCCAGAAGAGCAGCTGCTCCCCTGTTGGGTCATGTGTGCATCAAGCCTGACCAGACACCATTGGCCAAACAATTGCTGTTTTCTTAGAGCTCCATTTGCTGCTTACATTTTAATTTCTCTCCCTTCTGGTTCCGGCAAGTTCTCAGCTGCAAATAACTTCCCTCCCTCCATTCATAGATTTTTACTCATGCTCTCCTTTGGGGGGACTTGTTTGGTGTAGCCCTTTCTCACCTGAGTCCCTTTTATCTCTTAAGGCTCCATATTTGTGGAAATGGTTACGGCCCATTGAGGGAGTCACTCTTGGTACCTCTCAGGACCTTATCTGGCACATCCCTGGGGCCATCGTGAGTCTGTTCCAGCATTCAGCTAAATATTGTAGCACTCATTTCTTCTCACCCCAAATAAATGCATATTTTTAGAAAATGTGATCATAATTTACTTTTCTGGATCAAGCTTATATTGATATATAAGCTTGATCCAACCCTTTGATATATCCTTGCAGGATGAGTGGCTTTGTGAACTCTTTAAGTTTTTGTCTGTTCTTGCTGCTACTTGAATGTTCTTTATTTCCAGCTCAGGCTTAGAATTTGGACTGGAAAGAAGTCCTCCTGCATTCATGAGCTCGTGTGTTCTTAGTCTGCCAAGGAACTTCGATGGAGCATGGTTTGTGCTCCTCCCTGAGGGAAGCAGGGCAGGGTAGGGCTTTAAGTGCAAGCCAAGGACTTGATAAACCTGAAATGAGCTGGGCTCCTGCCTTTCACCAGCTGCACGACCTTGGGCAAGCAGGTTAATCTTTTTCAACCTCTGGAAATTGGGAGTAATAAGAGAACAAATCTTAGGATTAAATAAGATGCTTGGCACATAGTAAGTGTTAAATATTATCTGCTGTCATATCATTATATTGTTATTTCTATTCATATTATTTTCTATTTGTAACAGACCTAAAATGTTGCAACACACTGAACTCAGGGTTTCTTCACCCTAGCATCGCTAACATTTTGACCAGACAATTTTGTGTTGCGGGGGGCTGTCCTGTGCATTATGGAATGTTTAGCAGCATTCATGGCCTCTACCCACTAGATGCCAGTAGCACCTCTCCCTTGAGTTGTGACAATCAAAAATGTCTCCATTCATTGCCAAATCCCACTCCCCCCACCACACACACAGGTCCCTGGTTCAGACTCATTGGTTTAGATAAGTGTGTGTTTTCTAAGATGAACTACAACTGCATCTACTTGGAATAGTTTGGAATTTCTCAAGACAGTTTGCTCGAGTGTGATATAGAATTTAGAATTTTTTTTAGCCTCTTTCTGTGTTGCTACATGCAGCCTTAAAACGTTCTTGAGTTAATTAGATGAGCCAAAGAGATGGTGTCTGTGGGTCGAATGAAGTGGCTGGTGCAGCCTCCCCTGGTGCTGATGGCGGGCTCTCTTTGGCAGCATACTGTAAGAACTCTGTGGACGGCCTCTGGTACTGCTTCGACGACAGTGATGTGCAGCAGCTATCAGAAGATGAGGTCTGCACGCAGACAGCATACATCCTCTTCTACCAGAGGCGGACAGCCATCCCGTCATGGTCAGCCAACAGCTCAGTGGCAGGTGAGGTCCACTCTTGTTCTTGGGCAGTTTTTTTCAGAGCAAAAGATTGTAATGAATGGTCTAGAGGACCTCTCTGGAGGGTCTCATGACTCTGTTAGTTTGATCAGATGAATCCTTACATTTCCATTTAATCTGGAAACTAAAATGATTGCAGTCAAGGAAGTTGGGGAGGAATGTAACAGCAGCTGTGGCCCAGCGGAGTTCACCAGGGGCAGTGGGTTGGACCTGGTGCAAAGAAAGTTCATGATGTGTACTTTTGGATAAATGCATGGATGAGCTGAAAAGCAGCGTGGCATACTACCCTCTCTGTCCTGGGGTTATCTGGAGCCTGTCCCATCGGGGCCACATAGCAGTCATCTGTAATACAGGTGTAATAATAATGCCTACCTCATGGTAGCATCCAGTTAGGCAAATGTGTGTTAAAACATTTTGTAAAGGGTAAAGGACCATTACAAATAGTCCACTTTTCCAGTGAGAAGATTGGCCTATTCTGTTAGGAGAAGGATTGATGGCTGTGATAATATTAGATAGTTTGGGGTTAGCTGGATGACATCCAGCCTGTTGTGTTTAATAAACACAGGGACCAGTACCCACACACAATATGAATGTAGCCACACATAATCCAAGCAAGTGGGACACACGTTCCTGAATGCAGAGTTTGACTTCAAGAGAGCATGACAGAGGATTGGAATGTGGAATGTGCAGTCAGGTTAGGGGCTATGAATCCTTGCTTCTCTTGAAGGTTGCAGGGGGTGAGTTCAAAGCATCGAAAACAAGGCATCTCCCAAGCAGAGTGACCCACTGCTGGGGGCCAAGCCCACCCAGTGTACAGCCACTCACTCACTTAACAGAGCGGTAACTCCAGTGCTCTTTCACCAGTCTCAGATGTGCTCAGAAATGACACCTTCTTGAGGTCTACTTGAGACAGTCATGCTGCTTCATGTACTCCATTTCAAGAGCAATTTCTCTTGCCCTAATAAATATTTAAGGGCATCCCTGGAACAGACAGCGCAGATTGACATATAGCTATGTGTGTGGATATTATTAATATTATGAAATGGTTACAAATTTCCATAAAACAATGAGGCTGAGAGAAAAAGAGTACACTGCCGCTTAGTCTCTTTTCTTTGTGTAAAAAATATTACTGCAATTGCTTAGAACAGTGCCTGGCATGTGGATGCTTAATAAATATTTGTAGAGTGAATGTATGAATGCTTGTCTCTTCCATTCTCTTGCCAATTCTTAAGACTCAGACTTACATTATAAAGTATTCATCCCTATCCTTGCGTTTTATTACTACAAATTTCATGTGTCCGGAAGTCTGCCTTCCATCTTTTCTTCTTAACTGGGGATATTCAGGCAGGCACGACATGACACAGGGTCTGGGAATTGATGCTGACTTCGGGGTGAGGACATCAGCACCCACCCAGCTCAGCTCGTAGCACCTTCATGAGGGTGTGTGTGGCTCAGGCTGGCCGAGGGACCCCAACCTGACCTCCATGCCTGTTTTCTTCTCTGCAGGCTCCACGAGTTCTTCCCTGTGCGAACACTGGGTGAGCCGGCTCCCGGGCAGCAAGCCAGCCAGCGTGACCTCTGCAGCTTCCTCCAGACGCACCTCCTTGGCCTCGCTCTCTGAGTCCGTGGAGATGACTGGAGAAAGGAGTGAAGATGATGGTGGGTGTGGGTTTTGGTGACAGATTTCCAGAATGGTAACTCATAGACACAGCAGAGTCCCTCATGTTTTTCCTAGGAGCTAAGTCCCAAGGAGGTGGTAGGAGAACGCAAAGGAAGCTACAGGGAGTGGAGCTGTGTAGCTGTGGGTTATGATCCTAAGAAGCATTTTGTATTAACACAGTCATTTGCTTTTCCTGTGTCCTAGTACTTTCTCCTTCCACTTCATTATTTTCCACTTTCAAGATCTCTTGTGGAGGCTGGAGCTTTATATACCAATGTATACTCTTTTTTTTTTCAAAGTGTTTTAAAAAGCAGAATAGCGGGAAGAGGCTCAGAGACGTTTTGCTTTGCCCAGGCCACCTGGTGGGGAGTCGGCTCCAGGCTTGGCACGGAGGTCCCTTGCTGTCTTGGCCCCAGGAGTGCCTCACCTTTCCACCATGCTGCTCCCCGGGGAGGAAGCTGTGGAATGTTCTTTTTAGTACAGAAGCATCTAAAACAAAAGCTGTTGTTGCCTTTGCATAGAGATAGTAAAAAGTCTGATAAAAATTGAACTTTTTTTTTTTTTCTTTTTAAACTTTCACTTTCTGCTTGAGTAATGGCAGGGTAGACCTTAATTCCGACAGGGACGCAGGTGGTGTGGGAAGGACTGGGCAGCCACAGTACTGGGAACTGGAAGGAGGAGTGAGTGCAGCTTCTATAATGAGCACGGTGACTCAATCTGCCAACAAGTCTCAGTCTGCAGCCAGCATTTCGATCACTGTAATCTGCTTCTAGTGGTGATGGATAATTCTGAGAAAATGAAATTGAGTTAAAATTGCAGGAGTCTGGAGGAAGAATGCCAGGCGAAGAGAGCTGCACCATAGCTCTAGCTCTGGCTTGTTGCCTCTTCCTCTTTATTTGTAAAATAAAAATACTGGACGGCAATTCCTAAACTCCTTCCGGCTCCTCACATATCATGGAAAACGGACTAGTGAACCTTTGCTTGTTTAGGCAGAGGTTATTTTCATTACTGCCTTTAAACTTAGAATTCACTGTCATTTTAACAATAAGCCTCAATAAGGTTTGCCTCGATCTATTTTTAAGCAGTGCAGTTGGTGAAATCAATATCCTTTTAAGCATCATCATTGTGTAATGGTGCTGGGTGGTGCCCACAGAATAGAGCCTATTTCTTAGGCTCTATAAAGACAGAATTTTGTAAATATCACAACTGTAGTATCATTGTATATAAAATTTAATTTAGAATATTTTCTTAGGAAGTTTTGAGCCACACCAAATAGGAATATGTGGTTCTGATTATGAATATTTTTTTGGAAGTTTTAAGTCACTGGAAATAGGAGTATATGATATCCAAGTCTTTTTAGTTCTTTCCGTTGATACACATCTGTAGTCAACAGTTACAGGCCAGCTTACATGTGGAATTGAGTGGTGCCGGCGGTGGGTTGGGGGGTCAAGGGGTTCTGGGTTCTGGTATTAGCACTTCCTTTAATGAGTTGTGTAATCTTGGTCAAGGACTTCATTTCTGTGAGCCCCAGGTCACCTTCAGGAAGGTAATGAAGTTGGGTCAGTAGCTCACAGCATGTATGGAGTGCCAGGTGCTCTGTTGGGCACAGGACTTCTAAGATTGTATTTAATTCTCACAGTTGCCCTGTGAGTTAGACCAGAGGTCAGCAAACTCTAGCCCCACAGGCCAAATACAGCCTACTGCCTTTCTTTGTAAAGATTTTTGGAACACAGTCTGACACATTTGCTTTTGTGTCACCTGTCGCTGCTTTCATGTGGCAGTGGCGGAGTTAAATGTTTGGCCTGTAAAGCCTAACATCTGCTGTCTAGGCCTTCACAGGAAAAGGTATGGCAAGCCCTGATGTAGGGCAAGGAGGCGAATAGAAGTTTGCTGTGTTAGAATGATCCTGAGTTAGAATGTCCCTATTTTATACATAAGGAAACTGGGCTCAGAGAAGTCAAAGCCACACTGGGACTCCCTGATCCCAGATGGGCTGGCTCTGAAGGTCATGCTCCTTTCATCCCATGAGGCTTACCTTCATTTCACCTTCAGTGTCTTACAGTGTTGCTAGAACATCTTCATTGGCTTAGCTTAACAGTATTCTCTTTGCTGTGTTCAGGAGGCTTTTCAACTCGACCATTTGTGAGAAGTGTCCAGCGTCAGAGTTTGTCATCTAGATCTTCTGTCACCAGCCCCTTGGCCGTCAATGAAAATTGCATGAGACCTTCATGGTCCCTGTCTGCTAAGCTGCAGATGCGCTCCAATTCTCCATCCCGATTTTCAGGGGACTCGCCAATTCACAGCTCTGCCTCCACCTTGGAGAAGATTGGGGAGGCAGCAGATGACAAGGTCTCCATCTCTTGCTTTGGTAGCTTGCGGAACCTTTCTAACAGTTACCAGGAACCAAGCGACAGTCATAGTCGCCGTGAGCACAAGGCTGTGGGCCGGGCCCCTCTGGCTGTCATGGAAGGTGTGTTCAAAGACGAATCGGACACCCGCAGATTGAACTCCAGTGTCATAGATACACAGAGCAAACATTCAGCACAAGGGGACCGCCTGCCCCCGGTCTCTGATCCATTTGATAATAATAATCAGATTGCCTATGTGGATCAGAGCGACTCTGTAGACAACTCTCCAGTCAAAGAGGTGAAACCCCCCAGCCACCCAGGCTCACTCACGAAGAAACCAGAGAGCACAACCAAGAAATCCCCCAGTTCCAAAGGCACTTCTGAGCCAGAGAAAAGCTTGCGGAAGGGGAGACCGGCCTTGGCAAGCCAGGAGTCATCCCTTTCAAGTACATCCCCTTCTTCTCCTCTTCCTGTAAAAGTCTCTCTAAAACCCTCCCGCTCCCGCAGCAAAGCAGATTCTTCTTCCAGGGGCAGTGGACGGCATTCATCCCCTGCCCCTGCCCAACCCAGAAAGGAGTCATCCCCGAAATCTCAGGACTCCGTGTCGTCTCCTTCGCCACAGAAGCAGAAGTCAGCCTCGGCCCTCACCTACACTGCTTCCTCCACGTCTGCCAAAAAGGCCTCGGGCCCTGCCACAAGGAGCCCCTTCCCACCTGGGAAGAGCAGGACTTCAGACCGGAGCTTGAGTAGAGAGGGCTCCAGACAAAGCTTGGGTTCCGACAGAGCCAGCGCCACCTCTGCCTCCAAACCCAACTCCCCTCGGGTGAGCCAGGCCCGAGCAGGAGAGGGCAGGGGGGCCGGGAAGCACGTGCGGAGCTCCTCCATGGCCAGCCTGCGCTCCCCCAGTGCAAGCATCAAGTCTGGTTTGAAGAGGGACAGCAAGTCTGAGGACAAGGGGCTGTCCTTCTTCAAGTCAGCCTTGAGACAGAAGGAAACACGGCGCTCGACAGATCTTGGCAAGACAGCCTTGCTCTCTAAAAAGGCTGGTGGGAGCTCTGTTAAGTCCGTCTGTAAGAACACCGGGGACGACAAGGGGGAGAAAGGCCACCAGCCTCCAGCTTCCCAGCAGCCAAATGCAAATGCAACGGGAAAAGAGCAGCTTGTCTCCAAGGACCCTGCTTCTGCCAAACATTCCCTGCTGTCTGCTCGCAAATCCAAGTCTTCCCAACTGGACTCTGGAGTTCCCTCGTCTCCTGGTAGCAGGCAGTCTGCAGAGAAATCCTCAAAAAAGTTATCTTCTAGCATGCAAACCTCTGCACGGCCTTCTCAAAAACCTCAGTGATATTTCTGCAATCAAAGTGTTTTATCTGTAAAGATGTTTATTTATTTAGAACCTCTCCCCTCCCACCAAAGTCCCGTGTGCTTTTGTTTTGTATTTTTTTGAGTCACATGCCCGACTCTATGTGTGTGTGTGAGTGTATGTGTGTGTGTGTGTGTGTGTGTAATTCAATTGCGAATTGTTCAAAGCGTCGCCTTATTCTGCCATTGAACCAAATAACAGCCATAGGCAAAACATTGACACCAAGCTAACTGGAATAATTGTAGATGATACCCAGGACGGTCCCTTTAGCAATTGTACATATTTCTTTCTAGAGAACTCTAATGACTTTCTTTGGATATGAGGGTTTTGAAACCTGGGAACCAGTAAAGCTACCATTAGTGCGTGGAAGGAGGAAGGAGCTGACTTGTGTTTCTTCTGAGCAGGACTTGTCCTTGCTGTGGATTGTGGGTGGCACCAGGAGCTCTAAAAACTGTGACTCTAACAACGAAACAAATCGAGGGAAAAACTGTTGCTTTCTGCACTTTCGCCCCATCTACCAGTCTTTGTAAAGGGCAATATTTTAACACTAATGTTTCTCAGGTATATACTCAGCTAGTCTAGGATGGATGCACACCAGTAAATGGATTAAAGAGGAAGGTGCCATGTGGGTGACTGTGTCATTTCTCCTACTGCCACAGATAGACGTTTTTGAGGTAGAAATGAAGCCTTTCACCACCTTCATATCTGCAGTGACGTGTGCCCCAAAACCTGTCTTGGGATAGGTCCTAAGAGGTGGCAGATCACATAGCCAGAAAGCTAGTCACTTGTTTCATTTTTTTTCCTTCTAAAATTACTAGCTAAGGCCGTTGGAATTTTGCACTGTAGTAGAGCAGTTAACACCTTTGACAGATTCCTGGAAAAAACTTCTGGATTCTAAACTGGGTGAAAGACTGGACATCATGTTCCTTGTCAGGTGTTGCTTTTTTCCGTTAGAGGTGGGAAGCTCCACGATGCCCTGTGTCTGCGGGCTCATGTTCCCCCATCTTGTAGCTTGGAGAGGAAAGAAGTTGCCTTCTGCCAAAAGCCAATGGTGGTTTGTTGAAGCGATGTGTGATCAAGTATTACATATGCACTTCGGATCCTGTCTGTCAGTCTCTGTTAGGGCCGCTTTTCAGTAACTCATTTATTATTTCTTCTTTGTTCTTAAGATTTCATCTCATGCCCAGAACTCACAAGCAGGCTTTGGAGTGTGTTCCATCTGGCCGTGTCAGTGCAAATTGCATTTCTTACTAAGAAAAAGGAGAACCTCACAAAAAGCTCACAGAAAAGCAAAATATGTAGTTTTGCGAGCTTTTTCGAGGTCTTCTGGCGATACTTTCCTGCTTAATTTTTAGCTTTTCTTTTTTTTTTTTAAATGTCAAGAGTGAGGGTCTTGATTCTCTCTGCATAGCATTTGTCACTTTGCCGCTAAATACAGCATGCTAACTTTATGTGCTTTTAAGTATTAGCGTTTTTCGTCAGACTCTTCAAGTTATTCTTGAACCCTTGGTGCACAGATCCATGTATAACCTCCCTTTTCAGTATTGCTGTGTGTGAAGTAACTACAAGACATATGCATGCATAGCTATGAATTCTGCACTGCCTTCCCCCCCGCCCCCACCCCGCCCCAGGAATATCTCTTGGGTTTGAAAAGTTTTTAGTAGGTTACTTTACTTTACTTTGCTGCTAATTTGAGCATTAGCTGGTAACTTGCAAGTCTGGAGGCCACTTATGTTGAGGGTAGCTGGAATTTTAGACCCTTGGCAGTATTTAAGATTTAGATATTCAGCCTCGTGAAAGTTACCACAGTGCTCCACATGATTCATTGACCGTGAGCCT
Organism: Macaca mulatta; assembly: GCF_049350105.2. Taxonomy (NCBI): domain Eukaryota; kingdom Metazoa; phylum Chordata; class Mammalia; order Primates; family Cercopithecidae; genus Macaca; species Macaca mulatta. The sequence goes on along the minus strand of NC_133425.1, from coordinate 22,571,248 downwards.
GTTGTCCATTGCACACAGCCCTGTACTCGCCTCTTCACTCGCTGTCCTCGTTTTACTGTTCAGATTTTGGTGGGTTCTCAAAGCAGCACCACTCTCTTCTGCTCAGTACAACTGCGGCAACTGGCTGCCTTCGATGCTATCATTGCTTTCAGCCCAGCACATCACAGCCCCATCAGTGTTTAGCCACCCCTCTCGTTTTTCTGTATCGCTTTTATCACCTGAAAAAGATGCACCAAATATGAGATCATCCATATCAGGAATTGAATGTCTAACTCAAATCTCTTATATTTGTTTAATAGGTAGATTTCATTTGAAGTCTCCTATCTGAATCTCTGAAACAATTATAGTTTGATTAGACAAAGGTTTTTAATAACACTTCTTTTTTGCTGTAGTCAATTAAACATTAATAGAAACTAGTTTAATGTTCACAGTGGTAAATATTTTTATTTATTCTTGAGTTACCTAGGAATGGATTTTCCACAATGTCTAGTGACTTAAAAAAAGGAAAAAAGTTTCTACAAATCCCTTTGGTTTCCCATGGGATCTAGAATAAAATTTCAGTGTCTATAAACTATATGTCTGTGGAGTTTAGTCCTTGTTTCAGGTTTAATAGAAAAAATCAGGAAGTATCATGGCAATGTCTAGACATCTTGAAGCTATTTTATTTCCGTGGTTGATAAACAGTGAAAATTTCATTATCTCCAACTGCTAGGTACAACTTTAGGCCACAGAAAAGGTTATTTGACCCAAAAGTTTGGAGGTGCTCCTTGAGGTGAGAAGTATCTTGTGGGAAAATAGTTACTTGATTCAATTTAGATCATTGGTAGGGTTGGAGACTTGGTGGTTTTTTTGTTTTTGTTTTTGTTTTTAAAATTTTCCCAGTGGTATTTAGCACAATGAACATGTATTTGCTTTGGGGTTAAGAATTATCTGCTAAGGATGATAGGCCTGGGTTTCTGGTTGACAACTAGATGGGCCTGATTAGAGCGGTCATTTCCTAGTAGGCACAAAATAATCACCAGCAGTAACGTTGTATCTGTAATGTATGTTTGCTTTTTTAAAAAAGTTTTATTCTTGATTTCTTGTAAACATCCATTGCACTGAGGCCATATCATTCCTTAAGACAGCCCTACACCTTGTCTTGGTAATCCCTTAGATAATGTGGAAACTCAAACCATTAGGCTCCAGTCGTCTTAGACCATTTCCCATCCATTTTGTATTTTCTCATCCTGAAAGCAGCTGAACTGAAAGTAAGTAATAATATGCTGGACCAGTGGAAACGGATGTGGGAGTATTTGTGGTGTGCTAAAATATTGTAATTATCTTTGAGGCTGCCTGACACCCTTTTGCAATCTTGTTTTCATCATTCATTCTGCAAACATTTATGGAGGGCCTGCTTTGAGCACAGAGGCAAAACTGAAAGCTTCAGGGATTTGCTGTAGCTGAGGAGCCCTGGGAGCACAGCCCATCAAGCAGGGGATGTGATGGTGTCCTAAATGGAGTGACAGTTCTCCTGGAAAAAGAGATCACGTGGATTCCGGTCAAATCGGCTAAGGCTTGTGGTTCTCTTGAGCAAGTCTGTTCCGTCTGGAAACCAAAAGTGCCCTTCATCTTTGGAGACATTTTACTCTTCCATCCACTTTTTCAGACTGAGCTGTCTCTACTATTTAGGGGTTGAAAATCCATTACACAGTCACTTTACGTTAACATTGGGTCATCTATGTTTGTATGAGATGGATATGGGATTTGAGGGTAACATTGTCATTCCTCTAAAATAACTATCATGAGAAAAATAGCAACAGTATGTAAAGGGACCAAGAGTGGCAGCCTTTAGGGAAAATGGAGTAGAGAAGAGCTGCGAACAAAGTTCATTTATTTGAAATAAACTTGCTTTATTTCACATAGAGGAGCATCAGACGTTACATTTCATTCGGACAAATTGCTGAACAGCTGAAGTGATTTGTTTCCTATGTAGGTTATTATAATTATTGGATACAAAGTAACTAGTGTTTCTGGGTTGGATTTTTGAAATAGTATGCAAATCATAAGCACAGTTTCAATAAAACACGTATTCTGGAGGTGCGTGGAACTTTGTATTATTTGTAGTTGAGAAAGGCAAACTTTGCTGACAAACCAGTGCCTATCATAAACACAAAAAGTAGTTACTGTGCAGGCTGTCTTTAACTTTCATTTCATAAAAGGTACATTATTGTTAAACTCTACTACATGTTTTGGGGAGAAATCCAGTGCTTTTATTTAAATGAACACTGTCTCACACTGCCTTTTGATCAACTTTCAAAGTATTTTGCAGGCGCATTTTGAGTGTGATCATTTTTTTCCACAAGTAATAAAAACAATTGTGCATGGCCTCCATATAACTCAGAAAGCATGCTGTTACTACCTATGCAAGCAACCAATAAAACATAGACACGAAATGTTAAGTCTTAAAAAAAAAAAAAGGCAACACTTAGATTATGGAGCTCTATTTTTAAATTTGTGATTTTCAAAATATGGGTTACTCGTCATTGTGTGGAAGAGCATGAATGTGACTTCTTGTTTTGCTCTGCATATATTTCCCTTTACTGTTTTTCTGATCATTGGTGAGATTGTAAAGTGTTTTTTAAGCAGAAGTGGAATTGGATATGTTGAACACACATCGTTGGTGTACATACTGTATTTAGCCTGAAGACTTTCTTAAAGTATTTTGTTCTAAAAATAACCTGCCATTTTCTATAGATTTTAATTTTTTATATCTTCAAGGATTCTATTGTGGTCACAAGGAAAGAATGTGGCTTCTAATAGTGTTAAGAATTTAAAGATGCTTTTGTAGAGACTTAGAGCTATTTTGAAAAGCTTTGGGGCTTCCCAGCCACTGATCACAATTAGACTAAGCCCATGGAATTTCTGGTAGTGTTGTGCAGTGGATTCAGTTCTAGATCCATCTTACATTTATTTAAATCTAGTGTTTCTCAATTTTGGGGAGAAGGGGTGCACAGCAGACTTAAGAGGTATTTTGAATCTCACACATGTATTCTCAAGATTGTTTTAAGCCTCTTCTGAATGACTTGTCTGAGATAGTGAAGACCCACATTGACTAGAATCAACTGGGGAACTATTAAAAATACAGTGCCTGGGTCCCAGTCCCTAGCTTTTGATCTAATTCATGTAGGGGTGGGCTCCAGGAATTAGCATGTATTTTAAAAGCTTCTGGGTTTTTCTAATTTGCAGTCAGATTGAGAACCACTATGATATGTTATCCCTTTCCTGAGAATTATGGCAAGAATCACTGCCATTTGAATTACTCAGGAGTGATTCCGATTCCTCAGTTGCATAGGAGAGGCAAAAAAATAAGAATAAAAAGAATTGAGAGATACTGATACCAAACTCCCATTTGAAATAGGGCCTTTCTGATTCAAGGCCCAGTTTGGGAGCTTGGAGCATGTTGTGAATGGCCTAGCACTCGCCAGTCTGCTGGGAATTGGTGGTCTTAGTTGCCGGAGCAGGCTGAGTGTCTCCCAGGGCCTTTTCCCCATGGAGGAATAGGGAAGTCACTCCGAGCTAGAAATTGTCGAAGAAGAAAATAAGAAACAACTTTCCTAGCCTTGGAAAACCTGTCCCTGCTTTTGATAGAATGATTGCCTTTTTGTAGGAATTACAGTAGCAAACCCCAGGCTGCCGCCGAATTTCCTACTTTTGCTCGTTCTCTAGGATAGTTCTTATCCAGAATGTAGTTTCAGGAATGCTTTTTTCAGTTTGAAAATGAATGTGAAACATTTTATTTGGAGTCTTATTTTTTTTTAAACCCTTGTTGCTATTTCTTCATTTATTTTTATTTTTATTTTTTTACCATCAATAATACACATCCCAGAATTCGGCACTCTGTGTTAACTGTGGAGGCAAATAAAATTTAGTTTTAATCTGTGGTGAGCTGAATGCACTACAACACCTTCAAAGTAATCTCAGATGGTTTTATTCTGTCGACCCTCATGCTGCCTACAAAACACCACCACAGTTTACCTGGTGGTTTCAACATTTTAAGGAATAAAGATACAAGTAAACATGCAAGTTGGAAACGTTTCTTTAGAAAGGCCACCCAGAATAGCGGTATCTGTTGCAATCGTTCAAATGCAATATGAAATTTCCTAGGTGCTATTATAAACGGTGTGGTGTCATACCAAATGCAAAAGCAGTTACAGTATTTCCAAAGCTGAAGTTCTCTTTGTAGGCCTTTCAGATACGTGTTTGTGTTTCATAGAGGTTTGCTCACCAACTGTGCCTCTCACCACTGGTTAAAATTGAATTCAAGCCCCATTGACACAAATCGTTTCTTGATTGAACTCTTCAGTTTTTACACTGGAATTTCTATAGTTGTCTTAAAAGCTGCATGTCATATCACTGTACACAAAGTGCTTTGGTATTATTCATGCACCGTGGATAGTGATTTCTGTGTTGTTTTTTGTTGTACAGTAACACGGAAGGCAGGATGTCTTTCCTAGAGGCTGGAAGAAAAGTGTATCGTACATTTTAAATTTATTTTAGAACAAGTGCATGAGATGTGTCACTGATTTCTGTTATTTATTTGTATGTTTTATTATTCAAAGTGTGTGCACTTTTAAGAAGCAGAATTTATATTTTTATGTTTGAAACATTTTATTTCTGAAACAGCGGTTGATTATATAGTATACAGTTGGAATTAAGAGAAAAGTGGAAAATGTAACAAAATATAATAAATTTATTACATGATGTCCTCTTCAAGCCACATTCCTCCTTTCTCCCCCATGCCAACTGGTATCTTTTTGATGTTGACTAAAAATAATAATTGTACTGCATCAGTCTTTACAAATGCCTTAAAATTTGCAGTGTTTAAGACACAAGTTACAGAAAGATGTATACGTATGTTTTCTATGTAAAAGTTTAAAACAAAAAATCACATCCATGCTTGTATAATTTTCACAATCAAGGATGGTTATTCCCATTTCCTCCATGACGGATCAGAGACAGTTTGTCCTGGGCCATGGAACTGGACAAAAACTCTCCAGTTCAATCCAACAGATTTTCAGCATTTCGCATTATTTTTCCCTCTTTTACCAAACTTATATGATGGGAAGAAATAGCAATATAAAAGGGACCATTCTTCCTGGGCTGTCTCATACCTTGGATATTTAGTATCTTTGATACAACATTTTTCCAGCTGTCTTTCCCACCCTTCAGGACGAACTCCCTACTGAGGATGTCACATCACCGATGGCCACGTGGGGGCACTAAAGATTACTATTATGCATTTTAAAAGTCCAGCCTGCAGGTTATTAGCCTCTGAGTGTGGAAATGTTTATTCAGTATGAGTTGGGGAGTACGGTGTCAGTGAGCAGAGGTTTCTGTTAAGGGGAGTGCCACCAGCCATCATTTGTTCCCAGAAAGTGTCGAATACAGATCAGGGCAGATCTTGTTTTCCTAAAGCACAACATTATGGTTTAGGGTTGGGGTTGGGGGGGTTGATGTTCCTGACAAGTGTGAACCACATGCCGTGCTAGGTACAGCACTTCTAAAGCTCTCTAATTTGAAATGGTAAGATTTCGCTTAGGTTCTGTTAGAGAGTTTAACCATGTAGTACACTGATTATTCAAGAGGCTTCATTATGCCACAGAGTGTTCGCATGTCATAAAATATGTAGATTTAATAGTTATGCAGATATTCAAGGATCATTTTGCCTGTCTCCTTAGGATTTGGAAGATTATCTTCCAATACTTGAATGGTCAATGTCTCTCTGAATACTTTTTGGGTCCCTGTAAATCTTCCTGAAGAAAGTAGAGGTGTGATTATACCGCTTGCCTGGGGCTGCATGTTCCTGTGTGTTAAACTGCCCCGTGGGTGATTCTAGAGATGTAGCTTGAGGTCCTCCCCCACCCCAGTATCCCCTTTCTCTTTCCCAGCTGTCATATATTCTAATTTTGTATACATCATCTAACATGTTGAACGGTTAATATTCACTTCGATTTACTAATACATTTACTTTCCATTGCTCTTCACTCCTTCCTGGGTTCTCCTAGGTGGATGCTTCAGGTTTCCTCTCTGCGACCCTGCTCCCTTCTCAGGCCTCTCCACGAGGGTCTTCTGGTAGATTTCACCTTTCTGGGTGGGTTGGGTATTCGTGGGTCTACAAGGTAGATTTGGTCTGGTCTTAGCTACGTTTTTCACCCCCTGCCAACACCTGCTATACACAGAGGACAGGGCTCTCCTCTCCCTTGGTGGTACATTTTTGCATTGTGTCATGTAACCCAGTGGCCTTGCACCCATTTCTTAGAGCTTTCAGGGATTTGACATCAGTTTGACTTGCTCTTTGGATGTCGAACAGCTCCATTTTTCTTGTGAAATGTGAGAAGATGGTGCAAGTGAGACTGCAGTGCCTTGTTGGAATCAGGCCTCCCTGCCCCTGGTAGGGTCTCGGATCTTTCATCCAGCACACCACCCCCGCGCCTTCCCTTTGTTTAGGAGGACTCCAGAGAGGCCCACAGTGCGCAGATCCAGTTCCAGAGACACAGAAGGGTGTAATATGTCTTTCCTTTCTGAGAGTGTGGAGTGGACAGTGTGTGGGGATTGTGCAGTGGGGACTGAGGATGAATGGTGCCAGTCTCAGGGTTCCAAGTCCACAAAAGTTTCAGTGAGAAAGGTGACCCTTTACTGTCTCACTCAGATTCGGAGTCCAGGTTCCTTCATTTAGCAATGTCTTCTGTGTGCCCAGCTGCCGGGGATGTGACCATACTTGGAGGGGCTTACTGGCCAGTCAGGAGGTCAGGTTGGCCAATAGATAATGTTTCAGCAAGTTTGCCACTTATTCCCTGCTCTTCCCGCAAGCCATTGTCCCTAGAATGCTCTTCTCTGAGATGCTCGCCCGGCTCATTCCCTCATCTCCACATCTTTACTCAAATATCACCTTATTGAGACCTTCCCTTACTACCCTTTTAGAACACTGCAACCTGCTTCACACACTCTCTGTCCTCCCTATTTTATTTTCTGCATATCACTTACACAACTACCATAGGGCATATGTGAGCTGATTGGTGAGCTTACATAGAGCAGGGAGGTTTGCCTGTTCTATACACTGCTCTTTGTCTCAGCATCTAAGAGGGTGCCAAGCTGATAGCAGTTCCTTAGTAAATACATACTAGCCGAATTAGTAATCTGCCTGAGTCTATCCAGAAGATGGAGGATACTGGTACTTGCATCATAGAGTGGTGAGAGTTAGATGGGAATGATGCCTATGAAGCCCTCAGCACGGTGCCTGGCACAGAGAAAGCACTGGCTGAATGAAGCCCTTTATAAAGATAACAATAGGATGAGGAGGAGGGGCCGACCCTCCTGGGGTCGGAGGAGGGGGCAGTGGGCCATAACTCACACTTTGTGGGCAGGGGAAGCTGCTTGCACTCTCTGGAAACCCTGAGTCCAGTCTTCCTGGAATGTAGGGCAGGAAAGCAGGAAGTGTTGGATGAAGGGGGCAGGAGATCCCATCTAGAGGAACCTCTTATGAACTGCTCCATTTGTCCTGTAGTAAATGAAAATCCAGGAAGAGATTTTAATTTAGGGGAGAAGAGATCCTGTTTGCACCTTCGCATGGTCACCATGACAAGATGTGTCATGAGAGAGCTGGTTTGGAGCTGGTTGCGGGAGTCTGGGTAGAGTGTGCTAAAGGGCTGACCAAAAGCAGTGCTAGGTGGCTGGAGAACAGGGAGACACTTGGAAAGGCACCGTGCTCAGGGTCCAGGAGCAGGCTGTGGGGTTCGAATCCTGGTACCACGACTTGCTAGCTAGACAATCTTAGGCGGATTACTCAACTCTACAGCTCAAATTCTTCACACCTGTAAAATGTGGATAAAGGTGTCTACATGATCATCACAAGGCTTAACTGGAGTGCCTATATTAACTGTTTCTTGGATATTTGTCCTGCTTATTTTATATTTATTCTTCTTACTAGCTTTTCTTTGAGATATATCAAGCATTTTTTATTTAAATTTTAAAATTTTTCTTCTTAACCCACAGAACAAAGCATTTTTTTTATTCTAATTTTTCTCTTCAGTTTGTTGATTTTTTTACTCTTCTTTTGTGGTTATCCTTGTAATTTGAACATGCATTTTTAATTTATAAGATTCTAAGAAAAAGGCCAGGCGCGGTGGCTCACTGCTATAATCCCAGCACTTTGGGAGGCTGAGGCAGGTGGATCACCTGAGGTCAGGAGTTCACGACCAGCCTGACCAACATGGTGAAACCCTGGCTCTATTAAAAATACAAAAATTAGCCGGGTGTGGTGGCGGGCACCTGTAATCCCAGCTACTTGGGAGGCTGAGGCAAGAGAATCGCTTGAACCCAGGAGGCGGAGGTTGCAGTGAGCTGAGATCATGCTACTGCACTCCAGCCTGGGTAACAGAGTGAGACTCTGTCCCCCGCCCCCGCCAGCCCCCCCAAAAAAAAGATTCTAGGAAAAATTTGTATTTGTTTACCCCTTGAAGGCCTTTATTTAGGACACAATTCCACTTACCCATTTCCACCTTTTGCTATTTTTGTCTTGCATTCTAATTCTATGCTTATCTACCCTAACTTTATTAGTAATGCTGAGTAGTCAATATTCACTCAGATTTACTGACATATTTACTTTCCATTGCTCATCACTCCTTCAGTCCAGTGTTTAATTGCTTCTGTCTGAGACCATTCTCCTTCAGCCTGAAGAACTCCCTTATTTCTTGTTAAGCCTGTGTCAGCGATGCATTCTCTCCGTTTTATTTGATTGGAAATGCCTTTATTTGGTCTTCTCGAAGGGTGCTTTCACTGGGAACAGAATCCTAGGTTGGAAATTACTTTCTTTCATTTTCACTCCATGGCCTTCTGCCTTTCACTGTTTATGTTCATAAGTCAGCTATCAGTCTTATTGCTGTTACTTTGAAGATATGTTTTGTTGTTGTTGTTGTTGTTGTTGTTTTTCTGACTGCTTTCAAGATGCTTCTCATTGGTTTCCATCAGTTTTATTAGGATGGTGTTTTGTTTTGTTTTTATCCTTCACTTCATAAATCAAACTTGAAACTTCTCAGGTGTTATTGCTTTAAATATTGCTTCTGACCCTTTTTTTTTTTTTTTTTGCCCTCTCCTAAGACTCCAATTTCATGTATCTTAGACTTCCACCATGTCTCAAATATTCCTTTCACTGTTTTTTGCATTTCCTATTCTTTTTGATCCCCATACCTCAGTCTGGATAGTTTCTACTGAATGAATCTTTTCAGCTCTGTCTAGTCTTGCCAGATTAAATAAAGGACATCTCATTAAAGTTGAATTTTAGATAAATTGTGAATAATTTTTTAGTGCATGTCCAAAATTTTGAATGAGCATACTTATATGAAAAATTATTTGTTGTTAATCTAAAATTCTAATTTAACTGGACATCTGTTTTTATTTGCCAGTTCTGTCCATCTTAGCTAAGTCTAATCTGCTATTAAATCCACCTAATTGTATTCTTAATTTTGGTTACAGTGTTTTCAATTCTAGAATTTGCATTAGCTCTTCAGAGACTCTAGGTCTCTGGTTAAATTCTTCATTTGATTGTCTATTTTCTTAAACATATTAGTTATTTTAAAGCTTGGATCTGATAACACTAGTATCTAGTCACATGTGAACTTCTTTCTATTGTCTTTTTTTTTTCTTTTGTTCTACTTCTTGGTGTGCTTTTTGATTAATGCTAGGCAGTGTGTAGGAAAAAATGTGTAGGCTCTGGCTGGTGATATTTGCCTCCAGAGAGAATTCACCCTATTTCCTGGTCGGCAGCTAGGGACTGAGTGGACTCAAAGTTGGGCTGTGGTTGTTCTAAGACTCTGCTGCTTTCAGGTCATCTTAAACAAGAATGAGCATTCATTTAATCATTCAACAATTATTTGTGGATCACCTGCTATGCCAAGCACTGGTCTGGGCTTGGGGTACATCAGTACACCAGACAGGAAAAAAAATCCCTTTCTCAAGTGGAGTTTATCTTCTACTTCACCTGTCCAGAAATTAATAATAATAATAATAATAATTGACGTTAGCTGGGTGGGACCAGCTTCCAGAAGGAACAGAAACGTGGAGGTAAGTTGGTATTAAAACAGTGTGGAAATACACACCAAAACATGACTCTCTGCTCTCTTCCCAGACCCCAGCCTTCCTATGTTGGTAAATGACATCAACATCCAGTCCAGCTGCTCAGTCCAGAAACTAAGGATCTATCCTTGACTCTGCTTTTCCCCTCAACTCCCTCCTTACATTGAATCCATTCACAAGCCCTGTCCAGTCCTACTTCCACAATTATGTTCTCAATCTGCCTCACTTCTCTTTCTCTCCACTGATAACACCAAGTCCAAGTCACATGATCCCTACCTAGACTGGGCTCCTGTATCTGCCTCTTAAATTTGTCTACTTCTTCAATTCCATCTTTAGTCTGTTCCTGCCCCCGTAACAAAACACCTTAGACTGGGTAATATGTAAACAATAAAAATGTATTGCTCATGGTTCTGGAGGCTGGGAAGTCCAAGATCAAGCCGCCAGCAGATTCAGTGTCTGGGGAGGGCCTGTTCCTCATAGATGGCACCTTCCAGCTGTGTCCTCATATGGTGGAAGGGGCAAACAAGCTCCCTCGAACCTTCCCTGTAAGGGCACTTATCCCACTCATGAGGGCTCTGCCCTCATGACCTAACACCTCCTAAGGGGCTCACCTCTTAACACAATTTGATGTGTGAATTTGAGCGAGACACCAACATTCAGAATATAGCACCATCTTATGTCACTTTTATTCCACTTTGGGCACAGAACCCACCTTTTAGTGTCTTGAACACAGGGCCTTGGCTGTTTTCCTCTTCCAGAAATGCTCTTCTCCTGGATGGTCACAGAGCAAATTCTTTCTCATCTCAAATGGACCCTTAGAAAGGCCTCCTTGGACCACTATAACCACAGTTACCCTTTCACTCTACAGTCATTCTCTATCTCAGGACCCTCTTTTATCTTGATAGTATTTCTCAGTCTCTGAAATTCGTATTTATTAGTTCATTGGTTTATCATCTGTCTTCCCCCAACTGGAATGTAGTTACTATGAGAGAAAAATTGTTTACCTGCCTTTTCTCTGATATTTGGGTCATTTTGGATACTTTCAGCTATAAGCAACAGAATCTCCAACCAATGTAGGCTTTATTATTTTAATTTTATACTTTTGCATACTGAGTCCCAAACAGAGTAAGTAATCTGTCTAAAAGTCACACAGGAAATAACTGGTAGGTTTGAATATTAACCTAGGCCTGTTTTATTTCAAAGCTTTTATTTTTTCCCACTTATTCCTTCAATACCCTACACTATATTAAATAGGAAAACTTAATAATAAACATATACAGTTGCATTTTGTAATGCAATTACTAGATGGGGAATTCTTCTAGATCGATATAGTCATTTTCTTTGTAATCCCTGAGTGACTTTTATTACAGCAAATTCAGGAAGTGATGCAATGTCTACTTTTTGGTAACAGAATTGAGGAGAGCCTCCTTGGGTTGTTTTTTTACAACTTAAAAATAATTTTAGACTTATAGAAGGAGTTGCAAAGATAGTTGAGATAATTCCTATATACCTTTCAGCCAACTTCCCCTAATGTCAATAGCTCATACAACTGTAGTAAAATTATCAAAGTCAGAAATTAACATTGGTATAATACTATTAACTACAGATTTTATCTGGATTTCACTAGTTTTTCCACTAATTTTTTTTGTTGTTCTAGAAGTTGATCCCAGATTCCACATTGCATTTAATTAGCCTGTCTCCTCAGTTTCCGCAATCTGTGACAGCTCAGTTTTTCATGACCTTGACTATTTATTTATTTATTTAGAGACAGGGTCTAGCTCTGTTGCCCAGGTTGGAGTACAGTAGTGCAGTCATAGCTCACTGGAGTCTTGACCTCCCAGGCTCAAATTCAGCCTCCTTAATTAGCTGGGTCCATAGGTGTGCACCACCATACCCAGCTAATTTTTTTTTTTTTAGGTAGAGATGGGGTCTCCACATGTTGCCCAGGCTGATCTTGAACTCCTGGGCTCAAGCAATCTGTTCACCTCGGCCTCCCAAAGTTCTGGGATTATAGGCATGAGCCACTGCTGTACCTGGCCAACCTTGACACTTTTGAAGAGCACTAGCCACTTATATAGGATGTCCCTCAATTTGGGGTTTGTCTCATGTTTTCTCACGATTAGATTGAAGTTTTGCATTTTGGGGGGAGAATATCATGAAAGCAATGTGCCCTTCTCCATGCTTCAAAGGAGGCAGCAAGGCATCAATATGTCTTATTACTGATAATATTAACCTTGATCACTTGGTTCAGGTGGGTTTCCCACTGTAAAGGTACTGTTTTTCCCATCATTAATATATATCTTGACAGAGATTCTATTTTTAGACCACACAAATATCCTGTTTCTCCCCAAACATTGACCTGCTAATTTTAGCATCCATCAGTGGACCTTGCCTGCAGCAATTTATATGACTGTGGGATTCTAATGGTGAGAGAAAGACATTTTAAAGGCCTCACTTAATGAGGAGGCCAGAGGCAGGGCAGGTGCAGGGGCTGGCTCTGTCCTTCAGCAGTGTCACCGAGGACCCAGGCTCTTATCCTTCCTGCTGCTGTTCTCAGCATGTTGGCCTTTTGTTCTCACATTTGGCCTTCAGTGGCTGCCATGATTCTGTTAACATGACAACATCCAGCTGAAGAAGATGGGACCTTTCTCTACCTAGGTCCAGAAAGGAAAATATTCCCCAGAACCAACTCTGCTCCCTGAAAATCTTCTCTCAGATCACCTGCTCATGACCAAGTTGCAAGGAAAGCAAACTATCTGGCATTTCTAGCCAGTGCTGGGGGTGGAGGACAGGCTTTGGCCCAGAAGACACTAGAGAATGAGTGATGGGGACACAGTCTACTGGCTCTGCCCCATTGTGTCACCCCCAGTCCCCGAGGCAGTGCCCTGCACCTGCCAACACTCAGTAGATCAGTGGAGTGAATGAGGTTGTCAGAGGCTTCTAATCTGCCTAGAGGCTTCTAATCTGCCATTCCCTGCAAGCATCAGGGCTCTTGAATGTGGAATCCAGAGAGGAGAATGACTTGGAGAGTGGATCAGAGGAGTGGTGAGGTCAGTGTGACAACCCTGAGTGATAGAGGTGGGTCCCTGGAAGAGTTCCTGGCTCAAGGACCCCCTTAGCTTCATGGCACCTCTGGCCTGGAAGCTGCCTGTGCCAAAGCCTTGAAAAATCCTTAGAAGGAACCTGCTTGCTAGACCCAACCCTCTCCACTAAAAAGGTTTCCCTGGAGGAACAGGGGAGCTGAAGGGAGGTCTCTGTACACTCAGGACTCTTGCACCGGGGACCTCAGACGCAGCCTGGTAGCTTGTTTGGTAAATAATGACATTGTTATAAATATTTAATAAGTCAAGGGACTGCAGTGCATGAAAAATTGATGTCCCTGTGTGGGAAATGCGGGCTTTTCTCTACGTATGCTCTGGAGGAGGCAGTTAGAGTCTGACGTCTGCTCGGGCTGACACCTGTATTTGTGGTAGGGCTGATGAATGGCTGGAGAAATATTCGCCATGTTTAGGAAACATCAATCCATCATGCTTGAATTTAGGCTGAGGGAGGAATTTGCAGCCATCAATATTCTCCATGTTTATTAAGCAGCGTGCACATTACGTGAGGCAGCAAGTCCTGCACTGGTCCCGGGAGTGGCGCCTCTGGAAAGGGCACGGTGGCTCCTTGATGAATGACTTTAATAAGAAGCAGCTTGGAAGTACCTTCAAGTAAGAAACTAATCACAATAATTAGATGTTTCTTAATCATTTATTTATTTTATAATGTATGCCCTGCCTGCTTCCAGAAAAAGAATGAAAGTGGCTGGCAATGAAAACATATCTACCCAGGATGGTTCAAATGAAGATAAACAGGAGATCAGAAGCCGTATTGGGGGAGTGAATTTTTCTTCATCAACTTTCCTGCTTCCAGCTGAGAATATTGTATTCGCTTTTGCTTCGCGGAGCCACGGGAGCAGATGTAAAGCAGCAGCTGAAGGTGTCGCAGGGACAGGGGATGAGGTGGGAGCATGATGTGACCTGTAGCTTCAGCATCTCAGCACGGGGCTTCCAGCCACATTTGCATTTCATTTATCATCACTCCAAACAAATCTGTGTGTCTGCAGCAGGGTGGCATGAAAAATTAATGCCCCGTGTCAAGCCGAGCTTGTCAGAGTGACAGTGCAGAAAGGGAATAACAAAAGGGTAACATGCATGGTCCTTTCTACTTAACAGCCACTCTCATGTTCCCTGAATGCCTTCTCTTGAGCCTGCGTGTTGGGGCTGATGGAGCAGCCAGACCCTTCCTGTAGGCTGAAGGTGGAGAGCCTGTTTCTGGGCAGTAGCTCAGGCCATGTTTCAGGAGTTTGCTTGGCTTCCCGACCCAGTGAGGGCAGAAGTCACTGTGGTCAGAGTTGGGTGACCAGTCTTTGCTGAGCCATCTTGGACACAGGAGGAGAAAGAAGGCAGCCTTCCCAGCCCCAAGGATTCTCAGAAAGTAGGCAAGGGCAGAGATGTTCTAGAGAGGCTGATGTGTAGAATTACCTGGGGGATAGGTGGATAAGAGGCTGGGATGACTTGAGCATCTGTTGCTTCAGAACCTTCTTGAGATGCCAGCCGGGTGCAGTGGCTCATGCCTGTAATCCCAGCACTTTAGGAGGCCGAGGCAGTTGGATCACCTGAGGTCAGGAGTTCAAGACCAGCCTGGCCAACATGGTGAAACCCCATCTCTGCTAAAAATACAAAATTAGCCAGGCATGGTGGCACATGCCTGTAGTCCCAGCTACTCGGGAGGCTGAGGCAGGAGAATCGCTTGAACCCGGGAGGTGGAGGTTGCAGTGAGCTACCCGAGATCGTGCCATTATACTCCAGCCTGGGCAACAAGAGCAAAACTCCCATCTCAAAAAACAAAAAAAGAACCTTCTTGAGAGGTAGATTGATTGGAAGTTTCCCAGCACATGTAGATGCTCAACAAATTTTGGTTTAGTCTGAATCCAATACTGGCTTCTTTCTGACATGGTCACAGCAGTGGAAATAGTCACCTTCTTCCTGCAGCAGGAAGGGTATAGTGATAAAGACTGTGGATTCTGGAGCCAGACTGCCTGGGTTCAAATCCCAGCATCACCACTTCTCAACTGTGTGACCTTGGGCAAATTGTTTCACATCTTTGTGCCTCAGCCTCATATGTGTAAAGTGTGTAGAAAAATGTTTGGTGCTTGGTATTAGTTGAATTCGTGGTTATTATTTCCCTAATCTTCATCCAAGGTGAGTGGATGAGGAAGGGCTGTGGGACTCGGAGACCTAGCCTTAGGCTATGTAGAAAACGTCGTGTGGCTAGAGTTTTGGAGTGTGAGTTAGGAGCTTGTTGACTTGCCAGATGGCTTTGGGAAAAATTGACATCCTCTTCTGTCTTGTTGACCTGTTGAAGAAGAGATACCTCCTGCCTCCCTTCCCTAGCAAGGATCACCATAAGAGTGATGTTAGGTTTATGAGATGAACCACCTCCCTACAAGCCAAGCCAGGCAAGGCACCCTCTTCTTAGGCAGTAGAAGGGAACAAACCTTTTCTGCCCTTTGTGGAAATGTAGTATTATTTCTGAATGTTAATGCACTGGATATCTTCCCTCTTGCACATTAGGATCCCTGAGGAGTTTTTAAAAATTGCTGAAGTCTAGAACACTTACCTAGAGATTCTGATATGACTACTCTAAGATGAGGTCTGAATAGTAGTATATTTTTATGGTTCCCCAAGTGGTTCTGATGTTCAGAGGGGGTTGAGAACCTCTGGTTTAAGGTACTCTGATTATTGCAATATTTAATTCTGGAATACATTTTTTTTCTGTTACACAAGGGAAGAGGTAATGAATGAGTGAGGAGAATCTGCAGGAGGTGTGTGGGCCTGACAGGAGGGATGTGTGCACCTTTGGTATAAGGGCTGTGATGTGATTTTGCGTGGGACGTGGATGAAACTGTGGTAGGAATGGCAAAAGTGGTTCAAAATGGCAGGGGTTTGAGAAAACTTGGGGAGAGCATTCACTGTGCTTTGGGGCTGGATAGGGCATCAGCTTTCCTGCTGTAGCCTGAGAAATAGGAAGTCCTGCGGACATTTAGGCAAGTGTTAAGAGGCTGTATGAGTCTGTTCTCACACTGCTAATAAAGACATACCTGAGACTGGGTAATTTATAAAGAAAAGAGTTTTAATGGACTCACAATTCCACATGGCTGGGGAGGCCTCACAATCATGGTGGAAGGTAAAGGAGGAGCAAAGGCATGTCTTACATGGTGGCGGGCAAGAGAGCGTGTGCAGGGGAATTCCCATTTATAAAACCATCAAATCTCATGAGACTTATTTACTATCACAAGAACAGTATGGGGGAAACCACTCCCATGATTCAGTTATCTCCATCTGACCCCACCCTTCACACGTGGAGATTATTACAATTCAAGGTAAGATTTGGGTGGGGACACAGCCAAACCATATCAGAGGCATTGAGAGATAAATTTGTTTCTTTGGTTTAATTATATATATGTACATATAAAATATAACATATAAAAACATAAATATATATAACTAAACTAGTTATATGTAAAATATATAATTTATATATAAATAAATGTTTTATGTATGATTATATATAACATATATGTGTGTGTGTGTATGTATATATTATATATATACACACGTTTTGCTGAAGATCTTGTCCACTGCAGAAGACACTGCTGGTTTTCCTCCATAATCCCTTCTTTTCTACTCTGCTAGAGGCCACATTTCCCAGCCTTGCTGTGGATAGGTATGGTCATGTAACTACATTCTGGCCAGGAAGATGTGAGAGGACTTAATATGTCCAACTTCCAGATCACATCTTTAAAAAGAAGCTGGGCGCCTTTCTCTCCCTCTCTTTCCCCATTCGTGCTGTTGGGGGGAAATGGCAATGCCTGGATCAGCTGCCCAGGACCCAGAAATGGAAGCCACATGTTGGGGAGGTGAGTGCAGTCTCCCAGGTCTGGACTACCTCTGTCTGGGCATGTGAGAGGAAAAAAAAAAAAAAAAAGCCGATTATTTTATTCAATTTATCATATTATTGGGTCAATACCCAACTCCATTTGGAACTAATTGTGTCACCCTCCCGAATTCTAGGAAGAGGGTGGGAAAAGTAGAAAGAGGAGAGAGAAGAGAATAACGCCAGAAGGAAAGAGTAGAAAGGCTTTTCCCTCCCTTTGTCACCTATTGGATCTGAATCCCAAGTCCCAAGAAAACTTTCCCTGACTCAAAAACCAGGTCAATTCCCCCCGCTCCAACCGCACTATCAAATGCCTTTTTGTTTCCTGCACCCTGGTTTACAGCATTGATCACAATTGCCACCTCACACACTTCTTTGGCCCCTGTGTCTCCTGCAGGTGTGCTTCCAGTGGGCTCAGCTTCTAGGTTTGTTGTCCAAAGCCTGCCAGGGCAGGGGGAAAAGGACATGATTCCTTGACCCCTTTGTCCCAGTGCTTCTAGGAAACAGTTTGTAGCCAGACTCCATGCCCTGTTCCTGTGGACAAAACATGGTACTGCAGTTCCAGCAGATGCCATACATTTCATTGTCGATTTCACCTGGCTGCCCATGGTTTTGCTGAAGGTGATTTGCTCATTCATCCAACAAATATTTCATGAACACCTACTAGGCGTCAGCTACAGTATGTTATAGTGTGGAGCAAAAACTGACATGTTCTTTGCCTTTATGTAGCTTACAGTCAGATGAAGAGAAATATATAAATTGAATAACCCACAGACCCACATTATTCACAGAGAAGCATTTGTATTTTTCTACTTTGCTCAGGTCTATCAGAAAACTAAGAGAGGAATATTAGCCATCAGCAGCCTTTCTCTTAACGAGGGGGGAGGGAATTTTAGTATCATTTTTATTTTTATGATTTAGGCTTTCCCCTCTGATGGTATAGTGAAGAAGTAAGCTAGCAAAAAGGATTTTACAGACTAGATGATAACTTCAAGCCATGCACCTGACTCTTCCTCTCTTTTAGTCTCCCGTTGAAGTGTCCTAGCTTAAACAAAAGGAAAAGCTCTAAGCCAGTAGTAGAAATAGAAGTGGAGTCTTTCCACGCCTAAAACCACAAAAGGCATCAGTAGCAAGCTCATTGTGGGGGAGGGAATGGCCCACTGAAACCCATTCCCTTGAGAAGATACTTGAATACTTGCCAAGAAAGTGGTAAAATGATTCCCTCACCTCCAACCTCTCTAAACCCCACAGCATCTGTCCGATCAGTAAGGATCAGTAGTGCAGAATGACCAACAGGACAAGTCCTGAGCTTCCAATAGTAGATGGAGGCTCTAGGGGGAGTGGGGATTCCACAGTGATGGCTAGACCTGCACTCAAGCTGTAAAGGCAGAGAATGGGGGTCCTGCTAGGATTAGGACCTTCCAGGCAGTCAGTCGAGAAGAAGTTATGAAAACACTCGGCAGGGGAAAAACGAAATACATCTATAAGTGAAATAAGAGGAGGAGGCTTTTCACAGACTGAAGATAATAATATGTCATAAAGTGAGGAGTATGTTTATCTCAATTTTCTGCAACTAAGGTCAGTTAGATAAACAATTCAAAGATCAAACAACACAGAATTCCCTTCTCTTTGGTCTCAGAATTCATCAACATGAAGAATTGTTAATGAAGCACACTCTCAGCTACTGGCATTGAACTATCCTGACCTTATTTCTGAGAAAAATCTCCATCAGAATAAAAGAAGGGAACTACTGTGAAAACAAGTAACATGTTGTAAAGCCAAGTGACTGCAGTGAGATTTGAAAGGATAAGGCAATGATATAAGCAAAAGCAAGAGACCATGGTATTATCCGAGATGCAAAAGAATTTTTGGAGACACAAAGTATTATTGGAAAAAAATTGAATCATATAATCAAATGAATGAAAGGCTTTATCAAGAAATTCTTCTAGAACTTAGTAAAAAAAGACATAAAAGTCACAAAAGACAAATATGAGACTAGGTCAAATGATTCAATATTTGTGTAAAAGGAGTTATAGAAATACACAATGAAGTAATAGAGGAGAAGAAATAATCGAAGAAGAAAATGTTCTTAATCTGAATACTTAAATCCTTATGTCAAAAGGGCTCCCTGACTATTTTCAAGATTAGTTGAGAAAAGAACTGCACTTGGGCATATGTTATGAATTTTAATAAATTCTAATATAAAAAGAAAATATTAAAATCAGATAAGTATAAATGTAACTATTAAAAAAGGAAAAAAAAATAGACTGGCATTGAATTGTTCTGCAACATGAAATGTTAGAAGGCGATGGGAAAGGGTTTACAGAGTTCTGAAGAAAATGGACTATGACCCCAGAATTCCATACCCTCCCAAACTTTTGTTTTTGCACAAGGATAAAAAAATATTTTTAGACAATCAAGAATTCATAAAAGATACCATCCATATATAAGAAATTTACTTGAAGTGCCTCTCCATAAAAATTCTAAAAATCAAGACAAGTAATTTAACAAAGGGAAGACATGATATTCAGAAAATAGTTTCAGCTATATCCATAAGAACATTAAATGTGAATGGATTAAATACCTAAATGTAAGTGCTAAGACTATTAATGTCTTAGAAGAAAACAGATGTGTTTTGACTTTGATGTAGACAATGATTTCTTAAATATGACACTGAAAGCACAAACAACAGAAGAAAAAGCAGATAAATCAGAGAATCATCAAAATTAACAACTTTTGTGCTTCAAAGGATATCATCAAAAAGTGCAAAGGCAATCCCAAAAATGGGATAGTCATAGTTTTTGCAAGTCACATGTCTAATAAAGAACTTGTATATGAAAAACTCTTTATATATAGGCATATATTAAAAACTCTTTATTTTTATACATTTGGGGGTACAGTGAAGCTTTGTTACGTGGATATATTGCACAGTGGTAAAGTCTGGGCTTTTGGTGTAATCATCACCTCAATACTGTACATTGTAGCAAATAGGTAATTTTTTCATCCCTTACCACTCCTTTTGGAGTCTTCAGTGTCTGTTCTTACACTCTGTATGTCCATGTGTACCCGGTGTCTCTCCCACTTATAAGTGAGAACATGTGGTATTTGAGTTATTTCACTTAGGATAATGGCCTCCAGTTCCATCCATGTTGCTGCAAAAGGCATGATTTTATTCTTTTTCATGGCTGAGTAGTATTCCATGGTGTATATATGTACTACATTGTCTTCATCCTATCATTGATTGATGGACACTTAGGTTGATTCCATGACTTTGTTATTGTGGATAGTGCTGCGATAAACATACGAGTGCAGGTGTCTTTTTTATACGAAGATTTCTTTTTCTTTGGGTTGACACCCAGTAGTAGGATTGCTGGATTGAATGGTAGTTCTATTTTTATCTCTTATATAAACAACTCTTACAATCCAATTTTGCAAAGACAAATAACCCAAGTTAAAAATGGATAAATAGTCTGAATAGGCAGTTCCCCAAAGAAGATATACACATGGCCAGTAAAGCAGATGAAAAGATGTCAACATTATTAGCCATTAGGGAAATGCAAATTAAATGCACAATGAGATACCATTTCACACCCATTAGAATGAAAATAGTTAAAAAGGCAAATAATAACAAGGGTTGGAGAGGATATGGAGTAATTAGAACCCTCATACGCTGTTGGTGGAAATGTAAAATGATGCTTTGGAAAACAGCCTGGCAGTTCCTCAAAAAGTTAAACATAGAGTTATGAAACAACCCAGCAATTACACTCCTAGATACACCCAAGAGAATTGGAAACGTGTTCAAACAAAAACTTGTGCACAGATGGCAGCACTATTCATAATAGCCAAAATAAATATGTACATAAAAGAAACAATCCAAGTGTTCACTTACCAATGAATGAATTAAGAAATGTGCTATACTGTTCACAGTAGCAGAGACAAGGAATCAACCCAAATGTCCATCAATGATAGACTAGATAAAGAAAATGTGGTATATATACACCATGGAATACTATGCAGCCATAAAAAGGAATGAAATCATGTCTTTTGCAGGGACATGGATAAGAGCTGGAAGCTGTTATCCTCAACAAACTAACACGGGAACAGAAAACCAAACACTGAATGTTCTTACTTATAAGTGGGAGCTGAATGATGAGAACACATGGACACATCAGAGGGAACAACACACACTGTGGCCTGTCTGGGGACGGGGGAGGGAGAGCATCAGGAAGAATAGCTAATGGATGCTGGGCTTAACACCTAGGGGATGGGTTGATCTGTGCAGGCAACCACCATGGCATACGTTTACCTATGTAACAAACCTGCACATTCTGCACATGTACCCCAGAACTTAAAAGTTGAAAAAAAGAAGTGCTATAGTCATACAATGGAATCATTTTCAGGAATAAAAAGAAATGGAAGTACTGACATATGCTACAAATGGATGAACCTTGAAAACCTACTAACTGAAAGAAGTTAGTCACAAAAGACCACATGATGTATGATTTCATTTGTATGAAATATCTAGAATAAGCAGATCCATAGAGAGAGAAAAATAGATGAGTGGTTGTCCAGGGCTGTGGGATGGGAGAGGAGGAAGGAGAGATGAGTGGGTTGAAATAGGAAGTACTTCTAATAGGTACAGGGATTCTTGTTGGAGTGATAAAATATTCAACAGTAGATTGTAGAATTTATTGTAGATTCTACAACGCAGTTGCACAACTTTGAATATAGTAAAAATGATTGCAGTGTATACTTTAAATGGGTGCATTATATGGTATGGGAATTATATGTCAATAAAGCTGTTATTTTAAAAAGGTACAGTGTTGAGTCAATAAATCAGTGAAAGTTAGAGTTGGCTAAATTAGTATGGTTGTTAAGCCTATTATAACTGATGTTTTATTGGAAAAAGTTGAATTTTTATAAAGAAAATATATATTTTATTATAAAAATTTTCATATATAAAATAGAAAATATAATGGATCCCTATTTACCCATCACTCAGCTCAACAGTTGTTGACATTTTGCTAATCTTGTTTTCTCTCATAGTATGTTTTTAATAGATAATGATAATCTGGAAACCATATAAACTCTTTTGCATATAGATGCACCTTGTTTTATGGCATTTTACTTTATTGCTTTTGGCAGATACTGTGTTTTTTACCAGTTGAAGGTTTGTGGTGACCCTGCATCGAGGGACTCTATCGACACCGTTTTTCCAACAGCATGTATGTCTCTGTGTCACACTTTGGCCATTTGCACAATATTTCAAACAGTTTCATTATTACTATATCTGTTCTTGTGATCTGTTGTCGGTGATCTTTGATGTTACCATTGTAATTCTGAGGGGTGGGGTGCCACCAACTGCACCCATATAAGATGGTGAACTTAATTGATAAATGCTGTGTGTGCTTTAATTCTTCCACCCACTGTTCCTTGGTCTGTCTCCCTCTTCTCAGACCTTCCTATTCCCCGAGACACAACAATATTGAAATTAGGTCAATTAATAACCATACGATGGCCTCCAAATGTTCAAGTGAAAGGAAGAATCTCATGTCTCTCACTTTAGATCAAAAACTAGAAATGAGCCAGGCATGGTGGCACACACCTGTAGGTCCAGCTACGTGGGAGGCTGAGGTGAGAGGATCGCTTGAGCCCGGGAGTTTTAGGCTGCAGTGAGCTATGACTGTATCACTGCACTCCAGCCTGGGCGATAGTGAGACCCTGTCTCTAAAAATAATTTTTTAAAAAACAAAACAAACAACAACAACAAAACGAGAAATGAATAAACCTAGTGAGGAAGGCCTGTAGAAAGCTGAGATAGACAGGCTGAAAGCTAGGCCTCTTGCACCAAACCATCAGCCAACTTCAGGATGCAAGGGAAAAGTTCTTGAAGGAAATTAAAAGTGCAACTCCAGTGAGCACACAAATGATAAGAAAGAGAAATGGCCTTATTGCTGATATGGAGAAAGGACTGGATAGAAGATCACACCAGCCACAATATTCCCTTAAGCCAAAACCTAATCCAGAGCAAGGCCCTAACTCTCTTCAATTTCATAAAGGCTGAAAGAGGTGAGGAAGATACAGAAAAAAGTTTGAAACTAGCAGGGGTCGCAAGGCGCAAGGAAGGGAGCCATTTCCATAACATAGAAGTGCAAAGTGAAGCAGCAAGTGCTGATGGAGAAGCTACAGCAAGTTATCCAGAAGGTCTAGCTAAGATCATTTAGGGAAGGTGGCTACACTGAACCACAAATTATCATTGTAGATGAAACAGCCTTTTACTGGAGGAAGATGCTGTCTATCTAAGACTTGCAGAGGTAGAGAGAAGTAGTCAAAGCCTGGCTTCAAAGCTTTGAAGGACAGGCTGACTCTCTTGTTAGTGGCTAAAGCAGTTGATGACTTTAAGATGAAGCCATTTACCATTCCCAAACTCCTAGGGCCCTAAGAATCATGTGAAATCTACCATGCCTGTGCTCCATAAATGGAACATCAAAGCCTGAATGACAGCACATGTGTTTATAGCATGGTTTACTGAATATTTTGAGCCGACTATTGAGAATTATTGCTCAGAAAAAAAAGATTGTTTTCAAAATATTCTTGCTTATAGACAGTACACCTAGTCACCCAAGAACTCTGATGGAGATGAACAAGTAAATTAATGTCATTTTCATGCCTGCTAACATAACATCCATTCTGCAGCTGTGGATTAAGGAGTAATGCTGACTTTCAAGTCTTACTATTTAGGGAATTCATTTTGTAAGACTATAGCTTCTGTAGATAGTGAATCCTCTGATTAATCTGGGTAAAGTACATTGAAAACCTTGTGGAAAGCATTCACCATTCTAGAGGCCATTAAGAATATTCTTGATTCATGGAGGTCAAAATATCAACATTAACAGAAATCTGGAAGAAGTTGTTTCTAGTCCACAAGGATGACTGTAAGTAGTTCAAGACTTCAGTGGAGGAAGAAAGCTATGATTGTGCCAGATGTGGTAGAAATAGCAAGAAAACTAAAATTAGAAGTGGAGGCTGAAGATGTGACTGAATCGCTGCAATCTCATGATCAAACTTGAATGGATGAGGAGTTGCTTCTTATGGAATAGCAAAGAAAGTGGTTTCTTAAGATGGAACCTACTCCTGGTAAAGATGCTGTGAACATTGTTGAAATGACAACAAAGGATTTTTATTTTTATTTTTTTAAAAACAGGGTCCTACTCTGTCGCCCAGGCTGGAGTGCAGTGTCACAATCTTGGCTTACTGCAGCTTTAACCTCCCGGTTCAAGCAATCCTCCCACCTCAGCCTCCTGAGTAGCTAGGACTACAGATGCATGCCACCACAACTGGCTAATTTTTTTGTGTCGGGGGGTGGGGTGTCTTTATTATGGAGATGGGTTTTCACCATGTGGGCCAGGCTGGTTTTGAACTCCTGGGCTCAAGCAATCGACCTGCCTCAGCCTCCCAAAGTACTGCAATTGCAGGTGTGAGCCACCAAGCCTGGCCAACAACAAAGGATTTAGAATATTTTGTAAACTCAGTTGATAAAGCAGTAGCAGAGTTTGACAAAATTAACTCCAATTTTGAAAAAAGTTCTACTGTGGGTAACATGCTATCAAACAACATCACATGCTACAGAGAAATCTTTCCTGAAAGGTAGAGTCGATTGATGTGGCAAACTTTATTGTTGTTTTATCTTAAGAACTTGCCACGGCCACCCCAGTGTTCCGCAACTACCACCCTGATCAGTTAGCAGCCATCTGCATGAAGGCAAGACCCTTGACCAGCAAAAAGATTACAACTTGCTGAAGGCTCAGATGGTTGTAATTGTGTTTTTTGCAATAAAGTTTTCTTAAATTCAGGTATGTACATTTTTAGAAGACTAATGCTCTCACACTTAATAGACTATAGTACAATATAAATACAACTTTGTCGTTGTTGTTTGTTTGCCTGTTTGAGACAGTCTCATTCTGTTGCCGGGGCTGGAGTGCAGTGTCACAATCACAGCTCACTGCAGCTTCGACATTCTGGGCTCAAGTGAACCCCCCATCTCAGCCTTCTGAGTAGCTGGGACT
Organism: Macaca mulatta; assembly: GCF_049350105.2. Classification (NCBI taxonomy): domain Eukaryota; kingdom Metazoa; phylum Chordata; class Mammalia; order Primates; family Cercopithecidae; genus Macaca; species Macaca mulatta. The sequence goes on along the minus strand of NC_133425.1, from coordinate 22,546,091 downwards.
ACAGGTGTGTGCGACTATGGTTAGCTAATTAAATTTTTTTTCTTTCTTTCTTTTTTTTTTTTTGGTAGAGACGGTTTTTGTATGTTGCCCAGGCTGGTCTCGAACTCCTGGCCTCAAGCAATCCTCCTGCCTTGGCCTTCCAAAGTGTTGGGATTATAGGAGTGAACCACTGTGTTCAGCCAAATATAAGTTTTATACGCCCTGGGAAATTAAAAAAAAAAAGCATGTTACTTGTTTTGTTGCAATATTTGCTTTATTGTGGTTGTCTAGAACTGAGCCCATGATATCTCCGAGTATGGCTGTATTTAGAAATGCATATTTAGCACGCTTTCCAGTTGCCCACAGAATACTTCCAAAGGATTATTAGTCACTGAGGGTGGTAACGGTCTGTCTTGTTTACATGCTGAATTCTTTTATCACTCAGAAATGCATTCAGATGAAAGTAACAAGAAACTCAACCACAATGGCTTATACAAATATGAGTCTTTTGTTTGTTTGTTTGGAGACAGGTTCTTGCTCTGTCACCCAGGCTGGAGTGCAGAGGCGCAATATTGGCTCATTGCAGCCTCAAACTCCTGGGCCCAAGTGATTCTTCCCTCGTCAGCCACCCCAAGAAGAGCAGCTGGGACTACAGGCCTGCACCACTGTGCCTGGCTAAGTAAAAACAAAAAAATTTAGAGATAATGCCTTGCTATGCTGCCCAGGCTGGTCTTGAACTCCTGGCCTCAAGTGATCCACCTGCCTCAGCCTCCCAAAGTGCTGGGATCACAGGCATGAGCCACTGCACCTAGGTAATTTTATTTTTTCTCTTCATATAAGAAATCTGGAGGGAGGCACCTTTGGCCCTAGTTCAGATGCTCAACAATGTCAAAGCAAATATTACTGGGATTCTTTTGGCCTTTTCACATTAGCAGTCAAGGTAGGAAGGAGGAGGAGGGAGACAGGGCAGCATCAATGGCAGAAAAGCTAAAGCAAAATGCTTTTTTGAGACCCCCACCACTCACCCCTTCTACTTATATTTGGGTCCCAGCCACTTCTGGCTGGAAAGTAGATAGGAAAAAGAGGGTTGGAAATGGAATGGAAGGCAGGTCACCAACTAACAATATCTGCCAGACAGTCCCTGGTATAAGCAGGAGGTATCTCCATAGCTTTTTATAGACATCTGTTAAATGCATATGGTAGAATATTCAGGAATATTCAGTGCTTCTCCTTTTACAGAACAAGACATCCATGCTCTTAAGCACAGGCATTTGAATTTTTTTGGTCAATGAAATGTGCACAGGAGTGGCTTTAAGAGTCAGGCTCTCTTTCTTCCACCTCTGTGATCATGGAAGCACATGTCAAGATGGAGCTTCCATTGGCTTGAGTCCCTGACTGACTCTAAAGAGAATAACTCCCAGCTGACTGCTTAGAAACATGTAGCATGAGCAGGGACCAATCTTTGTTATTGGAGCCACTGAGTTTTTTTGGTTGTTTGTTACTGCAGCATAACCTGACCTACCCTGACTGTTGCAATGCTGTGTACCAGGTTGTAGAGAAGTCCGTAACAAATTCTCCAAGTTATGAGTTTATAAACTATATTTCCTGATCTCATTAACAGCAAGAGTATGCCTAAATTAAGATAAATGATAGCTACTTGGAAATTAAATAATGTAAAAAGTAACCTTTTATCAAGGTGGAAATCAATACTGAAAGAGTGGACTACTTAGACATTTAAGACAATGAAACTCACTGTCTAAAAATACATATGAGAGAGTGGGACTAAAGTTATTCTTAGCAAAATCCATATTTGAAAGCTGTTATTATTAAAATAAATATGCTTATTGGAATAATTGAATTAAGAATTCAAAATAAGTAGAAAATGAACAGCAAAATAAAAGTAAAGTGAAAGGAAGCAATTAATAGAGATGAGAGCAAACATTAATCACAAAACAAAAAGTTGGTGGAGCTGATTAATCAAATCAAGAACCAGAACTTTGAAGAGATGAATAAAATAGACAAATCTCTGGAAAGTTTAATTACCCCGACATGAAAGAAAACACAGATATTCAGTGTAAGGCATGAGAAGAGAACAGCATACCTTGGCACAACATCTTTGGTGAGTGGTTTGACACACTTGTCAAAATATCCAATGTGCATGCCTTGAAAATGTGATGAATATATAAATGTTAGATTGAACAGAATGAGCTTCTCAAAAGTGAAGGCTTATGCAAAAATATTGCTTTTTTTTTGTGAGATGTTGGGCCCCTGAACTTGCTGAAAGGGTATGAAGTGGGATCCTTCTCCAATAGCATTCAGAGGAGGATGCATCTCAATCATTCTGGTCCTGCAAATGGGCCACGTAGCCTGGTCCCCATGATCCTATAGACCAAGTACAAGGGGAGCGGTCTTGGCTATCCCACTTCCCTTCCCTCTTCCTCCTCCAGAAATTTCTGCTGGATTGTCCTCATGCTCTAAAAGATAAAATTATTCCCAGGATCCCCAGCACCCACGAACTCTATGGGTGGCCACAGTGGTGCCTTATTCATTCACTAAATTGTCTCTGGTCTCTGATTCCTCCAGAGAAGCTCCTTGTGTCAATTTGCCTCTTCTCTTGCTGTAAATCAGGGCCTTTTTCTGACCTCAGGCTCAAGCTCCCACCTCTTTCACCATTTTGCCTTAGTCTTAGAAGAACTAGCAGTTGCAGCTGGAAGACTGGGGCAATTCTGAGCTCTGGATCTCAGTCTGCCCTTTGCAGCTCCATCTCCAATGGGAAGATTTCCTCTTGAATGTCCAGAATCCTAGAATGCAAGATACAAATACTTTCAGGCTCCTGGCCTAGAGTAGATCTTGACCATTTGGAATTCATGGCTAGAAATAAACGACAGACTATTCATTCATTTGTGCATGTTTACATTTATTTGTTTACTCATTCATTCACTCAAAAATATTTATTTGTGTAGCCACTTTGTTCTGGGTGTTTTTCTAGACACTGGGGATTCAGCAGTGAAACCAAGAGAGAAAACCCTTGCCCTCCTGGGGCTCGCATTTTGGAAGGGGAGATACACAATAGACGCAATAAACAGGTCAACTGGAATATTTGTGAAACAGCAGTAAGATCCATGGAGAAAAATATGGATGAAGGTTGCAATTTTAAATAGGGCAGTTAGAAGCCCCCCTGACAGGTGACATTCGAATAAAGGTACAAAGAAGGTGAATGAGTGAGCTGTGTAGATTTCTGAGGGAGACATAGTATAGGTAGTGGTAACAACAAATGAAAAGCCCTAAAGAGGAAGCACTGTGAAGACTATTCGAGAAAACAGCAAAGAGCTCAGTTTAGATGGAGCTGAATGAGTAAAGGGCAATGTCATTGGAGCTGTAGTCATAGGTAATTGTCAGATGGAACCTTGGCTTTTTTCTGAGTGAGCTGGGAGCTACAGAAGGGTTCTGAGATGGGGAGGGACAGGGCCTTCCGGTGGCTGCTGGGTTGGGAATAGACTGCGGTAAAGCCCAGGTAAGTGCAGGCACCCAGGTAAGAGGCTTCTGCAATGACCTAGATGAGAGGTGATGGTGGCTTGGCCCTGGATGATGGCACAGAGGTGGTAAGAAGTGGTTAGATTCCAAGGATACCAAAGGCAGTGCTGTAGGGATGGGTGTTAGGGAGAAAGAGGAGTTAGAAAGATGTCAGTGCCAGCTTTGAACATCGAGAACCCATGCCTTCCATAGGAAACCCTACAAGGTAACATAATCTCTCATAACTCCTCTTCCTCTCTGAGGACTTGCATGAGATCATCTCCAAAAGCTGTCCCTGGATCTCAGTAAGTCTCCCTCCAGAGGGCTCTGCTTCCCATTGTTGGACCAAAAACGGAATAGGAGGAGTGCACGAAGTGAGCCTGGCACATCTAAATTCTGCCTCAGTCCCCTTCTCTCTTCAGTGACAGCAAAGAAACATCATTGTATAACCCACTCAATGAAAAACAATATTTAATTAGGGCTGAGAGAGTTAGACAAGCAAACAATTAAATGTTCTATTATGATCAGTCTTGAGCCATTTAAGCTTCAGTTCAGTAAGGCATCATTATACAGGTCTAATAGAAATGAAAATATAAATAGTGCAGTTTTATGTTGCATTTCAACCATTTATTTGGCCTTGCAGATCTAGTTTGTTTGATCATGGCAGGTGGAGGCTGACAGCCACAAGGATGATTGAGTTGCATCCTCCTCCAAATGGTGCTGGAGAAGGGTACCACTTCATCCCCCGTCCAGCACATTCAGGGGCCCAAACATCTTTAAAAAACTAATGTTTTTGCATAAGCCTTCACATTTGAGAACCTCATTCTGTTCAATCTAACATTTATGTAGTCATAATAAGGGGATTTAGCATAGACCTGACGGAAGCAGAAGACAGGCATGTCCACCAGTGGCTGGGGAAGCAGGGGAGGAATCTGTCGGTTAAGCTGGCTTGAACCAACACATCAGGGACGTTTTCATCTTATTCTTGATGTCTGAGAAGCAACACGAGTATCCCGTCTGGGAGGAAAGAGAAGTAGCTTAAAAGAAAACCCTGGATGGCTTGTGAGATGCTGGATTATAGAATAAATCCCCCTCATTGCTCAGCTTTGAGGATTTAGAAATAACTTCAGACTTTCATGAAGACATTGCTTCACTGCAATTGGGAACATACCTGCTCAGGGCACCACAATCACAGGAGAGGTCTTTGGGATGAAGATGCCATCCATCTCTGAGGTCTGAGTCCCTGCAGCCAGGACTCCTGCCCAGGCCTTTTGGAACGTGGAGGCACAAACTCATGTCACCTCTTCCTGGTACCCTCTCAACATCTTTCTTCCTGTCTTGAGGCATCCCAGTCTCCTCTCTGGACTACTCAGTGTGTTGTGAGGATATGATTTGGAGATAGTCTTAATCTAAGCCAGGTCTTTGGTGTTGTGAAAGATGGAAAACCCAACCCAAATTGGTTTAAGCAAAATGGGGAACCTGTTGACTCATGCAATTTTTTCTGTAAAGGGCCAGCTAGTTCGTATTTTAAATGTTAGATTAATCTGTCACAACTACTCAACCCTGTCATTGTAGTGCAAAAGCAGCCATGGACAATAAGTAAATGAACAAACAGGTATGGTTGAGTTCTGAGAAAAGCTTATTTATAAAAGCAAGTTATAAATTGGGCCATGAATTGTTATTTGCTGACCAACCTCTGATCTAGAGCACTGTTGCAGGCTGGGCTCTTTAGAATGCTGTAGTGGAGTTAGAGGGCAAAAGGTTTTGAGGAGAGTAACACTTGTGAAAAGAAAATGAGAAGGGACAGATTTGTGCTGGAGGAGCTGTAAAACCACATTGCAGACCTCACAAGGTCTCTGCCGGCCTAGCAGGGAGCTCTGGAGCAAAGGATGCTGATATCGTTTGGCTGTGTCCCCACCCAAATCTCACATTGAATTGTAATAATCTCCAAGTATCAAGGATGGGGCCAGGTTGAGATAATCGAATCGTAGAGGTGGTGTCCCCCATACTATTCTCGTGGTAGTGAGTAAGTCTCATGAGATCTGATAGTTTTATAAATGGTAGTTCCCCTGCATAAGCTCTCTCGACTGCCACCATGTAAAAAGTCCCTTTGCTCTTCTTATATCTTCTGCCATGATTGTGAGGCCTCCCCAGCCATGTGGAACTGTGATTCCATTAAACCTCTCTTCTTTATAAATTACCAGTCTCAGGTATGTCTTTATTAGCATCAAGAGAATATACTAATACAGATATCCATTACAGAAGGGGGCAGAAATGGCCAGGTCCTAGTACACCATCTTGCTCAGTCACTAGCCAGGAGCCACCCCAAGAAGAGTATGACTTGGTTCACAAACTGAGGATCCTGAAGTTGCTGCCAGATGGAGGCTGTCAGTTATTTGCACTCCTTAATGCTGGGCTGTGTGTTTTCTCTCTAAGGGGGATTTGAACACTGCATCGCCATGTCTTCCATAAGATCAAGGAATAAACATGGAGGAAGGAACCAGAGAAGAAGACTCACACTCACTTCCTTTGGAGTAGGACTTTGGTGTGTCCCTAGAATGGAGCATAAGGTTTATATTTGGGACAAATGCCTTTTGGTAGAAAAACAGTATGATTTTGCTGAGAACATCCTTTCCCTTGAGAACCCATGGTAATTTTCAGCAACAGAACAAGTCAGAGGTCCTGAGTTCTGGCCAAACTCATCACGGCCACCATATTTGAGGTTAACCAAGCTCATTTTGTTCAGTTTTATTTTATTTTTGAGATCGAGTCTCACTATGTTGCCCAGGCTGGTCTCAAACTCCTGGGCTAAAGTGATCCTCCTGCCTCGGCCTCCTGAATAGCTGGGATTACAGGCATGTGACACCATGCCAAGCTAGCTTTATTTGTAATGGGAAAACTGTTGATTATCATTTGCCTTCCCATGTGGTTTTCTCATGGTATGCTCATTTCTCAGAATGTGCTGACCATTGGGATTGAGTAAGCAATTGTATTTCTCATTATAAACGAATACTTTGGAATTATAGCTTACACAGCAGCCTCAGTTTCATGTGAGTCCACCTCAGAGAAGTGACTGCTTTGTCAGGGGCTGGACAACGTATCAACCTAATCAGCTGAGAACTGGACTGAACCTCGGACCTTCCGGATTCATCAAAGCAAATGCCACCCTGTAAGGAGTTTTGGAACTCAGGAAGGCTGCCTTCCTTAGAAAGTCTGCAATCTTGCCAAGCTCTTTTTTTATACCCTCTGCATTGCAAATATGTGAAAAGTTGTTCCAGTAGATGACAACCACCAAATCTTACAAGATGTGAAAAGACCCATCATTCACAAACATCTGTAACACTCTGAAGGTTAATGCGGAGACAAATGGCCAAATCCCCCTGCAGTGGGTCTGAAAGATACATGGCTCCCAGCTAAAGACCCCATTTCCCTGACTGTCTTGCAGCTAGCTGAGTGTAGCCATATATCTAAATTCTAATCAGTGGGATGTGGGAATAAGCAGTGGGTACATCTTTTTTTTTGTTTTTCTAATTGTTTTCAACTTTTATTTTAGATTCCAGGGATACTTATCCAGGTTTGTTACAAAGGTATATTGTGTGTTGCTCAGTTTTGGCATGCAATTGAACTAGTCACCCAGGAAATAAGCATAGTACCCAATAGGTAATTTTTTTTTTTTTGAGATAAGGTCTTACTCCAGTTTCCCAGGCTGGAGTGCAGTGGTGTGATCTTGGCTCACTACTGCCTCAACCTCTCAGGCTCAAGTGATTCTCCCACCTCAGCCTCCCTAGCAGCTGGGTCTACGGGTGTGTGCCACCACACCCGGCTAATTTTTTGTACTTTTAGTGGAGACAGGGTTTTGCCATGTTGTCCAGGCTGGTCTCAAACTCCTGGATTCAAACAATCCGCCCATTTTGGCCTCCCAAAAGCTTTGGGAGTACAGGCATGAGCCACCGCACCTGGCCCCAATAGGTAATTTTTCAACCCTTGCCCCTCTCACTCCCTCTCTACTCTTGCATCCCCTGCATGTCTATTGTTTCCATCTTTATGTCCATATGTTGGTTGCATCTTCTGACTTACGACCTGACAGGGAGAGCAGCACACCCTTTCCACTTCCTCTTTTCCTTTTCTCCTGGCTAGCATGTAGATGTGATGATAGGACCTGAAGCAGCCGTCTTGGGTCACAAGAAGGAAGTCACTTGGTGAGACAGGCAGAGCGACAAGACAGAAGGAGCAGCCACCACGCCAACCACGGACTGCCTGTCCAGACTTTTCATGACAGAGAAATTAATTTCTAACCTTTAAAGCCACTGTTATTCTGCATCCCTCTTTCACAGCAGCTGGACTAATAGCCGAATCCACACAGTCCTTTTATTCCTTATGCATGCAGTGAGAGAGGATCGATAGAAGATTGTAGGCTCTTGACAAATGTCTGGGAGTATAATATAGGGTGCAGCAAGGTCAAAGGAGCTGTGAGCTGGGGGTGAAGGACTGTTTGGCAAAGGCTTGGCATGGAGATGAATAGCCCTAACCCCAGTGCCAACGTCTTGTCAACCAGCAAAGAGAGAGAGTAAGACAGAAGAGAACAGAAAACAACTGAGTGTTGCTGTCTTCCAGGCATCATGCTAGCTCTTTATAAATATTGTATCTTACCCAACCTACTGGGCAGTGCATCTCAGGGAAGCAGGTACTTTAACACTGGCTCACCACTATATTCCCAGTACCTAGAACAGTGCCTGGCACATAGTAGATCCTCAATAAATATCTGTGGAATGAGTGACTAAAGCACCCCATTCCAATTCAATTAGATCAATAGCAATAGCCTGATTTCAGCCTGTGAGGAAACCAAGTTCAGAGATGCTAAGTAACTTGCCCAAGGTTGCATAGGTGGCAAATAGCTGAACCAGGATTCAAAATCAGGTGAGTCTGTTATAAAGCTTTGGCTCTTTTTGGGCGGGGAAGGGGAATAGAGTCTCACTCTGTCACCCAGGCTAGACTGCAGTGGCGTGATCTCAACTCACTGCAACCTCCCAGGTTCAAGTGATTCTCCTGCCTCAGCTTCCCAAGTAGCTGGGATTACAGGCGCCCACCACCATGCCCGGCTAATTTTTGTATTTTTATTAGAGTCTGGGTTTCACCATGTTGGCCAGGCTGGTCTCGAACTCCTGACCTCAAGTGATCCACCCGCCTCGGCCTCCCAAAGTGCTGGGATTACTGGTGTGAGCCACCTCACCCGGCCAGCAAAGCTTTGGCTCTTTCCTCTGCTTAGGTATCATCTCTTCGGAGTACAGAGTTTTCTGCTTATATGGCCAGAGAAGCAGTATTTCCCTTGGTGCAAGTGTCATTCAAACAACTAGTAGGAAATTCTGCTTTGCAGTGGCGTAGGGTTTCTTCAGGACATTCCTTTCTACAAGGAGAAGGGAGGCTGAGACCATTGTGTAAAGGCAGGGAGGACCACAGGAGTAGAGAAAAAGAAGATTTAGAAAGGAGCACAGGTTAGCAGACTTCTGTGCTTAGGTCCAAGACAATTTGCATGTGTGGAAAACACTCCATCAGAGATATTGTTGTGGCTATGAAACCTATCGCCCATTTTTTTTTTTTTTGGTAGGGGGAGGAGTTTCCCTCTTGTTGCTCAGGCTGGAGTGCAATGGTGTGATCTCAGCTCACTGCAACCTTCGCCTCCTGGGTTCAAGCGATTCTCCTGCCTCAGCCTCCCGAGTAGCTGGAATTACAGGCATCTGCCACCACACCTGGCTATTCTTGTATTTTTAGTAGAGATGGGTTTTTGCCATGTTTGGCAGGCTAGTCTCAAACTCCTGACCTCAGATGATCCACCCACCTCGGCCTCCCAAAGTGCTGGGATTACAAGCATGAGCCACTGTGCGCAGCCACCCATCCCCCAATGTTTTTGCACATCCACAATAATTGGAAAGGCTATTAGTGATTACGATTGAACAAATCTGTCCCCAAATCCAGGCAAAAACCACTATTCACCAGATATCAAAGAGAACAGATCAAGTTGCAAACAGATTGTTTCATTTTTGCTCTGGAGGAGGGGAGATTCAAAGCGTTAGACAGCATTTTATTTTATTGTATGTATGTATGTATGTATGTATGTATGTATGTATGTATGTATGTATTTTTTGGAGACGGAGTCTCCCTCTGTCGCCCAGGCTGGAGTGCAGTGGTGCAGTCTCGGTTCACTGCAACCTCCACCTCCCGGGTTCAAGCGAGTCTCCTGCCTCAGTCTCGTGAGTAACTGGGATAACAGACACCTGCCACCACACCCAGCTAATTTGTGTTTTTTCAGTAGAGACGGGGTTTTGCCATGTTGGCCGGGCTGGTCTTGAACTACTAGACAGCATTTTAATAATGGGCAGGTTCATCTGGAATTACCATAGCTTTTCAATATCTAGGGCTTGAGCAGCAACTGCCTTCTTGAAGTGGGGCTAGGGTCTACACCCACCTGAGCCCCCCTGGACAGCTGCTTTTGTTGATATCACCAGCCTGGCTCTGGTTCCCTCTTGTGTTAATGATCCTCTGATTTAAGGAACAGAGCAAGCAGGATTTCCAGAGTACAGAGGTAGGTGTGGGTCCTTCTTGGTTCCCCAGTGGTCTGGGATAGAACACAGGAAACTCCTTGCAGATGAGCACCCTGGGGCCCCGAGAGTCGGTAGCAACCTTACAGCTTGAGCAGAACAGAGCCGCCCTTGTGTTCTAGTGACCTGGACCCGGCACCACAGAGACCACGGGGGATAGAACCTTCCTGAGGAGTGAGAGTTGACACCACCAGAGCTGCAGAATTTTTCATGATCTTGTTAGCACAGATGGTTGACCATTGGTATATGTGGAGTTCTGAGCTGGGTGAATGGATGAGTGTGCATGTGTCAGTGAGTGTGGGGGATCTGTGTGTGCAGGTGCCATCTCTGGATGGTCTCTGGATGAGTGGTGTGCATGCTGAAGAAGAGGGTATTTTGTATCTGATGGCAACAGAGGGAATGCATGAATTATGTCTGCCTAGATGTGACAGATGAGACGCCCGTGCCTTGAATACAGGGTGTGAAACATTTTGGCAACACCCGAATAAATGTACTTAATTTTTATTATCACATAGTTCTTTTATCAGCATATTATTTTGGTTTAATTGATTGCAGCTCTCCCTCCTCCAGGATGATTTATTCAGGTTGAACATTGACAACAGAAATAAAAACCGTCCATCCTGGCTTCATGCAGCGTTGGGGCTTACTCCTGGTCTGGGCTTGCCTGTCTGTTGAGTTGGTCGGCTAGCTGGTTGAGTGGTCAGATATTACGTTACCTCTGTTGGTTTTCTCTCTTTTCTGAGCCACGTTTTCCGCTTGTTCTGTGGAGTCATCAAACCCCCATTCTCTGTGCAGCTCACTGTTACAGAATTCTTTTTTTTTTTATTTAAATGAGTTTAAATCATCTCAGAATATATTAGATTACCCTCTCCCTTGGGTTGGATATTTGTAGTGAAGGAAGTAAACTGAACATTTAGCAGTCATCTTTTCTTTTTCTCTTAATTGAGCAGAGGCTGGCTGCCAGGAGGATTGGTATTCTGCACAAAGACCACCCTGAGACCCGCAGCTGGGCTCCTGATGGTCTGTAAACACTCACAGCCAAGCCAGGGCAAAGGTGCTTCAGCATCTGGATCCTGAACCTCGGCTTGTGCACCTAGCTGTGCTGGAGGCTCACCTGAGTCCTTGATGACCAGCTCCCTTCTTAGCAGGCAGCCCATCTGCCTCCTGTAGTGATTCCCAGTGACCTCATGTCAGCATTGAGGCAACTTCCTATTCTGCAAATGATTTATTATTCATAATGAGCAAAAGATTCCGCTCTTCAAATGAACTGTCAGGGTGAGCCTGGCCTGGTGCTGGGGTCCTCAGAAGGGAAACCTTTCCTCTGGGTTCCAAGGGATAGGAGAGGTCAGAGGGGCTCCGATACATGGGGCTAATATAGGTCAGGGCTTGCTGCTTTGTGTGAATTTGCAAAAATGTGCTCCTTCTGGGTAGACACATTCCCACAGCTATTCAGTTTGGCACTGAAAGGGGTCCTTCTAGAAATAAAACAGACCTCTTTCTCCAGGCACATTCAGGCTTGTGCCAGGGAGCCTTCCTTGGTGAGGAGAGACTGGACTATATTTTATCCTCCAGGGGAGACCTTGGCTAAGCTCTTTTGTGCAGAGCCCTGAAGTGGAGGCCACTCGTTCTCCTGTGGCAACCGGGTGAGCCACTCCAGGCACTCATTCTGCTCTCCTTGAGAGAAAGAATGACCTGCCCTCTTCGTCATCTCTTCCTTGTGTCTGCTTCATGTCCTAACCATTCTGCTAAGATGTGGGTATTATTGGTCCCATCTTAGAGATGAGGAAACTAAGGACCAGGAAGAGCAGTTTTCCAAGGTTAGACAGCTTGTAAGTGATGAGACTGGGATGATTAGAGATCAAGTCTGTCCTCCCACAGCCCATGGTCCTTCAACTGTATTTCCCTGCAAAAGTCATGAGATGGATTCCGATTGTGTGCAGATTGTAATTTTGTGGATACTGCGGTACTGCCTCTCTTCCCCTTCCTCAACACGGTGATAATACCTTTAGTCTAAATCTAGCTATCAACTCTTTGCCAGGCTCTGTGATGAACGCTGGGCTAAAGAGGTAAATGAACAAAAGGAGCTTCTTGTCTATTTGTGAGAGATTCACAAGTCATCTCACCCAACTCCTCTGTGTCCGTTTTTGTTTCTCCATGAGAGATGTGTGGAGAAGAAGGAGCCCTGGGCAGGGGATCAGCGATTTGGGAACCTTCCCTCAGGCTGGCTGCTGATTATCTGTGTGACACTCTGAGCAAGTCACCCGCCTAGGTGACCAACTCCTTGTGGTTTGCTTTGGACTTCCTCAGTTTTAGCACTGAAGGTCCCATGTCCAGAGAAACCCCTCCATCTCGGGCAAATTACTATGGGTGGTCACCCCACACTTGACCCCACACTGGCTCCTTCATAAGACTGTACTTTGCAGAAAAGAGGGGACTAGCATATTTTTTTTCTTTTTTAAAGAAGTTATACAAGTCATACATACTGATTGCTGAAAATAGAGACAACCAAAAATGTACCATGCTAAAATGGCTAATAAATATAGGAAAATATGCTCAATTTCACTCTTAAAGAAGTGCAAATCAAAACAAGATATAATTTTCACCTCTCAAATTGGAACAGAAAGTGAAAACATCTGATATACTTAATTGAAGCTGGAAAGGCTGTGGGGACATGTACCCTTTCATTCTCTGTGGTGGGAGTGCAAATTGGTGCAACCTTTTAGGAAGTCCATCTGGCACATCTATGAACGTTTAAGTAGGTACATCATTTGTCCTAGTAAATCACTTTTAAAGAATGTGTCATGTAGAAATACTTGCACAGGCCCATGAGGGTGTACACGAAAGAATGTTCAATACAGACTTTTCGCTGTTGTAAGAAAAGAAAATGGAACTAATCCAGGCATCCACCAACTGGGGTGAACAAGAGAACAATTCCGCATGGTGGAATTTAGGCATCCACTTCTTGTTATTCCTATTACAAAGGGGTTCTCAAACTTCAGTGTGCATCGAAATCACCTGAAGGTCTTGTTCCAACAGATTGCTGGTCCTCATCTCTGGAGTTTCTGTTTAAGTAGGTCTGGGATGGAGCCCAAGATTGGAGATTATTATTCTAAGTGAAGTAACTCAGGAATGGAAAACCAAACATCATGTGTTCTCACTTGTAAGTCTGGGATAAACTATGAGGATGCAAAGGCAAAGAATGACACAATGGACTTTGGGGACTCAGGGGGAAAGGGTAGGAAGGGGGTGAGGGATAAAAGACTACAAATCAGTGCAGTATACACTGCTTGGGTGCTGGGTGCACCAAAATCTCATAAATCACCACTAAAGAACCTACTCATGTAACCAAACACCACCTGTTCCCCAATAACCCAGGGGAAAAAAAATTATTTTAAAAGAATTTGCATTTCTAAAAACCTCTCAGGTGATGCTGCAAATCCCAGGACCACGCTTTGAAAACCATGGATATAGAGACAAATGAGAAAACTTCCTTCAAGTGTGACCTAGTCCAGACCTGGGAGCAGTACCATCAGACACAGAGAGACCTGAGCAGAAGTCTAGGAGGGAGACAGGGATGGGGGAGGGGGGCCCTCTGATTTCTCCTTTGCTGGCTTGGAGTCCTCGTCTGATCACTCAGAGTATGGGGCAAAGTGGGGCTGGATTCCTTAGAAAATATGAGTACCAGGGACTCCTGCAGAGGGGGTCTCAGCAGTAGGCAGAGGGAGAAAGCAGCCTGTGGGATGGCCCTTGCAAACAAAGGCCCAGGGCTGAGAGGAGGAGAGAGGGCCAGCTGGGTGACTTCTGCCAGCTGTTTGTTGGTGTCTCTGCTCCTCCCTGGGAGGCTGGCATTCTGCTTTCAAGGACAACATCAGATGCTCAGGGAATAGAGGAGCAGGTGTTCCCAGGAACCAAACCTTGAAGATGAACTAACAGGTGTTGATTACTGTCTGGCAGAGGTGTGTTATGTGTGGGTATTGTTTTCTGCCTTCTCTCTTGAATCCTAGGCTAGCACCGTCACCTCCTCCTCAGCTAAGGCTTCTCTTGAGCTCTCCCCATGTGCGTCTTGTGACAGAGTGAGACTCTGTCTAAAAAAAAAAAAAAAGAAAAGAAAAAGGAAAGAAAGTAAATTTCCCATACTGATGAAAGTCAGAGGTTAAGACTAACACCAAATCAATTGTACAACTTACAGGATGTCTGATCCATGAGCTGACAGGAGGAGGCCACAAGATGAGGGTCCATGAATGGGAATCTGATACCTTGACTGGCAGCATCCCTGCTGTCCACGGTGCTGAATCTTACCAACCATTTGCCCTTAAGAGAGGGCCAGGAAAGATAAGTTCACATGAAGGAAAAGAAAACCAGCTGCCCAGGAACCTAAGCTCCCATTAGGAAAGTACACAGTACATCAAGGTCTAGTCAAACTGTAGCTATTTGAGGTCATTTGGTTGGACTTGGGACCCACGGACGGTTATTTCCTTGGAGAAAGGAAATAACGTTGCTCGCCTGGTGGGGCGTTGTGCTTGATGCCTTAGCCGTATTATTTATCTTACTCTTTACAATAACCAATAGGGAAAGGTATTATTGTCCTCATTTTACCAATGAGGAAATAGAGGCACAGAGAAATTCCTCATATTAAGTGATGAAGTGAGGGCTCAAACACAGAGATCCAACTCCCAAAGCTGGAACTGGTGTCAGTTACACCAACATGCCCCAAGGCTAATGCTAATGGCTCTTTGTTTAGGCAGCTACCCTGACATTTGGGCAGGTCACAGATTGCATGTTTTCTCCCTAGGACATTTCAAATTTCAAATCTCTGGGACTCTGAAACCATTTGAAAAGCCTTTATCGTCCTAACATCCTAACGCGCACACACACACACACACATACACACACACACACACACACACACACACACACCCCCCATGCCCACACAAATGAATAAGCTTCATCTTGCTTTTCCACTTATGGGAATGGGATATGAATATAAGCAAGACATTCAAATTAAAATTGACTGTTTTATTTTAATTGACCTTTGATTCCCACCTCACTATCTCCCTCCCGTCCCCGCTCTGGCCTCCTCCATCCCTTGCCGTGCTCTGTGATTCATCAGGGCCTGAGGCTCAGCAGCTGTAATTGGTTTGTAACTTCCTGGAATGTCAAAGCCAAGATGGAAATTTTACGTAGCACTCCACCAATTCTGTCCTGGATTTAATAATAACTTGGCAGAAGGAGAGGCAGATTTACAGCGGGAGAGAAATGTAATCAAATTTGGAGGTGAAATGCAATAAGTACAAATGCTAGTTTTCATTTGGAAGCTTCTCAGATAAATGTAATCTCACCCAGCTCCCAGACCCAATCCTTTGTTTCTTCTCCTGGAGCAGTGGAGAACTCTGGTGGGGTAAAAATCCTTGAAGGGAGAGTTCGTATCTGGGATTTCCTACCCAGCAAGTGACCCTGGTGCACTGGGAGATGATGGTGGGAGAGGTATGAAGTGTCATTTGGAGGGACAAGGCTTAATTGGGGGCCTGGGATATGCTGAGTTCTGGAGGGAAAAGCAGAATTAAGCACTTACTAGGCACTGTTTTAAGTGCCTTTCATGTCTTACCTATTTCAGTTTCATGACAACCCTGTAAAGTAAGTAATATTATTCTTCCCATTTAATAGAGACATAAAGTGAGGTTTAGGGAGAGGGTTCTCAGTGATAGAATGGAGTTCTGTTTGACTTTGGAGTCTATACTATTAACCCCTCTCTTGCAGGAATACTAACAGTTAATGTTTCTTTTTTTCTTTTTTTCTTTTTTTTTTTTTTGAGACAGAGTCTCACTCTGTCAGGTAGGCTGGAGTGCAGTGGCGTGATCTCAGCTTACTGCAACTTTTGCCTCTCGGGTTCAAGCAAGTATCCTGCCTCAGCCTCCCAGGTAGCTGGAATTACAGGTGTGGGACACCGTGCCTGGCTAATTTTTGTATTTTTGGCAGAGACGAGATTTCACTGTGTTGGCCAGGCTGGTCTCGAATTCCTGACCTCAAGTGATCCACCCATCTCGGCTTCCTAAAGTGCCGAGATTACAGGCATGAACCACCATGCCCGGCCTTTTTTTCTTTTCTTTTCTTTTTTGAGAGACAGGGTCTTGTTTTATCACCCTGGGCTGGAGTGCAGTGGTGTGATCATAGGTCACTACAGCCTCAACCTCCTAGGCTCAAGCAATCCTCCCACCTCAGTCTTCCAAGTAGCTGGGACTACAGGCATGTGCCACCATGCCTGGCTAATTTTTTAAATTTTTTGTAGAGTTGGTGTCTCACTATGTTACCCAGGCTGGTCTGAAACTCCTGGACTCAAGTGATTCTCCTGCTTCAACCTCCCAGAGTTCTGGGATTACAGGCATAAGCCACCATACCCTAATGTTTCTTGAATACTAACTTGCTAGGTCTTAGGAGAACTTTCACAACATCTCTGGATGGTAGATATTGTCCTATTGTTCTCTCCATTTATCAGGTGAGAAAACATTCTCAAGATTTACCTCCCTACAAAAGTGGGTGAGAGCCACGTGAAAAGATGTTCAACATTATTAGCTATTGGGAAATGCAAGTTAAACTACAATGAGATACCATTACACATCTATTGGCACAGTAAAAATAAAAAAATAGGGATAATGCCAAATGCTGGTGAGGATGTGGAGGACTGGGATCACTCAATCACTGCTGGTGGCAATTTAAATATAACAGCCATTCTGAAAAAGATATGTCAGTTTCTTATGAAATTAAATAAATGTTTGCCATACAACCCAGTAATTATACTCTTGGGCATTTGTCCCAGAGAAATGAAAACTTAACATTCACATGAAAGCCTGTACATGAACGTTCATAGCAGCTTTATTCATAAAAGCCAATAATTGGAAACAATCCAAATGTCCTTCAAAAAGCAAACAGTTAAACAGTGGAACACCCATACTATGAATTGCTAGTCAACAATTAAAAGGAACAAACTATTGATAAATGCAACCCTTTGGATGGATCTCAAAGGAATTATGCTGAGTGAAAGAAAAAGCCAGGCCTGAAAGGTTACCTACTGTATGATTCCGTTTCTATAGCATTCTCGAAATTACAAAATTATAAATGAAGACCAGATTAATTATCGCTGCAGATCAGAGAGTAGGGGAGGGAGGCAGGTAGATGTTGCAATAAAAGGACAGTACAAGGGACCTCGTGGTGGTAGATCTTGACTGTGGTGGTGGCCACATCAATCTATGCACTTGATAAAACTACATAGAACTAAACACACAAACAAGCTCACATGAGTGCATGTAAAACTGGCAAAATCTAAAGTTGGTGGATGGTATCAATGTCAATTTCCTGGTTGTGATATTGTACTACATTTATGCAGGCTGTTACTATGGGGAAAATTGAGTAAAGGGTTCTGTGATCTCTATTATTACTTTTCTTTGTTTCTTTCTTTCTTTCCTTTTTTTTTTTTTTTTTTGAGGCAGAGTCTCACTCTGTTGCCCAGGCTGGAGTGAAGTGGTGCAATCTTGGCTCACTGCAACCTCTGCCTCCCAGGTTCAAACGATTCTTCTGCCTCAGCCTCTTGAGTAGCTGGGATGACAGGTGCACGCCAACACTCCTGGCTAATTTTTGTACTTTTAGTAGAGATGGGGTTTTGCCACGTTGGGCAGGCTAGTCTTGAACTCCTGACCTCAAGTGATCTGCCTGCCTCGACCTCCCAACATGCCTGAATTACAGGCATGAGCCACTGTGCCTGGTCTGTGATCTCTAGTATTTCTTAAAACTGCGTGTGAATCAACAATTGTCTTAAAATATTAAACATATGTGTGTATGAGTGTGTGTGTGTGTTTCGGAATGTCAGTGAGGGAAGTGGATGGAGAGGGTGCAGAGGGGAGAAGGTGCAGAGGGGAGAAGGTAAGGACTTGCCCAAGTTCACACTGGCTGATGGAGCTACACACTCAGGCTCATAACCTCTGCTTTGAGCCACCACCCCATCTGATAGAAAACTGCTATGACCTTCACTTCTGGAATTTCCCCTTCCTCTCTCCATATGAGCCAAGATTACAAGGCCCTTGGTCCTACTCACACCCAGGGTGGGATATGTGAGCTGTGTACCCATCAGTCCCACAGATAGGAGGGGTCCAAGAAGGCTGGGAGCCACGTCAGGTCTGAGTTCTTTTAGAGGAATTAACACAGACATTGAGAGAGATGCTGTAGTTCCGAAAAGACCATTGAAACGGAATTTTCCCAGTGCCGTTTTCCCCACCACATAGAAGTAGTGTGCCTGAGAATAAATTAAACAAGAAAATCAGAGGCCGCAGATGGAGGAAGAGAGGCAGAAACCTGATGATGAAACAAGAGCATCAACATCTCCTTGTCTGGATATTTTTTCTATATCACCTACCTATATTTATATCTGAAGCACCCACTTCTGGACTTCTTAGGTATATCTCCACCTCCTGGGTTCAAGCGATTCTCTTGAATCACTTGGTATATCTCAGCCTCCTGACTAGCTGGGACTACAGGTGCATGCCACCACATCTGGCTAACTTTTGTATTTTTAGTAGAGTTGGGTTTCACCATGTTGACCAGGGTGGTCTTGAATTCCTGACTTCAGGTGATCCACTTGCCTTGGCCTCTCAAAGTGCTGGGATTACAGATTTCAGCCACCATGCCTGGCCCACCCTGCTTGCTATTATGCCTCCTAGCACTCTGTCCACCAGTCCAAGCTCTGCTTAACAACAGGAGTCATTAGTGAATCTATGGCCCTGGAATGCCAAGACCTGGCCAGCTCCCCACATATTTGAGGATTCCAGTCTGGGATTCCCTCTTCAGAGACCCTCTGTGTGGTGCCCTGAGCTCTGTCTGGGGAGAGGGAAAGGGAGGGCATGTCCTGACATGGGAGTAGCTCCCCTGGGCTGAGGAGGAGCAAGGCACTGATTTACAGACTTCTTTTTTATTCTTGGAGTCTATTTACCACTTCAGTTGTCAGCCCATCTCCAACATGATTTAAATTGGGAATCTGAATATGTAGATTGTCACCAAGGTTCTGACACTGGCTGTGGGACAGGAGGAAGTCACCTAATCACCAGTGTCCTCACCTGATGCCTGGGATTTGACTCCCACTGATGAAGGCTCACTGTGGGAGCCAGGTGGCCTCTGTCACTAATGACTGGATGAAAACAAAGCATGAAAGAATAGCACTTCACTAAGGTCTTCGGGGAATATTTAAGGGCATGGCTGGGTTCTGGGAGATGCTCTGCAGGTTGAGGAAGAGGGAAACACAAGGCTTGGTGAGCTTTGAGTAGGTAAGCACCAAAAGGTACACTCAGAGGGACCCATATTTGCACCTGTACAGTGGCTCTTCTCTTCTCTCTTGTTGATCTTACCAAGGAGGACAACCTTGAGGTCCCCTCCACAAATCATCCCCTGATGCCATATTTAGATGACTATGTCAGGGGTAGAGGTGTGGTTGGTCAGGAGATAAGTCCCATCTTACCCCACTTCACCACTCTCTCTTCCTCCTTTCATCCTATCCCATCCATCTCCCTCCTCTCTCCGCCTATTGGCCACCCCCATCCCTCCTACTTCAACCCAAGGTCCTCTCACTCCGCTCTTCCACTTCCTGTCTGCTCCATTCATTTCTTTTCCATGTCACTGCATTCTGCTCACCTCCCAGCAGCACAGACTCAGAGCAAGACAGGAGTCTTTTGGGATGTCTTGAGCCTGGGCTCTTACAGATTACAAGGTCCATGCTCTTACAGTCAGAGTGGGGCATGTGAGTGCTGAATCCGTCAGTCCCACAAGACTGAGGATGGGTCCAGGAGGGCTGGGAGCCATGTCGGGTCTGAGTCCTTCTACAGGAATTAACACAGACATTGGGAAAGAGAGAGACCCTTTAGTTCTGAAAGGACCATTGAAACAATTTTCTATTATCTAATAGCGATGATACTCCTCTAATGACCCCTACCCAAACTACAGCATGTGCGAATGATCCAGAAGAGTGGTTCTCAGAATCTCAAACCAAAACAACAGCAGTTACTCTTGCCAGGTGCTGTCCTAAGAACGTTGATTCTTTTAAACGGGTGAGGCAGATACAAATGTTATCTTCATTTTCCAGATGAGCAAACAGAGGCACAGAATGCTAAATAACTTCCAAGGACAAACAGCTAGAGTAGAATAGCTAGAAATTGAACCCTGGTGTCCATGCTTCTGTCCACACTCAGTAGCAATGGTGAATGTCTCTGAGATGGTGAACAGCCCAGGCGTGGTGACTCATGCCTGTAATCCTAGCACTTTGGGAGGCCGAGACGAGTGGATTGCTTGAGGCCAGGAGTTCAAAACCAGCCTGTTCAACATGGTGAAACCCCGTCTCTACTAAAAAAAAAAAAATACAAAAAATTAGCCGGGCGCGGTGACACACGTCCGTAATCTCAGCTACTTGGGAGGCTGAGCCGGCAGAATGGCTTGAATCCGGGAGGTGGAGGGTGCAGTGAGCCGCGATTGCGCCACTGCACTTTAGCCTGGGGGACAAGAGTGAAGCGCCATCTCAGAAAAAAAAAAAAAAAAAAGGAAAACAAAAGAGAGAGAGAGAAAGAGAGAGTGAACAAAGGCTGTTTTTTGTTTTCTAGCTTAACCAAGTATGTGTGATGTTTAAACGTTTGCGGGACAAATGGAACAGGAACGTCTACGTCAGGAAACTTTGCCTCTGCCACTCTGTGTGTTCAGGTGGAACTGTCCTCACCCCAGGCTCCATGGGTGGCCACAGACCAGTTGTCTAGTGAGGACTCATCTCCTCCTGGCCATAGTGACTAATTCAGTGATGGGCACTTGACACAAGCTAGGTCAACAATATTTGATTTGGGAGTTTTGATGGCCTAAGGCAGTTAGACAGCTAGATACTAGTTGGCCTGGGTCATGTGGTCAGCTCTGAGCCAATCATTGTAAAGAAAGGTAGGAGAAATAATAATGGCCTCCTTGGGAAGGTCCTGGGTTAATGGTCAACTCTATTCAAACTGCATGGACTGAGAGTAGGAGAGGAGCCCATCCCCAAAGAAAAGTTGGGTGTTTACATACCAGAGGATGAGGGAGTAGATGCTGGGAGCATGGAGACGAGCTGTTACTCCATCACTCCTACCCCCACTCCTGTGGTCCTAGCCTGGGCTTGCCTGGTCTCTTGTGGGTGCTGAGGTCGGAACCGGCCCAGGGTTGGGCCTGCCCCCTCTGGCAGCGTCCCCCTTGGAGCTGAGGTTGTTCCCTCAAACGCCACCCTGGCTTTGTCTGAGCTGAGGAGAGCAGGTCACAAATGCCTTGAGGAGCACTCTACCACACTCTCTCATCTGGCTGGCCTTGGGCAAAACCACCAGCTCCGGGACTCAGGTGCCTGCAGGAAAGAGGCAATGATATAATACATGGGAATGTCTTAGAAGCAAAAGTGCGCAATGTGTGGCCGATGACTTCGCTGACAGCCCTTTTTTTTTTTTTTTTTTTTTAGTATTTTGAGTTTGTGTGGGTTCTGGGGCAGTTTCAAAGATGTGAAAGACTCACTTGGCTAGCAGTCATTTGGAGGAGTTTACTATTTTCAGGTATCTAGCTACTTGTCCCAAGCTTTTCTCCAAGCAGATGATTTTGCATGAGTTTCATGGGCCACAGGAAACACCTTTCAGGGCGACATTGAGTAATCTTTCGAATTTCGAGTATCCTTTTATACAGCGCTACAACTTGTCATATGTGCGACTGGGCGGGATGACCAGTGGGGGAAGGAATGCTGTCAGGAGACAAAGGATAAATCAGTGTGTTGCTTTGTTCTGGGTGAGTCCCCATCTTCTCATCCTGAACTCTTCATCATTTTGGAATTTATAATATCTACTCATAATTTTTTAAGGATGTGGGCTTTTTACTAACCACTGTGCTTGGGTCTCTTCACTATGGCCGCAGGTCCAGATGGATACCAACATTAATAGACTCTTCATAGCGGTTTATTGAACCGGAAGCAGTCTTATTTTGGGGGTGCTGTTGCTAAGCTGGTGTCCCACGATGATGACTTATCATCATCCCCAGATTTGCTGGGCCTAGGAATCTGCATTTTCCCAAACCTTATCCTAGCCTGGTAAAACGTATTCACAGGAGAGGTTGAGTTACTGATTTAGATGCTAAATTTTAGAGGAAAGATTACAAAATACATAGGCAATGGAAGTTGGAATTTTCACTAGGTGGCTCTGTCTCACAGCTAAGGTTTAGCAGCGCAGACAGCTGCAGTATTTAAGGCTGGATTTAAAGGCTTTAAGCATTGAAAAGATTATGGCGTTCCCCAGACCTGCCAATATTAATGCAGAATAAAAACAAAACTAAAGCATAAAACACAAGTGTACATGTCGAAATAGCTTCCTTCTAGATGTGGATGTGCTAATTGGCAAATGCTGAACACATTTATTGAACCAGAAACAGTCTTATTTTGAGGGTGCCACAGCTTAGCTGGTGTGCCATGATGATACTTGTTCTGCCTTATAAATATTCTGGCTCTGGTGTCATTCATTCATTTGTTCATGTAACAATGTTTAATGAGGTTGGCACAGCAGTTAAAAAAAGGCAAACATCTTTGCTTCTATCGAGCTTACATCCTAGTGGTGGGGAGACAGACAGTAAATAAAGCAAATATAGAAAATATATGGTAAGAGGTGATAAGTGCTCTGGAGAAAAACTAAGGTGGAAAGGGGAATAGAAGTTCCAGAGATGGGAGAGGAGAGATCAAGGAAGGCTTCCTGGAATGTAAGAGTTAAGTCCTGAAAGAGGTGAGTGAGTCCACATGGCCCTGGAAGAAGAGGGTCCAGGCAGAGGGGACAGAAATGTACCTAACCCTGGAGCAGCCAAGACGCAGGACCCCAATCCTTAGGTGCAAAGCTCTGAGGCTTTCCCCCAAATCCAGAGGAAGCCGTGCTAGGCCGTTCCTCTCATCTCCTTGTCAGCAGCAAAATTTGACTTGCTGTCTGTTGCTGGGTGGCTACAGGAGCTGTCACTCAAACTGCCAAGTTACTACATTCTCCTTGTGGGGTCAGGCCAGATCTGTTCGGTGAACACCTGTTAAGCATCACTTCTGTCCCTTAACTTGTCCTGGACACCAGAAGCCGATCAGCAGACTCGACACAGAAAATTAGAGTTTGCCAAGTATGAGAGACAGAGAAGGGGCACCTAACCCAGCCTGGGGAGGGGGTGGGAGCAGAGTACCACCTATCTATTTGATGTTCTCTCATCCTACTCCCTCCCAACTCAATGACCTCTTTTTTTTCCAGGTCTCAAAGATACCAAGTCTGTTCTCGCTTCAGGGCTTTTGCTGTTCCCGTGCCTTGGAGTTGCTTTCCCCAGATTTTTCCAAAAGTATGTTCTCACCATTCAGGGCTGAGCCAAATGTCTCCTCCTTAGGACAGCCTTTCCAGGCCACTCTCCTGTGTCACCATCACTCTGTGTTGCCTCTTTTATCTCCTTCCTAGTGCCCTCACTGTTTGAGGTCGTTGGTGCTGGTGCTAACACTCTCCCCCATCCTCTCCATGAGAGCCAAGATTCAGTTTTTCTTGTTCACTCCACCATCCCCAGGGCCAGACAAATAGGAGGCATTCAAAAAATATCAATGAGCTGGGCGCAGTGGCTCACACCTGTAATCCCAGCACTTTGGGAGGCTGAGGCAGGAGGAATGCTTGAGCTCAGGAGTTCGACACTGCAGTAAGCCATGATTGCACCACTGCACTTCAGTCTGAGTGACAGAGTGAGACCCTGTCTCAAAAACAAATAAGTATCAATGAATGGATTTATTTACTGAACAAGGGACTGTTGATGCATACTTGAATAACCCACACACTCTGACCAGCTTACCTGTTTAATGCATTCTCAGATACTCTTGCTAGCCATGGATGGCTGTTGTCGTATATCCTGCAAGACTCAGGGCAGTGCA
This sequence comes from Macaca mulatta, assembly GCF_049350105.2. Lineage (NCBI taxonomy): Eukaryota > Metazoa > Chordata > Mammalia > Primates > Cercopithecidae > Macaca > Macaca mulatta. The sequence continues at coordinate 22,522,058 of NC_133425.1, read as the reverse complement.
ATGGTTAAGAATATGGACTGGGGGCCAGCATGTGGCTCACATCTGTAATGCCAGCACTTTGGGGGTGGGGAGGGGGGCAAAATGAGAGGATTGCTTGAATCCAGAAGTTCAAGATCAAACTGGGCAACATAGTGAGACCTTGTCTCTACAAACAATAAAAAATAATTAGCTGGACTCAGTGGCACACACCTGTAGTCCCAGATGCTTGGGAGGCTGAGGAAGGAGGATCACGTGAGCCCAGGAGTTCAAAGCTGCAGTGAGCTTTGATTGTGCCACTGCACTCCAGCCTGGGTGACAGAGACTTTGTCTCTAAAAAATAAAAAAAGGGAGAGAATATGAATATGGATTCGGGATGTAGATTGACTTGCTTGGATCTCTGGCCCTGTCACTTTCAACTGAGTACCCTGGGCAAATTAATTAGCTTCTCTGAGCTGTTTCCCTACCTGAGTAAAGGATGCATTCAGTAAGCAGCAGCCATTGTTATTCTGGCCAAACAATGGTTACCAGGCTTCTCTGTCTAGGAGAGTTGCTAGTGCCACCTTCTTCCTGAGTTGAGAGCCCCATTCCAGACTGGAGTCCCCAGAGACCCTGGAAAAGAAACTGACAAAAAACTGACAAAATGCAAAGTGCAAACTCAGTGACTGTGCCCCTGGGGACACTGAGTTAATGATCCAGGGACGGTTAATGAGCTTCCTCCTTTGCTCTCTCACATTGCAGGTGGCATGGCAGCTTTCCAGACCCATCCACTTTCTCCACACCTGCCCCCTCTGCATGCAATTTCTTTGCAGTGTCCTAAAAAGCTAACCAAGCTGAAATCACCTGTGCCATGGCTGTAACACTCCTGCACCATTATTCAGTGTTCTCTGAGGCCCCAGCTTCATTCCTGCCTCCTACCCCTTTCCATCTGTTGGGATCAATTGAAGGACTCGGCAATGATAACTGCTGAGATGGTCTCTTCAGTACTGAGTGTCTGGCCTTGCTCAGGGTTGGGGACAGAAGGAGGCGGCCCTGGAGAGCTTGCTTTGGTTGTGAATTCCTGCGGCCTCCCTTATGACCCCTGAGCATTCTTCCTGGGTACTTCCTGAGGTGGCTCATGTATTATAGTCACAATTACATTATGATTTAGTAAATGCCGTCAGTGATTTCCCCTGGAGAGGTCGTGGGCCATGGTAGCTTAGGCCACAGACTGGGGATCGTGTTGCCTGTGTTGAAATCCTGGCTTCATCATTTGACAACAGTGAAATCTCAACCCAAAGTATGTTAGCTTTTAGATTTCACACAACCTGCTTCCTGGGAGCCAGGCATTGTTGATAAACCCTCCAGCTAATAATAACAATCATAAGAGTAATAGCAGCTATTATTTATTGAGAGCCAAGAAGTTCTACTTGATTGATTCACAGATCTCCAGAAGACAGACATGTTAATTAATGGATAACTTTTGTGGGTGGGCAGTCATATTGGACATCCCCAGACACTGTTTGCATGGGTGAGTTGCATGAGGGCAAAGGAACTGTAATGAAGATATTTTAAGGGTTCATTTCTAGGCTCAGAGAAAAGAGCGTGGCATGTCCCCTGCTCCATGGATCAGCGGGTTGTGAGTGTGAGCGACAGAAGCACATTCTTCTCATTTCCGGTAACTTTGGCTACATTTCTGTGTAATGCTTTTGGTGCTCCCCACCACATCTCCTCAGCCCTTGTCAGATTTCAGCAGCAGCCCTGGTGGACAGCCCTCCTGTATGCTGACAGCATCCCACCTCCAGTGCCTGCCTTCTCTTTCTACTTTTCTGCCCTCAGGCCGGTAGGGGAGTTAATGCCCCCAGGCAGAATCCTCAAGCAATGGAACATGGGAGTCAGTGGGTAAATGTCCCAGCTTCCTGTCCATCAGAGGGACAGTTCCTCAGTGTCCATAGTAGAATTGGGTTCTAGTTGTCCACAGTGATAATCAGGCCAATAACCCACAATTTAATGGCTTTTTCTTTTTCCCTTTTGCTCTCTCTGCTTCCTCACTTTTATTTCTTGGGATCACTTCTTAAATCAACTATCAGGACCCAAATCCTTGCTTCTGGAGCTGCTCTCAAGCTAAGAAGGTCACTCTCAAGCTAACTCTCAAGCTAAGAAGGTCACTGTCAAGCTAAGAAGGTAGCTCTCAAGCTAAGAAAGTGAAGTTAGAGCTTCAACCATTATAATCTGGTCTACAGAGCTCCAAGTCCTCTAAGAATCCTGAGTTCTCCTCAGGTCCCATGGATCACCAGTAAACCACGTCTCAGCTCATTAGCTCAGTCTAGGGGTTACTAACTTGAGTAGACACGCATACTAGGGCTGGAATTTAACATAAATATGAGAAACAGGCTGTATGTAAATTAAAGAACCTGGCAAGTGTGTTGGCAAATGGCAATTGGCCCAGGGTCTCAGTATCAGGGATTAATCAGGGACTAAGCAGGAGCGTGGACACTTCTCTAAGGGGGTCGCCAGTACTCAGTCCGGCTGATTATGCCATGGGGGACAAATTGTCAGGTTTTCTAGTTTTTAACACAATTCAGATTACCTTCTGAAACTTTTAGATTTCTAAAAATCTGAGTAATTTAAAATTTAAGTCATTTTTTAAAATGTAAGGGCCTCTAATGGGGTGATCGATATGAAGTTGTTGATGGCCCACGGCCGTTTGTGGCCTTCCGGATTGTCCTTGTTGAATTGTCTTTTGGATGCTCCACCCCCAGCTTGAACCAAGAAAAATTCTGGGCGTGAAGGTGGCCTCTGCATCTCAGGGCTCCCAACTCAGAAGTTCTTCTTCAAAAGCACCTTTTAGATTTCAGCAGAGGGAATCTTGTGTCTGCTCCTTGAGAGTTCCCCTTCCATTGTGATGATGTCAACAATCCCATTGCCCTTTCTGCTGTGCATGTTAGAGGCTCACAGTTCAATTTAATTGATTGCTTCTCCTGAATCCAGTATTTTTTCTTCCTTATCCTTCACGAGGTCTCATCGACTCAGGCGACTGTGCAGGCTCCTGTTCCACTTACTAGCACTTAGTGTCTGGTTCTGGACAGAAAAATAAATAAATAAATAAATATTTTATTTACCTTTGTATCTAAAGTACCTGGTACATGGTAGGCACTCTATAAATATTCGAGGGTTGGACACATGATGCATTGGCAATTATTTTTTGATAGTATAAGAAATGGACATAAGTAAAATAACTTTGTACATTTTGTAATCACTATTATTAAAGGACTTATCCCTTGCATTGCTCAATGTCCCTTAATTAGTTAGGGTGGCCAAACATACCAATTTTCTCAGGACTAGGGGAGTTCTTGGGATGTAGGATTTACAGTTTTAAAGCTGAGATGGAGCCAGGCATGGTGGCTCACACTTGTAATGCCAACACTTTGGGAGGTCGAGTCAGGAGAATCGCTTGAGCCCAGGAGTTTGAAACCAGCCTGGGCAATATAGAGAGATCTCGTCTCTACAGAAAATTAAAAAATTAGCTGAGCACGGTGGCATGTGCCTGTAGTCCCAGCTACTTGGAAGGCTGAGGTGGGAGAATCACTTGAGACTAGAAGGCAGTGAGTTGCAGTGGACCGAGATCGCGCCACTACACTCCAGCCTGGGCGACAGAGAGAGAGAGACCCTGTGTCAAACAACAACAGCAACAACAACAAAAAAACAAACAAAACCCAAACCTGAGATGGATGGATTTCCCAGGATAAGAGACTGTCCCAGGAAAAGGGAGATGAGTTCGTCACTCTACCATAAATAAAGACCCAAAGAAAAACAATATTCTCTTGAAGCTCAAAAAGTTAAACAAAATTACATTTTTCTGCAGAATTGGGGTGTTTCCTTTCATCTTCTCATGGCAGTTTTGAAAGCTTTCATGTTTCCCTCTTTGCCTTGGCCTCAAAGTAGCTCCAAGGTAAGTTTGTGGGTAATGTCAGTAGCAACTGTCAGTATAGGTTGTATGAAATAATTGTTTCATTGCCTCTACCTTGCTTTTTACGTTTTTCTCTTTAGAAATTTTAACTTATGGTGCAAATTGCACCTAGAATTATGTTAAACTACTCTTACCCGGCATACATGAAAAATGCGTAGGCTTTTGTCTTTTTATTTACCTTCATTTGGTTACTAGTTCATTCTATGTGTTTATTATATTATTTCAGGTGTTGGCAAACTATGGCTGATGGGCTGAATCTGGGCTTGCTGCCTGTTTTTGTAAAAAAAAAGCTTTTATCAGAACACAGCCATGGTCATTAATTTACATATCATATATGTAATTGTATACATATATACATATATTAATAATTTATATGCATCTGTAATAATAAATATTTAATCATTTATTTATGGCTGTTTTCATGCCACAGTGGCAGGGTTGAATAGCTGCCACAGGACTGTGTGGCCTTTAAAACCTAAAATATTTACTATCTGGGCCTTTACCGTTTGCCAACCCCTGTATTTATCACAAACTTCAATTTATTTTGAAAGGACTTACATTTACATATAGTTTCAACGTTTATACAGTATATGTATATTTCCTTTTTTAAAAATGTACCGTTTCAGAGTTTACAGGTATATATTTTCTGTTTACAAAAGTAATATGAATTTATTATAAAAGTGTTAACATCACAGAAATATATAGTGACAATAGGGACCACCCCCTTTTAACTTCATTCCTATTTGTGGCCTCAGTTAGTTAGTTAACTAGGGTAGATTCCTACAGATTCTTTTCTGTGAATAAACTAACCTACACCTATCACTAAAATAGTACCAAAAAAGAAATAAGTCTCTATGTCAGCACATTTTCCTGGGTAAGCATTCTTAGATTCTCCATCGGCAGCATTTTTCTGACATGCATTTACAGACATCCTCACTCATTGTTTCCAATATCCTTCCTCATTGATCTAGTTTAATGAGAAGTCTTTTCTAACTCTTCTCTACAACAGCAACATCATTGCAAGTTCTAATTATTCCTGGTACTTCTCATTACAATAATTATTCTTTCTTTATTATTACTAATTACTGTTGCTTTAAAACATCCCTCAGAATCAATGAGGATGGCAGATGCCTGGAGACTTGTCACTTTACTTCCAAACCACCACATTAAATAGTCAGGACTATGGCTTCGGTTGATTACCCACTTTTTTCTAGGAGAATGCCAGGACCAACAGCCTCATGCCACACATATCCGATGACATTGCTCACCTCCAGAAGCAATGGATGGAAGTCTCCTAGGACCTCTGTCATCACTCAGAATCTTAGACCCGTGGTGCTCTCTACATCTCTGATTGCCTCACTCCTCTTGCCTCCCCTCACTTCCCTCCCCAGTTACTTCCTCCACCACCACTGGAATTTCCAATCTATAACCAGGAAACATCCTTACATTCCTCGTGTCTTCTCCAAACATTTTCTTTCATTTCTTGTCTTAGCTTAAACCTAGTAGTCCCCTATCCTTCTTACTGGCTTAAGGTCAGCCTTCCCAAGTGTAGGTTGCTTTTCTCCTCACCCCATGTACCTCAGGCATCCTTTTTGCCACTTTCAAGACATTTCTTCCCATTTTACCTAAAAAATAAAATCTCAGACCCTTTCAAGTGAAGTCCTCAGATTTATCTCAATTCAGACCAGCTGCATCTCAAGTGCTTAATGGCCAGTGGCTGCCATATTGGACAGAATAGCTATAGTATCAGCTGATCCTCCTCAAAGTGGTCCAGTGGCTGCCAAATTGGACAGAACAGCTATAGCATCAGCTGCTTCTCCTCAGAGTGGTTCATGGCATCAGCTGCTCCTCCTTAAAGTGGTCATCTATCAAAAGCCTCTGATGCCTACCTCATCACCACCTTTCTTCCCACTCCACGTTGCTCATCATTCTTGATGATTTCAACATTTACACAGATAACTCATGTAACCCTTTGATTTCTCCATCCTTGGGCCTTCCCACTCAGCCATAATCTTTCCCCGACCAGCCCACTCTTTCCGTAGCCACATCCTGGACCTCGCCATTGGTGGTAACTGTACAACCCCTGAAATCTGGATTTCAAGTCTCCCACTCTCTGACCACCCTCCTTCTGTGATAGTCTTCGCCCTAAACATTTCCCTAACCCAGTAAGACCTTTAGTTCAGCCTTAGCCAATAACATAATGCATGCCACACATGTCATTTAAAATTTTCTAGTAGGCCGAGGCAGGTGGATCACAAGGTCAGGAGATCGAGACCATACCTGGCTAACACGGTGAAACCCCGTCTTTACTAAAAATACAAAAAATTAGCCGGGTGTGGTGGTGGGCACCTGTTGTCCCAGCTACTAGGGAGGCTGAGGCAGGAGAATGGCATGAACCCGGGAGGTGGAGCTTGCAGTGAGTCAAGATCGCTCAACTGCACTCCAGCCTGGGCGACAGAGTGAGCCTCTGTCTCAGAAAAAAAAAAAGTAAAATAAACAATTAAAATTAATTTAATAATATAATTTATTTAACTTAATAGATCCAAAATATTATATTATCAATGTATAATCCATATTGAATTATTCATGAGATATTTTACATTTTATTCTTTTTATACTAAGTCTTTGAAATCCACGTACTTTACACTTCCAGCACATCTCAATCCAGAGTAGCCACATGTGAAGTTTTCAATGTAGCTAGTGGCTACTGTATTGGACAGAGAAGTTGTATTCCTTTGATTTAATTAGGTTTCATCTATCCTGTCCAATGTCCTTCTATTCATTCTTATCCAGTGTAGATTCCATATCCCATTACTATCATCATAGTATTCCAAGAGTGTCCTCCACTCTTTACTTTTTCATCCAGAAAAAAACTCATTACTGTTCGTTTGGTTTGTACCCACGCAAGGGAATATTACAGCAGAAAATCACATATCTGGATTTTCTGGTGTGTGAAGCCTTGCTTCACTTTTACTTCATGGTCACACATTTCAAATGGATATATAATACTCCCCAGAAACTTAACACATTTATCTGGTTAAATTTGCTTTTCTCCTGTCTGAGATTATTATTTCATACATTTTTGTCTCTTCTCAAATCTTCTTCATCCCTTCCTCCCCTGACCTCTACTTGCAGCAGATGCCCTGGCTTCATTCTTCACTTACAGATGTCACAAATATATCCAAAATGAAGCTCTGCACCCCCCAGTCCATTCAATGCAGGTAGTGGTGCCATCACCAAAGCAAAAACCTGACTCAGTCTTAATTATTTCTTCACTTCTAATTTAACAACAAGTCTCATGTGGTTTGGCTCTGCGTCCCCACCCAAATCTCATGTTGAATTGTGATCCGAGGTGTTGGAGGTGAGGACTCCTGGGAGATCATTCGATCATGGGGGTGGTTTCTAATAGTTTAGCACTATCCCTCTAGCGCTGTCTCGTGATACAGTTCTCATGAGATCTGGTTGTTTGAAAGTGTGTCATACTTCTCCTTTCATTTTCTCTCTCTCCTACCACCAACGTGAAGATGTGCTTGCTTCCCCTTTGCCCTTCTGACACGAGTGTAAGTTCCCTAAGACCTCCCCGGCCATGCAGAACTGTGAGTCAATTAAATCTCTTTTCTTTATAAATTACCCAATCTCAGGTAGTTCTTTATAGCAGTGTGAGAATGAACTAATACAAAGTCCTTTTATCCAAAATGAATCTAAAATCTGCCTACTTCTCTTCTAGTCTATAACCACCACCCTGGATCTAGTCCCCATCATGTCTCGCCTGGGCTGCAGAGACAGCTAGCTGGTCTTCCTTGTTTTCATTCTGACACCTCACAATTCATTTTCTACTGAGCAGCCAGATAGGTCTTTAAAAAATATAAATTGGATCATGTCACTCCCTTTCTTGCAACTACTTGTTTCCATGGCTACAAAGGTCCTACATGATCTGACCCTTGCTTACTTCTTCACCATAATCTTTCACTACCCTTCTCCCTACTCACTGTGCTACAGCCTCACTGGCTTCTTGCTTATTTCCTGAGCATACCAAGCTCTTTCTTGCCTTCTGGCTTTTGCATTGTGGTTCCATCTGCTTGGAAAGATCTTCCCCTGGTGTTTTTTACGATTGGTTCCTTTCCTCCTTTTGCTTTTTAGAGACATCTTCCCTTGAAATCCCATGTAAAACTGTATTTTCGCCTCCCTCATCACTTACTCTCTTATCAATTCTCTGTGTTATTTTCCTTGTGGCATTTATTATCCAAAACTATCTAGTTTATTTTCTTGTTTACTGCTTTATCAGCTGTTTACCCACTAGCAATAAGATCCACGAGGGTAGCGACTTCGTTTTCTTCACTATTGCTTTCCCTGAGCCTGGCATATTCCCTGACACATAATAGAAACTCAGTGAATATTCACTGAATGGATGGATGGATGGATGGATGGATGGATGGATGGATGGTTGGATGGATGGATGGACGAATCAAGGAATTGGATGTTCCAATATTTCAGGACTCCTCTCATAACTGTGAAATTCACAGACTTGCAAGATTGAATTTAACAGCCCAGCAAGATCATTAACCTCAAATTTGGGTCACTGAGATTAACAAAGTGTCCCCCTTTCTCCCTTGATGGAGATCGTGTCTGTAAATACTTCTGGGCATTTAAGCTCTTCAAATGTGGTAAAACAGCAAGTCTAAATAGACTACTTTCCTGACAGGGTTGGGTCAACAGAATATATTATCCCAGAGAGACAGATAGGGTTGAAGCCTCAGGGCTACATCAGTTAGAGAGCTCAAAGGATGTTCATCATGCAGACTGTACAGATAGACTATGACCTAGTGGTAGTTCCAAGAACTTGTCATATATTCACTTAAAAAATCATGCTGGCTTCTGCATGGAAGATGGACTGGAAGGAAACAAGAGTTAGGAGTCTTTCATTTTAAACGCATTAAAATGAAAGAACATACTGACTCAGGTAACTGAGAAGGCTGGAAGTGCTTGGCTTCAGGTATAGGTGGATCCAGGGACTCAAAGCTCTTTTTAACCAAAATGTGGAGTTTAATTACCCCCCTCCCTTGAGCATGGGTTGGATCTGGGGACTTGCTTCCAAAGAATGGTATGGGAAGGGAAAAAAACCAAAGTAACTTTGTAGCTGAGAAACCTGGCCAACATTGGCCAGGTGATGAAGGTTAACGTCACCAGTGATAAATCATTTTGATAACATGCAGCCCCTGCTATAATGTGATGAGGAGGGCACTTCACCTCTGTAGTGTTCTTCCCCATGCCAATAACTCCAGGTCTAATCATGAGAAAGACATCAGACAAATCCAAATTGAGGGAAAGTTCACTTACCATGTGATCAGGATTCTATAAAACTCTCAATGCCTTGAAAAACAAGGAAAGACTGAGAAACTGTTGCAGACCAATATGTGACAACTAAACGCAATGTGGTCTTCAGGGTTGGCTCCCATAACGGAAACTGTCATTAGTGGAAAAGCGAGTGAAATTTGAAGAAAGCGTGGGTTTAGTTAATTGCAATCCACCAGTGTTGGTGTCTTAGTTGCAATGAATGTGTCGTGGTAATGTAAGATATTAACAATAGTGAAAACAGGATGAGGGGTGTCAGGGAACTCTGTGATTTCTCTGCAACTTTTCTGTAACTCTAACATTGTTTCAAAATAGCTAATTTAAAAAACTATCATCAAGACCCAGTTTCTATTTTTTAAAACCTGTATTTTTATTAGGAAAAATATATGCTAATCTTTTTACTATCTTTAACATTTTTAATTGTGGTAAAACACACAAAACAAAATTTGTGATTTTAACTATTTTAAGTGCACAGTTCAGTGGCATTAAGTACATTCACATTGTTGTGCAACCATCACCACCATCCATCTCGAGAACATTTTCATCTTCCCAAATTGAAACTCTATACCTATTAAACAATAACTCTCTATTTCCCCTTCCTCCAGCCCCTGGCAAGCACCATTCTGTTTTCTGTCTTTATGAGTGTGACTACTCTAGGTATCTCATCTAAGTGGAATCATCCAGTATTTGTCCTTTTGTGACTGGCTTCTTTCATGCAGCATAAGGTACTGAATTGTCATCCATGTTGCAGCATGTGTCAGAATGCCCTTCCTTTTTAAGGCTGAATAATGTTCCATTGTGTGGGTAGACCACATTTTGTTTATCCATCCATCCACTGATGGACACTTAAATTGATCCCACCTTTTGGCTATTGCAAATAAAGTTTCTACTTTTGAGCTCTGACTTACTTGCTGTCAGCAAATCTCATGGGCAGAACTACCAGTCACTCCAGTTTGCCTGACACAGTTCCATTTTTTGTCTGCTGTCCAGCGTAATTAACAGTTTCCCTTTTGCTCTCAAAAGTATCCTGATTTGGATGATACGTTATATGGCCACCCAGTCTCTCTGTGTGGATCTCAGTAGTTCTGGGCCCACATCCTCCCAGCTGTAAGAGCAAGAGACAGAGTCTCTGACAAGAGTCTCCAAACTGAGGCTGACAGGCTCTGATGGAGTCAGATTCCCAACCTGGAAGCAATAGTGTGGCTAGGGGCAATCATGGTTTGATTAGCCAAGTGTGGGTTGAACGCTCATCTCCAGCACCAGGACTAGAGTCAGCTCTTCCCAAAACACATCAGAAGGAGGGAGAACTTATTTCTCAGGCAAAATTGGAGGTGGAATGAAGGCCAGGGATGCAAAAACATAGACGTCAACCAGGTGGAGAGAGATGAGGTCTTCAACTGATTTACTTTCCAACTCCCCAAATTAGAACGGGTTTAAGATTACATTTGGCTGGGCACTGTGGCTCATGCTTGTCTGTAATCCCGGCACTTTGGGATTAAACAGTAACTCGCCGAGGTAGGCGGATCACCTGAGCCTGGGAGTTTGAGGCCAGCCTGGGAAATATAGTGAGACCGCTGTCTCTACAAAAGATACAAAAATTAGTACCGGCCGGGAGCGGTGGCTCAAGCCTGTAATCCCAGCACTTTGGGAGGCCGAGACGGGTGGATCACGAGGTCAGGAGATCGAGACCATCCTGGCTAACATGGTGAAACCCCGTCTCTACTAAAACTACAAAAAACTAGCCGGGCGAGGTGGCGGGCGCCTGTAGTCCCAGCTACTCGGGAGGCTGAGGCAGGAGAATGGCGTGAACCCGGGAGGCGGAGCTTGCAGTGAGCTGAGATCAGGCCACTGCACTCCAGCCTGGGCGACAGAGCGAGACTCCATCTCAAAAAAAAAAAAAAAAAAAAAAAAAAAAAAAAAAAAAAAAAAAAAAAAATTAGCCTGGCATGGTGGCACGTGCCTTTAGTCCCAGCTACTTGGGAGGCTGAGGTGGGAGGATCACCTGAGCCCAGGGAGGTCAAGGCTGCAGTGAGCCATGATTGTGCTACTACACTCCAGCCTGGGCCACAAAGTAAGACTCTGTCTCAAAAAATAAAAGAAAAGATAAAAAAGAAAGAAAGAAAAAAAAGAAGAAAGAAAGAAAAAGAGAGAAAGAAGAAAGAAAGAAAGAAAGAAAGAAAGAAAGAAAGAAAGAAAGAAAGAAAGACAGAAAGAAGAAAGAAACTGTTCACAATTCTTTGCTCTCACTCCGTTGCATCATAGTTAGTGTGTTAAGAATTACATCTACCTGCAGATGATCTTGTCTGGTGATAGCTCATAATGATCGATTGTTACTGTTCCATTGTTTTCTTACCTGTGATAGTTGGGAATTATTGTACTGCTTGTGAGTTGCGATTTATAGTTGCTTCAAGTTTCTTTTACATTTCACCCACGGGCAACGTAGAAATTTTGTTGTGTCAGTGGAGGAATACTGTGAATTCCATCTGGTGTGTGTCAACGGAAGGAAATGACTGAGAACCATTGTTGCAGGGGACAGGTGGCCATTTTCCATCATGAGAGGTCTCAGGGACACTTAGTGGGGCTGGCATAATTCTCAAGGTGCTGCATTCTGGGCAAGTCCCACCTGTGTGGGCAGCTGAGTGCACCACTGACTGAGATCTCAGGCTTGAAAGAGGACAGCTTGTGTTGGAACCCCAGGGATGCCAAAGCTGTGTAACATTTGGCAAATTACTTATTCTCTCTGAGAACAAATGGGACTAATAATTGTGCCTCCCTCATAGCATTATGTTAGGATTAAATAAGATAATGCGTAGGAAGCATTTGGCAGTGACTAGCACATAGTAAAAGCTCAATAAAGATTCACTGTTATTTTTATTATCTTAGTACAACTCCAGAGCCTGGCTTACAAGAAGTCAGCTTTTCAATGTAGTATGACTAAGACAGTGCAACTCAAAGTGGGGTCTGCTGTCAGCATCAGCTGGAAGCTTGTTAGAAATGCACATCCATTGACCATAATTTAAAAAGTCAAAAAACAGTAGATGTTGGTGTGGATGTGGTAAAAAGGGAACACTTTTACACTGCTGGTGGGGATGTAAATTAGTACAACTACCGTGGAAAACAATATGGAGATTCCTTAAAGAACTAAAAGTAGAACTACCATTTGATCCAGCAAACCCACTACTGGATATCTACCCAAAGGGAAATAAGTCATTATCTAGAAAAGACATGCATACATATGCTTATAGCAGCACAATTCATGTTTGCAAAGATATGGAACCAACTTAAGTTCCCATCGACCAACAAGTGGATAAAGAAAAGGTGGTATATATATGGCATGGAATACTACTCAATCATTAAAAGGAACAAAATAATGCTTTCTGAAGCAGCTTGGATGGAGCTGGAGGTCATTATTCTGAGTGAAGTAACTCAGGAATGGAAAACCAAATATGGTCTGTTCTCACTTATAACCTATGAGAATGCAAATTCTTATGCAAAGGCATAAGAATAATATAATGGACTTTGGGGACTTGTGGGGAGGAAAGTTTGGAGGGGGGTTAGGGATAAAAGACTACATATTCGTTTCAGTGTACACTGCTCGGGTGATGGGTGCACTAAAATCTCAGAAATCACCACTGAAGAACTCATCCATGTAACCAAAACCAAAACTCAAAAACTATTGAAATAAAAAAATTTGAAAAAGAAATGCAGATTCATGGGCTCTACCTTCTGAATCAGAATCTCAGGAGTGGGGGTTGCAGCTTAACAAGCTCTCTGGTGATTTCCCTGCATGCAAAGTTTGGGAACCACCATCTTAAAGTGCTTTTACATTAACCCTAGCTCCAGGCAGTGATGTTACCAAGCCACAGCTTGCCGTTGTGAGAAATGATGGAAAGGAGGAAGACAAAACAGAAGCAATGGGATCTGGGGAGAGAGGCATTGATGTGCTGAGGCTGCTCTCTGGCCACTGGGACCTAGAGGTAGGAGCTGACTCCAGAGGCCACACCCCTCTCTGGAAGATTCAACATGCAAAGGAAGACGGTGAGTGTCTGTTTTTTTTCCTTTTTTCTTTTTTCTGAAATGGAGTCTTGCTCTGCTGCACAGGCTGGAGTGCAATGGCATGATCGTGGCTCACTGCAACCTCTGCCTCCTGGGTTCGAGTGATTCTCCTGCCTCGGCCTCCTGAGTAGCTGGGACTACAGACACATGCCACCATGCCCGGCTAATTTTTGTATTTTTAGTAGAGATGGGGTTCGCCATGTTGGCCAGGATGGTCTCGATCTCTTGACCTCACGATCCACCTGCCTCGGCCTCTCAAAGTGTTGGGATTACAGGCGTGAGCCACTGCACCAGGCCTTTTTTTTTTTTAGAGGTAAGGCCTCACTGGATTGCCCAGGCTGGAGTGCAGTGGCACAATCATAGCTCGCTCACTGCAGCCTCAAACTCCTGGGCTCAAGCAATCCTCCCACCTCAGCCTCCTGAGTGACTGGGACTACAGGCATGCCACTGTGCTGGGTTAATTTTAATTTTTTTTTGTAGAGACAGAGTTTTACTATGTTGTCCGGGCTGGTCTCAAACTCCTGGCCTCAAGCAGTCCTCCTGCCTTGGCCTCCCAAAGTGCTGGGATGAGCACAGGTGTGAGTCACTGTGCCCCAATCACTATTCTTAATAATAGAAGGTTGTACTTTGCAAAAGTCTTTCCCTCTTCTTCTGGCTTTCATGATCCTGAGCTGTCCTGACTTTCCCCGACCCAGAAGAATCCTTTCACATTTCCCTCTTTCCCCACCCTGAAACACTGTTTTTCAGGACCCCACTCTCAGTCATTCTTATCACTCAAGTCTGCCTGCCATGCTCATAACTTCAACCACCAGCCAGCTGTCTGGAGCCTTTAGTTCTCTCTGGAACTGCGGATAAGCACTTTTAATTGCAAAAAGTGCTTTCCACCAAGCACCACTTCATCATCTCCAACTTAATATGCCCAACACAGACTCAATTATATTCCTCTCAAACCCGATTTTCCCTGTGTGTCTCGTCCTGTTGAACGACTTCTTCACACCCCCACATACCTTGCACTCCAACCCCATTAGACTAATAGCAGATTCTCATATGCATGCTGGATTTTCCTATCTCGATGGCTTTATTATTAACCTGCACCTGGAATTTTTTTTTTTTTTTTTTTTTTGTCTAATGTCTTCCCATAAATCGCCTACTCTTCCCCCTTCCCGTTTCCAATAAATGGCACCAATGGCCTTTCTGTTGTGGAAGCCCCAAATCAGGAAGTCATCTTTGCTACGTTGCTTTCTTTTACTCATATCTAATACATCAGCAAGTCCTGCTGCCTCTGTCTCCAACATTATTCACGATCTGTCCAATTCTATCTTCTCTGAAACCTCCTTAGTCCAAGGCACTGTCACCTCTCAACTGCACTATGATGAAATTTTCTGACGAGACCTCCCTGCTTCCATCCTTTCTTCACTGGACAACTGGAATCATCTTTCTAAACTGTGGAACATATCACTCCTGAGCTTTAAATCCCGCCTTGCCTTTCCCTTGTACTTGGAATAAAATTCAAGCTTTTTAATCTTCAAGGCCTTACATGATCTGGGCCCTACTTATCTTTCTTCCATGTTGACTCTCATTTTGCCATGGAGGTGTTCATTCTGTTTCTTTCTTTTTTAATAGACGGAGTTTTACTCTATAACCCAGGCTGGAGTGCAGTGATGTGATCACAGCTCACAGCAGCCTCCAACTCCTGGGCTCAAGTGATCCTCCTGCCTCAGCCTCCTGAGTGACTCGGACTACAGGCATACACCACGATGCTGGGCTAATTTTTAAAGTTTTTGTAGACGTAGAATCTCACTGTGTTGCCCAGGCTGGTCTTGCACTCCTGGCTTCAACTGATACTCCCACCTCACCCTACCAAAGTGCTGGGATTACAGGGGGGTGAGCCACCACACCTGTCCCTTATTCTGTTTCTTCAACACACCCAGCTCATTCCTGCCTCAGGACCTTGCACTTGCCATTTTCTCCATTTGGACTTTTTACACCCAGATCTGTACATGGCCGACCACTTTGACATTTTGGGAGATCACCTTACCCCCAAAGAGGGAGCCCTTTGCTGTCACTTTCTATCTTATTATTAGCTAATAACCTCTCCTCTCCTCTTCTCTCTCTTTCTTTCTCTTTCTTTCTTTCTTTCTTTCTTTCTTTCTTTCTTTCTTTCTTTCTTTCTTTCTTTCTTTCTTTTTCTCTCTCTCTCTTTCTTTCTTTCTTTCTCTCTCTCTTCCTTCCTTCCTTCCTTCCTTCCTTCCTTCCTTCTTTACTTTCTCCTTCCTTCCTTCCTTCTTGCTTGCATGCTTGCTTTCTCCTTTCTCTTTCCACTTATCACTGGCTAAGAATACTTTTTTTAAACTTGCTTGAGAGCAGTGGCCAGATCTGCCGTGTTAGCTGCCGCACCCCCCAGTACCTAGTCAGTACCAAGTCCGAATAGACATTCAATAAACAGTTGAATAAGTATTTAAGAGCCTTTCCATATCTTCTAGTCCAAACAAAGTCCTTTTCCCTTAGTACTCTGTCATAGGTTACATTCTAGAGAAAGACTGAGGCAGAGATTGGCAAGTAGGAAATGTGCCGGGCACAGCTCTTAGGTACAAAACACCCATGAGGGAGCCAGAGAAGCAAGAATGGGCAGAGACAGAGGTTGCAGCAAGAAGGAGTTGCAAGACAGACATCAGCTGATCTGGGGGGACTTCATAGCTGAGATGGCCCTGCAGAGATTTCCTTAATTAGGCAAGGTTCTTGTAACCCCACGTCAGATGGCTATTGGATTAGGCTGTCCTAGGAGAAGGCATAACCTTAATCAAGGAAGATTACTTCAGTTGAAGGCCGCTCTGAGAAGGATACAGCTGTGAGCTAATGACAACCAGCACCCCTGGCAGCTGGGGGAATGGGGGTCACAAAAGGAAAGTCTGGGCAGCCAAGATGGGGTCCACTACACACTCCATGCATATTATTTAACAAAATGTGCCTTATAGTATTTATTTATTTATGTATGTCTACCTCTTCCTGTTGATTTATCAGTCCCTAGAGAGAACAGGAACAAAGATTTCCCCATTATCATGACCTCCATAATGCTCAACCCATGAAAAGTGTTTTGTAAGTGATGTTTGAGTTTAATTTAACAGAAAGAAATTATAGCTAACAATTCCCTTTATGTGTGGGAAATTCTCAGGGTAGACTCCACAAAATGGGTAATGGAAACCCTCTTTGGGTTAGAGACAGCAGATCACAGATAAGCTCCCAGAAATGTAGGCATGGGAGTGAGCAATCTTGTACTAAATGAATAAATTGCAAAGACTCTTAGCTATGAAGCCAGGTGACTCTCTCTACCTGAAAAGCAGACTACAAGCAAATGCTGAGCACCACTGATCTGGTCTCCTGGCCCACAACATTATCATGTGTCAGTGCTTTTATAAAATGGAAATTTGTTGGAAAATTCAGTATATTTTGCTGCATTCCTTCCAGACACGATACCTAGAATACATAGGCTGGAGAAAGGAACCAGAAGAAAGGGGAATAATTAAGAAAAATAACGGGTTTCTAGAGTTACAACCCTATTTAGTAAAAAAAATTGATGTGTTATTCTAATGGGCGAATAATTGGACAGGATAAAACAGGGGATGCCAAACATAGGCTCTTGACAAGGATTATCAATGTAGGGTTCAACTATTTCAGATCCTTCTTGGTTCCAGACTCTCCACCCAGCTAGAATGGCTTATGTCTCTTGCATGCCTGTCTCCTAGACTTGCAGCCATTGGGGTTCTACCAGTCCTATTCCAGTTGGATAAAGACAATATAAGGTGCAAGGGCAATAGCAGGAAGGATCCTATTGACTTAGGAATTGGAGGAACACCTAGAATGCAGAGAAGGAACGATCTACTTGGAATGTGACAAAGTGCTGTGACTGCATCCCTTTGGACTCCTGGGTTAAACACAGAAAAGCAGAGACAAGAGTGAGATCCACAAAACCTTTGAAATTGTATTATTGTCATGATACTTCCCACAGTATGGGAACAAGACTCTGGATGTCCCCAGCAAACTCAAGGGAGTTACATGCATTTGAACAGTGTTTGGTAAATCACTAACCAATCCCGCCATTCTTCTCATCATCTTAATGACCTACTATTGTGTCAAGTGTCTGGGAGGGACCCTATTCATCAAAAGAGGCCGTTTAAGCAAATTTCATGTACATGATGGGTTTGCATGATTTCTTTGTATTTCCTGTTTTTGAGATCTTAGTGACTTATGACATTCAGCATATGCTGAGTATATTGGACAGTTTATTAGAAGGTTCCAGGGCTTATTCAGCAGCTTGGACCCAACAGCCTCACTATATCTACATAGCAATAATACATTAGACAAATAAGCAACCTGAATCTAAACAGATTATGAAGATTGACAATGGGATGGCTAAGTTTCCCAGGCACTAAGTGTTCCAAGGCAGGGCAGGCTCCGTGGGCCTAAGTGTGTGCTCTGGGGCATCTCCCATAAAGTTTTGGGGCTCTGCATGTGGTCATAAAGACAGATCTGATGATACTAGACAGGCCATTTGGAAGCAGGTGGGGCTTCTCAGGGAGACTCTATTATGGGTTGAGTTTTGTCCCCCAAAAAAGATATGTTGAAATTTTAGCCCTCAGTACTTCCGAGTGTAAACTTATTTGGAAATAAGATCTTTGCAGAGGTAATCAAGCTAAAATGAGGGCATCAGGGTGGGCTCTCATCCAATATGACTGGTGTCCTTCTAAGAAGGGGAGATTTGGACACAGAGGCAGACACACACACAGGGAAGACGATGATTGGACACACAGGGAGAAGATGGCCTGTGTCTGGAGTCACGCAGCTGTGACCCAAAGAGCACCACGGATTGCCAGCAAACACCAGAAGCCAGCAGAGGCCAGGAGGGATTCTCCCCTAGAGGCAGGGAGAGAGCATATACCTGCTGACACCTTGATTTTGAACATCCAAACTTCAGAACTGCGAGACAATACATTTCTGTTGTTTTAACCCATGCAGTTGTGGGTACAGGCAGATCCCTACTTATGGTGGTTCGATTTCTGATTTTTCGACTTTACAATGGTGCCAAAGCCGTACACGTTCAGCAGAAACCATACTTCAAGCACCCAAACAACCATTCTGTTTTTCACTGTTAGTGCAGTTTTCAATAAATTACATGGGATACTCAACACTTTATTATAAAATAGGCTTTGGCTTTGCCTAACTGTAGGCTGACATAAGTGTTGTGAGCACATTTAAAGTAGGCTGGAGGCCATCATCCTTGGCAAACTAACACAGGAACAGAAAACCAAATACCGCATGTTCTCACTTATAAGTGGAAGCTAAATGCTGAGAACACATGGACACACAGAGGGGAACAACACACAGTGGGGCCTTTTGGAGGGTGGAGGGTGGAGGGTGGGAAGAGGGAGAGGATCAGGAAAAAACAACCAGTGAGTATTAGGCTTAATACCTGGATGATGGAATAATCTTTACAACAAGCCCTGATGACTGATGTTTACGTATATAACAAACCTGAACATATTCCCCTGAACTTAAAATAAAAATTAAAAAAAATTTTAAAAAATAAAGTAGGCTAGGCTAAACTATAATGTTCGGTAGGTGTACTAAATGCATTTTTTAGTTAGAATAGTTTCAACTTATGATGGGCTTATCAAGACATGACCTCATCATAAGTTGAGGCCCCTCTGTACCTGCAGCCATAGGAAACCAATACACCCTCACTGAGAAAAATTATGGCCAAGTGGGTGAGGGCAAATCCACCCACATCATGTGGTGAGGAGCAGGCTTTGTTATGAAAACTCATAAGCCAAGAGCCACCAAGATGAGCACGTTGCACCCTACCCCATTCTCTCAGGACCCCACAGGTGCTGGACATAATGTGGGCCTGTGCTCCAGGGAAGGGCCCTGCCCCTCTCCTTTATCCTGCTATAGTGCAAGCATGAACGTAGCCTTGGATGTGGGAAAAATAAGCCTCTGGCTCAGGAATCTAGGTTTAGATGGAAGCTCTGTAGAAATTGCACAAGACTTTGCCGGCTTCTTGCACCTGGAAGCCTTGTGGAAGTTGGATGTGAGCTGCAGCCCCACCTCTGGGAGAGATGGAAACTCTGATTCCTCTAGCTCACTGCCAGGAAGTCTGAACCTCTAGGATTACTCATGGGACAACCCTATTTGTCTCTGTAGAGAATGTCCTTTCTTGACATGGGCTTCAGGCAGGACTCAGGGAAATGCTTCTATTCCTTGGATGATGCAAGGCCAAGAGAGGAAGGATGAGGTGCTGCGGATAAACACCAGGAGGGTGCGACTCAGGGCATGGCACAGCATCCAGTGGTTATCCTTGGCTCCTTATTTCAGATCAAAGTAGCAGGAAAAGAGATGGGATGTAGGGGGACAGCCTGGGATTGAGCACTGGGGTACCTAGGTCCCAAGTCTGAATCTGTGACTAAGGCTGTATTCTAAGAGGAAAAGGAGTGGGTGCAGGAGAGAAAGGTAGAGGCTGCTGAAGACCTTCGGTTCAGAAAACGTCAGCCACACTCAGGAAGGAAGGCTTTGTCAGGATTGGTTCAGGTCCTGGGGGAAACGGAACGAATCCAAACTGCAAATGGAAGAAAGAGTGGATGGGTGGAGGAGTCAGGGCTGGGGGCAGAGAAGAGTCAGACAATGACAGAGCACTCTGGGGGAACACAGAGGGGTGACAAGAGACACGTGGACAAACTGGACAATCAACATCTTATGGAATCCTGTTCACAGCTGATGATTTAATTGGGTGGCATCCTTTTACTATTTGCTTAGTTTTTCCACAAACTCCTCGAGGGCAAGGACCAAGTTTGGTTTATATTTGTATTCTCCATGCCTTAAGTTGGTGCTGCCACAAGCAGATGCTCAAAAACGTTTGTTGTTGCATGGTTTAGTATTATTATATTATATTATTATGAAGTTTGTTGTTGCTACTGTGTGGATAAGTAATTTTTGCATCTGTGCCTGTGTAGATGATAGGTTTATGTATAATGACTTCCTTATCCGTAGGAAAGTGAGCTCCCAAGGATTGTCCCTCTCTGGGGGGAGAAACTGATACACAGTTTTGGAATGGTGAGGCTGGAGCTCAGTCCATGGAAGTCAATCACCCAAGACCACCTTACTTCAGTAACCAGTTCTGAGTGAGAGGGCAAGAGAAATAGGACAGATTTGGACCAGCTAAGTGATGTTCACCAGCCTGCTGTGAGCTATTTCTATGGGGACCTTCCCCTTCATAGCAAAGGGGGCTCCCTAGCTCTCAGGGTCAAATGGAGAAGGGCAGAGACAGCTCTGGCTTAAAGAATTATAGCAAATGTTGTGGACCTCATAGTGACTTCTGGCATCAAGGAAATAGGAAGTGCATGTGCCCAAACTGCAAGCTTCACTCAAAGGGATATATTTAACATAAAACTTATGTAAAGCAAGTGTATTAGTTGCTTCTCACACTGCTTTAAAGGTACTACCTGAGACTGGGTAATTTATAAAGAAAGGAGGGTTAATTGACTTATGGTTCCACATGGCTGGCAAGGCCTCAGGAAACTTACAATTATGGCAGAAGGTGGAGGGGAAGAAAGCACGTCTTCACATAGTAGCAGGAAAGAGAGTGTGTGCAGGGAAACTGCCACTTTGAAACCACCAGATCTGGTGAGAACTCCCTCACTATCATGAAAACAGCATGAGGGAAACCACCCCTACAATTTAATCACCTCTCACCAGGTCCCTCCCTCAACATAGGGGAACTACAATTCGAGATGAGATTTGGGTGGGGTCACAGAACCAAACCATATCAGCAAGCAATCATCCTCACATTGGAAAATGTTCACAATTCTTTCCCAGTCCATTCTCCAGCCCTCTCCACCATCTCCATAACAGCCCACATCCTGTGAACAGTGGCAGAGATGCTATCAGGAGAGGTATGAGAAGCAAGGTGACTGAGGAAATCTCTTTCCCAGTTTGGAGATGTTTTTCCTTAGCAGTGTCACCTGGGGAGCTGTCTTCTTGTGGACTCAGGAACCCTCTGATGTATAGTGTTGCTGAGTGGTGTCAGGCTGATTGAGGGGAATCACAGTTCAAAAGGAATGCTTGGCCATGTGTATTTTCTTCTCTCTGCCTGACATTTGCATAAAGTTTTGCTGCCTTTCCTCCATGTCTCTATTGGGATTTTGTTGCATTACTTATCAAACTCAGTGAACTATCTAGATAATATAACCTTCATTTGACCCAAGTCAAGGAATGTTTTTCTCTGGCTCATTTTTCATTTTATTAGAGAATGCCAAAGAGGAAGGAAAATATGTAGTATACTGAATTTTCAGTGCAAAAGGAAAAAAAAAAAAAAGAAAAGAAAAGAAAGAGAAAGAGGGTGGGCATGGTGGTTCATACCTGTGATCACAGCATTTTGGGAGGCTGAGGTGGGAGGATTGCTTGAGCACAGGAGTTTGAGACCACCCTGGGCAATATAATGAGACCCCCTTGCTACAAAAAAATAATTAAAAAAAAATTATCTAGACATGAGGCACACATCTGTAGTCCCAGCTATTCAGGAGGCTGAGGTGGGAGAATCCCTTGAGGCCAGGAGTTTGAGGCTGCAATGAGCTGATTGTGCCGCTGCACTCCAGCCTGAGTGACAGAGTGAGACCCCGTCTCATTAAAGAAAAAGAAAAGCCTGTAATCTCAGCACTTTGGGAGGCCAAGGGGGATGGGTCATTTAAGGTCAGGAGTTTGAGACCAGCCTGATCATCATAGTGAAACCCTGTCTCTTACTAAAAATACAAAAATTAGCCAGGCGTGGTGGTGCATGCCTGTAATCCCAGCTACTTGGGAGGCTGAGGCAGGAGAATCACTTAAACTCCGGAGGTGGAGGTTGCAGTGAGCTGAGATTGCACCACTGCACTCCAGCCTTGGTGACAGAGCAAGACACCATCTTAAAAAAAAAAAAAAAAAAAAAGAACAGGAAAGAAAGAAAAGATGCTTAAAACATCCTTTACTAACTTTTACTAACTTCCTGATGGCTGGCAGATATTTGCATCTGGCTGCAATCTTGATTTAGTTGATATAAAAAGAAAATGTATTAATTTATAAGCTGAAAAGATCAGGAGTACAGTTAACTCTAGACATGACTGAATTCAGGGGCTCAGACAATGTCATTGGGACTCATCTCTGTCTCTTGGCTCTGTTGAATTGTCTGGGATATTTTCATTTTCAGGCAGGCCGTCCTTAAGTCTTGGCAAGGATGGCTCTTCCATGGCTGCGAGCTCACATCTGACTACCTCGTTCATCTGCTAGAGGGAACCTCTTGCCCCATAGTTCTAGCTAAAGCCCCGGGAATAACACTTGTTGACTCTGATTGGTTCAGCTTGGGCCACCTGCTCACCTCTGAACCACTCACCACAACCAAAGACATGCAGTGCACTGATTGGCCAGGGCTGCATGCTGATTCCTGGAGCAAGAGGGTGGGATCTGCCCCACCTAAACCTCATGGAGTTATTGTTTGTTCAGGGGATAAAGGAGTGCAGGCAGGAAAGGTAGTTTCACAAAAGAAAACTGTGGTGGATTTGTCAAAAGAGAGGAGATAGTATTCTGTACAGAAGAACAACATATCCATCACAGCATTTCCATACCTCCAAATACTTAGAAAATCCATTCTTGGCCGGGCGCGGTGGCTCAAGCCTGTAATCCCAGCACTTTGGGAGGCCGAGATGGGCGGATCACGAGGTCAGGAGATCGAGACTATCCTGGCTAACACGGTGAAACCCCGTCTCTACTAAAAAATACAAAAAACAAAAAAAAACACAACTAGCCGGGCGAGGTGGTGGGCGCCTGTAGTCCCAGCTACTTGGGAGGCTGAGGCAGGAGAATGGCGTAAACCTGGGAGGCGGAGCTTGCAGTGAGCTGAGATCCGGCCACTGCACTCCAGCCTGGGTGACAGAGCAAGACTCCATCTGAAAAAAAAAAAAAGAAAAAAGAAAAAAAGAAAATCCATTCTTTATCATATGGTAGGTTGCACATGTTGGACCTGGGCAGATCAAAGTCTTTCTTGGCCATTGTTTTATGATTGCTGATTCTTGTGTTGTTGCACTTTCTTTCCTTTGGATCCTATCCTAGATAAAATAATGAGACTTAGGAAAGGATGGGATCCCCCTCCTTCCCACGAAATGTTTCTGATTATCGTCCCTCCATTGGCTTCCTCTCATTACTTTGTAATCAAAAGTGGCACAATTGCCTCTGAGAGTGGCAGCTTTGGAGCACAGCTATTATTCTAGGAGGCCCTGGAGACCCCAGTCTAATCACTCCAGCTCCCCACCTCCTCCTGGCACATAAGTTTTTTCTGTCTCCTGTTTAAGGAGACACAAGGAGCACTTTCTGTTCACACCTAGAAGTGTAGTTCAGTTTGAGTCTGGAAAGGGTGCTGTGTCCCACGGTGATTTTTTCTAGCCCCAGAAGCCTCTCTGACCATGAAAGACCGGAAATGTGATGTGAATATGGACACGAGTCCCTGAGGTGGAGGTTAGGAAAGAGAGCAAAGGAATGGTGTATGCATGATGACCACAGACACTCTGAGAGTCTGATGGTGCAGGCGCCAGAAGTAAGGAGCTGCTTTTAGCTTGTGCCAACATGGGTATGGACATTTCAAAAATTGACCAACATAGCGCAAAATCTCTGCTGGGAAATGGGCTTGATTTTGGGGAGATACCTGAGTCTCTCCAACTGCTGAAGAAGAGGCTCTTGGATTGGGTTGGTGGGCATGCTGGGGTATCTCATGGTGTCCTCGGCATTCCTGCTGGACCTTTTTTTTGGGGTGTCATCAGCCCTACTCAGACCGCATAGCCTGAGAGTGGATGTGCTTTCCCAAAAGGAAAATCATGATGGTTTTATCCAAAGAAGGGAGAAGGGAGCAGGAAAGCTTGAGATGTCTATTAGTGCCTAAGAGGTCAGGGCTTCCCCAGTGACAGCTGGACCCTGTGATAAGCTGAATGCACGGATGTCGTGATGGAGATAGGTCAATAGAACCTTGTGATAGCAAAAGCCTGTCAGGGACAAAGTGTTCACAATTGCATCCAGGTGGAATTGTACTTTGGCCAAGCATATAGGCTAATAGGCTGGCATATGTGATGTCAGTCAACATGCATTGAACACAGTGTGTGCTGGACTCTGTACTAAGCCTCTTTATGTGCATGATTGCATTTAATTCTCCCAGCAGTCTTTGAAGGAGCTGTTTCACATTTGAGGGACCCAAGGCTCAGTGATGTGTTCAAGTAAGTGGCAGAGCTGGGCTTTGGGCCCAGGACTGTTTGTTTTATGAATCTGAATCCATGAGGATACAGCACACTACGTGTGGGGCTCACCCTGGGTGTGGGAGGAGGCTGGTAAGGGAGGCAGGGCCCATTTGCCTGAGTTCCAAGCATAAAAAAGGGGAAGCCACAGAGGAACCCTGTGTGAGTATCACCCAATCTCAGGAAATTCATCTGGACCTAATGGACGAAGCCACTCAGAGTGGTGGAGACATATTGATGAAATCACAGTGGAACCAGGCTGTGACTCTCCAAAGACCCAGGACCACCTTGCTGGGGAAATTCTCAGCTTTGGGAGACTTGGTTCCTGCTAGGACAGGGCTTGGTAAACTTTTCCTATTGAGGATCAGATAGTAAATATGTTTGGCATTGAGGCTACATGGTCTCTTCTACAACTAAAAGCAGCCCTGGACAATATGTAAATAAACGGGGATCATTGCCTGCCAATAAAACTTGATTTACAAAAATCAGGCAGCAAACAGAATTTGTCCACAGCTTGTAGTTTGCTGACTCCTGCTTTAGAAGGATTTTGAGAGACAGACTAAGTGCTAACTGCTAACACCCAGGCTAGAGTTCAGAAAGTCAGGGTTTCCCCATAGAATTGAGGTTTCTGGGGAAATTTTCTCCTGGTGAATTTTACCCATGCAACACCTCT
Organism: Macaca mulatta; assembly: GCF_049350105.2. Classification (NCBI taxonomy): domain Eukaryota; kingdom Metazoa; phylum Chordata; class Mammalia; order Primates; family Cercopithecidae; genus Macaca; species Macaca mulatta. Next base: position 22,496,752 of record NC_133425.1, on the reverse strand, counting down.
TTGTCCCCAGCTTCAATGGAGGGGCTTAGGGCATCTTGAGCTGGTCCCCCAAGTGAAAGATGATCTGTCATGAGCATGCGGTGTCACATGCAGGACCTGAGATGGCGACGGGGAAAGAGTTCATCAGGGTTCTGACTTTTTCCCTTGCATATAGAGCTCTGTATCAAACACAAATGGGATCAAGCCACATCAGACATTTAGCAACTTTCTTTATTCATGTTGCATTATCACATCATGTCACCTCTTAGCTCAGAACTTTCCTGTGGCTCAATCGTACCCAGAGCAATGTCTGGGACAGGAAAGCCTATGTTCGTGTGACGGGCTGCCAAGCCCTGTACAGTCTGGTCCTGGGTACCGCATGGACGCATTTCCTGCTCCTCTCTCTCTCCCTCCAATCACGTGGACCCTCTTGCTGTTCCTTGAACACACCAGGCACACTCCCATTCCAGGACCTGCACATTGACTGTTCCCGCTGCATTGGATTCTTTTTTTTTTTTTTTTTTTTTTTGATATGGAGTCTCTGTCGCCCAGGCTGGAGTGCAGTGGCCGGATCTCGGCTCACTGCAAGCTCCGCCTCCCGGGTCTATGCCATTCTCCTGTCTCAGCCTCCCGAGTAGCTGGGACTACAGGCGCCCGCCACCTGGTCCGGCTAGTTTTTTGTAGTTTTTAGTAGAGACGGGGTTTCACCGTGTTAGCCAGGATGGTCTCGATCTCCTGACCTCGTGATCCGCCCGTCTCAGCCTCCCAAAGTGCTGGGATTACAGGCTTGAGCCACCGCGCCCGGCCTGCATTGGATTCTTTACCTCTGTTATCTGCACAACTTGCTAGCTTATCGCCTCTGTCACGTCTGCACAAATGTCATCTCCCCATTAGAGCCTTCTCTGACCTTGGTGTTCGAAATTGCAGCTCTCTGTTCCCCACTTCCTCAGACTCCTTATTCCTTTTTCCTGTTGCACCATTCTCCATTGTAGGCACTACCATCTGACATTCTATGCATTTTGATTGTTTATGTGCTTATTGTGTATCACCCTCCATTAAAGTACAGACTCCAAGAGGGCAGGGATTTTGTTTAGTCCACAGCTATGTCTTTAGCACCTAGAATTGAACCTGGCACATAGTGTATATTTAATAAGTATTTGTTGCATCTTTCTGGTTGATGTAAATTAATCACATCGCTTTTATGAATTCTGTTGCATGGTTATAGCCTCATTTATTTACCTGACTTTCTTTTGATGGATGCTGTCTACTGGTTCTAATGTTTTGTTATTAAAAATAATGCTGCGAAATCTAGACTGTGAAAAACTTTACAGACAAATGACCTGGTTTCTTCAGCAAAGACATTGCAAGAAAAAAGAGAGAAGGGAGTGGTGATGGGGAAGCAGGTCTACGGATTAAAAGAAACTTGAGAGACATATCAACAAATAGCAACATGTGATGGACTCTGATTCAAATAAACAAACTCTTAAAAAAAACTTCTTTTTTTTTGACATTTATGATACAATTGGAAATTTGTTGGGATGTCATAATGGTATGTGACTATGTTAAAAGAATAAAGTCCTCACCTTTTGGCACACTTAATGAAATATTTGCAAATGAAATGATACAATGTATGAGGCATGCTTGCCAATAATACAAGGATGGGAGAAGTGAGAAAAACGCAGATGAAATAAGAGTGGCCATGTGTTGGATAAAGAAAACATGGTACATATACACAATGGAGTACTATTCAGCCATAAAAAAGAATGAGGTCCTGTCATTTTCAACCACAAGGACAGAACTAGAGGTCATTACATTAAGTGAAATAAGCCAGGCACAGAAAGACAAACTTTACATGTTCCCACTTATTTGTAGGAGCTAAAAATTAAAACAATTGCACTCATTGAGACAGACAGTAGAAGGATGCTTACCAGAGGCTGGGAAGGGTAGTAGCGGGTGTGGGGAGGTGGGGAGGGGAATGGTTAATGGTACAAAAAAATAGAAAGAATAAATAAATATTTGTTGCATCTTTCTGGTCGATGTAAATTAAGCACATCACTTTTATGAATTCTGTTGCAGGGTTATAGCCTCATTTATTTACCTTTCTTTTGATGGATTGTGTCTGCCATTCTTCATTGTAGGCACCACCATCTGACCTTCTATGCATTTTGATTGTTTAAATGCTTTTATCTGTCACCCTTGTATTTGATACAAGTATTAAGACCTAGTATTAATACTATTCAACAGGGTGAATATAGTTAATTGTATATTTAAAAATAACTAAAAGAGTATAATTGGATTGTTTGGAACACAAAGCCTAGATGCTTGAGGTGATGCATACCTCATTCTCCACGACGTGACTATTATGAATTGCATGCCTGTTCCAAAATATTTCATATACCCCATAAATAATATACACCTACTATGTACCCTCAGAAAAAATATTTTTTTAGAAAAGAGCAGCCATGTAGTGATAATTGTTGAAACTGGGAGGTAGGCTTATGGGGCTATATGGTACTGTATTGTATTTGCTAGTATATTTTTGACATTTTCCACAGTGAGAACATTTTTAAAAACTGTTTCATAATCTTGTGTGGGGGCTGGGGTGGAATGGGTGGGATTTTAGATGAAGTAAAACTAACCATCAATTGAGTAACTGTTGAAGCTGGGTGCTAGGTTTGTTAAGCCATCCTCTCTACTTCTCTATATGCTTGACATTTTCTAAATGAAAAGTTAAACAACTGTGCTGCAGTGAATATCCTATCATAAACCCTTCTTAGGTCTTCCCTGATTTCCATCTCCTTAATTCTTGATGTGGCTGTGTCCAAATAGGCTGTGAATGCTCTCTGAGCAAACACTGTTGCTGCCTTGATGTTCTAAAACTGCATTTTAAAAAATCTTCAACTTCATTGAGGCATAATTAATATATCATACCTAACATTCACCCATTTCGAGTGTGTAATTCAATGATTTTTAGCAACTTGGCGGAGTCGTGCACCCATCACATCTAGTTCTAGAGCATTCCCATCACCCAAGAAGATCCCCTGAGCCCATTTACACTTAATCTCTACCTCCACCCCCAGTCCCAGGCACCATGAATCTGCCTTCTGTCTCTAAAGATTTGCCTTTTCTGAACATTTACCTTTTTAACCAGATCCTCATCTGGAATTTTTTACATTCTCTTTGCTACTCTACAAAATGACATTTCTGACTGAAGGATGCTTTCTGTCCTGTTATCACTGAATAAGTTTTTGAGACATAATCTTCTCAGTTCTGCTCAGAAATGTAAAGAATTCAGTTCTCTACATTTGGGGAATTACTGTGTCACAGTGATGGTCTATGACCCTTGTATTACACAGAAATTAATGATATGCTAAGAAGACAGTAGTGATCAAGGGTCAGAAAACATCCTGTATGAGTGGCTTAGAGAGTAGGCAGACAGGCCGGGCATGGTGGCTCACGCCTGTAATCCCAGCACTTTGGGAGGCTGAGGAGGGTGGATCACTTGAGGTCAGAAGTTTGAGACCAGTCTGGCCAATAGGGTGAAACCCCATCTCTGCTAAAAATACAAAAATTAGCCAGGCGTGGTGGTGGGCCCCTGTGATCTCAACTACTCGGGAGGCTGAGGCAGGAGAATTGCTTAAACCCCAGAGGCAGAGGATGCAGTGAGTGAGATGACACCACTGCACTCCAACCTGGGCAAAAAAAAAAAAAGGAGGGGGTGGTGGGCAGACAAATTCAAATCTAGATGTCACCAACCCTGATAAATACATTTCTCAATAAATTTCCCTAGGACCATGGTTGTTTATAAGGTCTGAAATCCTCTGATATTTCTTGCAGGCCCAGTGCTCAATTTTGCATTACTTCCATGCCACAGATCTTTGACCCCAGATCCTACTGGGACATCAATATAGTGATATTACTAAGGCTTAGTTCCTTACTTTGTAGTGGATAACATTTTCCCAGTTCATTAGAAAAGCGTTTACTAGGGGCTCTTACACTTTGTGAGTTAGACTTACCTCAGGATCCAGAACATTGATGCAGGACCTGATTACCTAGTGATAGGATAGTCCTTATCTGTTGGATAATTTCATTTATAAATCTAGAGCCATGGGGCTATTCATCCATTCAATAAATATGAAATAGCTATGATGAATGCCTACTATATGCCAGAATCTGTTCAGGAGCTGGGGATAAAAAAGATAAAATTGGCCGGGCGCGGTGGCTCAAGCCTGTAATCCCAGCACTTTGGGAGGCCGAGACGGGTGGATCACGAGTTCAGGAGATCGAGACCATCCTGGCTAACACGGTGAAACCCTGTCTCTACTAAGAAATACAAAAAACTAGCCGGGCGAGGTGGCGGGCGCCTGTAGTCCCAGCTACCTGGGAGGCTGAGGCCGGAGAATGGCGTGAACCCGGGAGGCGGAGCTTGCAGTGAGCTGAGATCCGGCCACTGCACTCCAGCCTGGGCTACAGAGTGAGACTCCGTCTCAAAAAAAAAAAAAAAAGATAAAATTAAGAAAAAACAGTTCTTGTCCTTAAGAGGGTCACAGTCTAGAGGTGGAGACAGACACATAGAAATTATGGCAAAACTGAAATATTATACATAATATTTCAAGTTATAATGTTAGTATAGAGGTAATCAGGGCATATTTCACAAAACTTATGTTTGAGTTGAGTCATGAGGGATGAGTAGGAGTTTGCATATGGCAAAAAGGGGTAAGAATATTTTGAGAGCTAGGACACAGATAAAACACAAGGTATAAAATGTGATTTGAGAGCCCAGTTATTTCTTTGGTTTTATTTTTGTTTGAACATAATTATTTTTCCCTTTCAAAATTCTAGGATGAAATTTTTTTTCTTCTCTTTAAACATTAGTATTATTTAAGGCTATAAATTTACCTTTGTATGCTGCATTGGATACATTCCACACTTTCTGGCATGCAGTGTTTTTATGCTGCTTCCCAGAGCAAAACCCTTTGGGTGGAAAATCTAGTTATAAGATAAAGTTCCAATTTGTCAGCATGGCTTAATACAGTCTTTGTGAATGGATTCCTACTTATTTCTCCAATTTAATGTACTGCTTTCCTCCACTAAAATTCATTTAGTAGCACTATTCACAGTTCTTGAACAAACTATGTTTTCTCACCTGTATGAATTTGTTCATACTATTATTTTTACATGGACTAGAAAAATCTCAGTCACGTTTCTTAAAAACATTTGACTTTAACAACACTATCTCCCTATGAGTATGCCAGGTTGAGTTAGCAGCAAAATATTCACAGATACTAAAAAATGTTAACTTGCTGTAGAGAGTCATTTAATATTGATCTAATGAATTTGGGGAATGTCTACCAAGACAATAATTTTCAGGTTTATAAGACTGACATCGAGCTATTTCTTTTTACTGCAGTTAAGCACCAGAGTGACTGGTCTCATGAGATTCATGGCAGTAAATCTTGATATAGGGTATTACAACCATGTCCTCAGCTTATGAGCATATGCTTCTCTTCCTATTTTTAATAGCAGAATGACATGGACTCAATTCATGGAGAAGAATATCAAGTTACCAATGTCTAAGTTAGAGGACTTGTCTATAATACAACCTCGTTTTTTAAAAAATGGAGAGAGATTTGATCTGTCCCCAAACTTGTCTTAATTTTTCTTGTTCCTGTAGTGAAATAAAGATGCAGACTGTTTAGATGACTTATTACTGGAAAATTTATCTCAAGTTCCTTCATCTTTAGCAATTCTATTCATGAAATCAAAGATCAATGGGAAAAAAATTAATGAAAGCTGCCAACAGCCTTACTTTTCTCTAGGCAAAAGAAATTGTGGTTAATACAAAACAGATTACTTGAACACGCTTTCTCGTCATTTGTGATATCAGGCTGATTTATTCAGAATTGCAACCAATTGAGTAGAAAACTAGCATGTGGATTTGAAGGGTTATCTGGAAAATTAACAGCTCTGTAGCTTTGAGGGAGGATAAAGTTTCAGGTTGAGTTCATACAGAGGGAAGAGTACCCTAGGAGCAATGGAAGGAACTGTATAACATAGTCAGAAAAAAACTTTCTAAAATACTGATGGCAAAAGATTTTCTGGACCAGCTTGTATTAGAGGGGAACTTTTGCACGCATTAGCATCTTCAAAAGGAGCAACTGCTTATCTCCACTTTATGACACCATTGAGATGTCTTATGCTGTTATGATTTTGACCAAACTTACATAAGACCACTGAATCCACAAACCTGATTCTATGCACATTTCCTTGTTTTATTTGGTCCTTTCTTTTGGAATTCACATTCTTTCTTCCTAAAATACTTCCTTTAATTCCCTAGTGAAGATGTTTTATTTTTCTTCAATGGCATTATTTAGTTCCTGTTAGAGAATGATAGTTTAGCTAGATATACAATTCTGAGTTGACAGCTATTTTCTTTCAGCACATTTAAGGTCTCATTCTATTATCTTCAAGGTTCCATTGCTGCTATTGAAGTCTTCTGCTATTTAAACTCCACTGCTTTGTCTTTAATTTCAGGCTGCCTTTAATATCTTTTTCTTTGGCAATGGGGAGTGGTTTGAGTATTTTTCAATTTCACTGCAATGTGCACAAGTGTTAATTTTTTTAAAAAACAGTTTGTGTTTGTATGCTTTCTGAGTCTGAAGGTTAATTTCTTTGTCAGTTTGGAAAATCCTCATTTATTCTCTCTGCAAGGATTGTTTTTTCTTCATTATATTCCCTTATTTAGGCAATATGATTAAATATGTATTCTAGAATCAGTGCCTCTTAACCACTCCATAATTTTATATTCTTTATCTCTCTGTGCAATATTATAGGTAGTTTATTCAGGTCTATTTTCTAGGCCATTATTTTATCTTCATTTGTTTCCAATCTGTTGGTTTATTTGTTCACTGGGTTTTTAATTTAAGTCATTTTTTATTTCCAAGAGTTACATTTGATTATTTTTCACTTACCTCTGTTTTTGAATATTTTAATTTTTCTCCTTTTAAAAAAATATATATTTCATATTCTGAACTCGACAATTCTACATTGCAGAGTTCTTGGGGGTCTAAAGTTCTTGTGTTCTTCATTGTTTCTACTTATTTTCACTCATGCTTATTCTTTTGTGTATTTTTTAGTTTTGGCTATTGAGCTAATGTTTAGTAGGGTATTATCTGTGGATTCCTGGGCGACCTGGGTTGAGGGTGGGTACCTCCAGGGAGAATTTGCATTTTCTTCTTCTAGGTACTCTGAAGGGCTACCAGTGTGGACTCACTCTTCTAATTTTTCTGCTGGGGTTTTGCAAACCATGTAGAAAGTATAACTGGAATCTCAAATCCACATGAGAATGACTCTATGGTAATGAACTGTCAGGGAAATATTTTTCCTTTTGAATTGAACTGATTTCAACAGGTATCCTTAGTCTTATTCCTTTGCCAGTGGGTGAATTATTTTCTAGGCAAACCTCTCATCAAAAGAATAGCCCTTTGAGGGTCCTGACCTTGTCTGGGTATATTCCTACCATGGGCAGGTCTAGGACTTTGGTCATTTCTCCTCATGTGACTGCTAAAATCTGTAAAACAGTAAAAAAACAAAAAACAAAACAAAACAAAAACCTCTTGATTACTGAGATTGGCAAATGCCCCTAGGCCTCCTATAGTCTCAGTGTCAACTTGTCACTCTGCTTTTCAGCTGCCATTTCCTATTTTGACATCTGGGGATTTATGCTATTTGGATGCTGCTCGTATATTCATTTAGAAGAATTTCTACATGTTTTGTGCCAGGGGTTTTCCCAAGATGTCCAACCTATTAGATTATTAGAAATGAAAATCTCATGTTATTTTATTTCATTTTTTCCCTTAACAATGTATAACATATTTGGTACCAATAAATACTCATTTAAAACATATTTTTATAAATGAAAGTATTTACTTATTTGTGTATTTCTTTGTAGATTTCTATGAGAGGTTTTTATTTTGTTAAATTTTTTTACAGACAAATTAAAATATATGGGTTGATTTCTCCACTTTGAAAGTAAGCATTTTTGTCTTTTTTTTTGGTATGGTATGCAGGCAATTATTTCTCGTTGCTGCATCTTAATCATAACTTAAGATACCCCCTTGAACTTTTGTCCCATATGTGAATCTTTTGTTTTTCCCTCATGCAGACTTTTTTTCTCTCCTTGACTAACAGTCTCAGGCACCATTATCATTGTATATGCTTGCCAATGCAATATATAAAAGCAAAAGAGATATACAGACTAAATGTGTGTGTGTGTATGTGAGAGAGAGAGAGAGAGAAAGAGAGAGAGACAGAGAGACAGAGAGACAGAGACAGAGAGGACAGAAACAGAAAGAGAGAGATTAAAGACCCTCACAGCCACATATACATAACCTGCAATTCAAATATCTTTATGATAAGGGGGGAAACATCCACTCATTTGATTGCCGCTCTCTCCACCGCCTCCCTCCGTGAGCTCCTAAAACACCACAGTAGCTTAACCAGAGCTGTGGCTATGACTGTTTTTGCATTTCTTAGGGCTGGCATGGGCAGTCTATTGATTTCAGGGTTGCTAATGACTGTGTGGAATAGAAGAAGCTTTTGTGGCCAGACTGAATCTAGACTTGGAATTGCATGACTAACCATTCCTGGGACATTATCTGCCGAAGTAGTCAAAGTGGGTTTTATTTTTGATAAACTTTCTTTCTCCAGTCTCCCTGTGGCTATAGGAAAGGTACAGCCAGGAGAACAGTCTGGGCAGGGCTAGGTGCCCCCTGGGAGCCTGGACATTTAACAACAAGAAGGTTGTTTCCTGAGGCAGTGGAGGAGGAATGTGTCCTTGGATAAGTATTTGGATATAACACCCACATGAGGCACAAACTTTTCTCAATGTCACCCAGACAGGAAGCCCTTCAGGTATTTCCCCATGGTTGGCAGCCCTTCTCCCTGGGCTCCTGGGAATACTTACTATATATGGGACAGGCATGGTCCCGAGAGTCCTCTTTATGCAAGGTTATGTAAAACATGCTTACAAAAAGAACCATGCACCAAGCTCTAAGTGAGCAGATGCTTCACACAAACTAAAAATTCCCCTGAGTGTCCACATCTCAGTTTTTAGAATGTCTCTCACCTCAGTTGGGAGGACTAAGGAGGAAGGGAGGCTCTAGTTCCAGCTTCTCCCAGGCATCTGATGAGGCTCCTTGCCTCCTTAGGGCTTCAGCTATGCACACAACATTTCTTTCTTTCTTTTCTTTCTTTTTTTTAAAGTTGGGGCATTGCTGGAATATCCTTAGGTGGGTGGTGAGCTCCATGAATTGTTCTAAAATGGACTATTCAAAACTCTATAGTTTGAACAAGGGGAAGTGGGGAAACCATCCTTATCATTCGTCTATCTATCCATCCATCCATCCATCCATCCATCCATCCATCCATCCATCCATCCATGCATTCATCCATCTATCCATCCATCCATCCATCCATCCATCCATCCATCCATCCATCCATCCATCCATCCATCTACTCATTCATCCTTCCATGAATGCATCCACACATCTAGCTATCTATTCATCCATCTGTCCATCTACTCATTTGCCTATCACTCTGGCTCCAGTTAAATTAAGCATAATTTATCTAAATTAAGCATTTAGATTAATTTAAATTTATTTTGCTTAATTTAATATTGTCACTCCTCTGTTCATCATCTCCCCAGTGCTTCCCATTTCAGAGGGTGACAAGACCTTCACCTTCCAGCCCATCCAGTCCCCTTTTGACCACAGTTCTACCCTGACTCACCCAACCCTGACACACTGGCCTCCTTGTTGCTCCTGGAACAACCCACAATCTGATCTCAGGGCTTTGCACTTGCTCTTTCCTCCATTTGGAATGTTCTTCTCCCAAATATCCATAGGGTTGGCTCCTTTGCCACTTCCAGGTCTGTATCCAAATGTCACCTTCTCATTTCCCTGGTTTTTTTCTTCCTTAGCACCTATCACTAACACAGTATGTGCTTTCATTATTTATCTGATTTGTTGTCCATCTCTCTGCTTTGAAATTCAGGTCTAGGGAGGATTGATGTTTGTCTGTTTTGTTCTCAGCTGGATCTCTAACGGCTAGAATAGTTCCTGTCTCATAGTAGGTGATTATTATATATTTATTGAAAGAAAGAAATGAATGAATTTCTGTTTTCATCTTCATGGGGATAGTCCCCTCTATCTGTCTTAATAAAGAAACTGGGAGGAAGAGAAAGGGTGGAGAGAGGCACCATTCACATGGCATGGCTCTCCCTGTCTGTTTTTTTGGATGGTGGGAAAAAATAAGATATCCTCAAACTCCACTAATCCTAACAGCACTCTTTCTCTTTGCAGAAAGAATACCTTGCTCTTGATGATGGCTTCTGCTTGGGGAGAAGTAAGAAACAGGGTGAGGATAGTGGAAGAGAGGGGGAGCCTCAGGTGACCTTGTTAGAAACCAGCACAGGGGACTTTTGTAGACTGATGAGTGGCTTACGGTGAGTAGATGATGCCACCTTACTGTGGTTTGGGTTCTGGGCAGGGCAGGGGCAGTTTCCAGGGCTCTTATGGAAGGGCAAGGGCATCTCTAGCTGGCCACGTTGCGAAGTGGAGAAGAGCAGCTCTTATCCATGCTGGGGAAGACCAGCTGGCTTCAGTCCTGTGAATGGCACACAGTCAAATTCGGATCTACCCATGAGCTAAATAGTTGGGTCCAGAAACTGGCCACCTTAACCAAGCTAGTGGTCAAAGAGTAAGCCAAGTAACCATTGTTATGGATGGAATGTTTTCATAACCCCCAAAATTAATATGTTGAAACTCTAACCTCCAGTGTGATGGTATTTGAAAATGGTTAAATACCATGCCTCCCAAGCTTTGGGAGGTGATTAGGGTTAGATTAGGTCATGAGAGTGGGGCCCTCATGGTGAGGTTAGGGTTCTTATTAAAAGAGGAAGGCACACAATAATAACTTAACTTTGCATTTTAAAATAACTAAAAGAGTATAATTGTATTGTTTGTAATCACAAAGGATACATGTTTGAGGGGACGAATACCCCATTTTCCATGCTGTGATTATTAATACCTAGTATATGATAGCGCAACAGGGTGACTACAGTCAAAATAATTTAACTGCACACTTAAAAATAACCATGAGTATAACTGGATTGTTTGTAACAAAAAGGATAAATGCTCAAGGGGATGGATTCCCCATTTTCTGTTATGTGATTATTGCACATTGCATGCCTATCCCAAAACATCTCGTGTATCCCATAAACATATGCAGCTACTATGTGCCCACAAAAATGAAAAAAAAAAATTTAAAAGAAGACACAGAAGATATCCCCCCCTCACTCTCCTTCTGCCCCCTCTTATCCCCGCTTCCTCGCCTCCATCTCTCCATTCTCTCCTTCCCTCTCCCTCCCCTCTCTCTTCCTCCCTTGTCCCTCTCTCTCCTTGCACTCACCAAGGAAAGACCCTGTAAGGTCATAACCAAGAAGAGAGCCTTCACCAAGAACCCAACATGCTGGGACCCTAATCTCAGACTTCCAGCCTCAAGAACCTTGTTGTTTAAGCCACCCAGTCTATGGTGCTCTGTGATAGCAGCCTCAATGACTGAGACAACCATGAACCAAGCCCAGGTGCCAGGAAGTTCATTCCAGACTCCGGATGGCCAAGATCAAGAGGAGAATTCCCAAATGAGCTGAAAAGCCAGGGTGTTTACGGAGCATGGAGTGCAATGGCAGAGAGTGGTCCGGGGATGGACTTGGGGACAACTCCTAAGCTCATGGAGGGGCCAGTCACTTCCTGAATTTGACTTCCACAGTCAAATCAGACCTTTGTACCCACCACTCATGGGGGACTCTATTTTTGCCGTTCTTTTCTCTTATGCCCTGCAAAGCCTGGAGTTACTCACTCTCTTAATGCCACTAGGTGGTGACTCTACTTCAAGGAGTCAAAACCCCAAGGCTATTGATTGGGAGCTGGGCACTTGATTAGCAACGCTGTTACATGCATTATCTCATTTAAACTTCATGGCAACTCTAAGGAGTAAGTGCTATTATTATCCCTACTTTACAGATGACAAAAAGCTGAGGCTTAGCACATTTTAAGAGCTTTGCCTGATGCTATTCTCCAATAGGTGGCTCTCTCAACACATTGCTTTCTGAGTTAGTTTGAGACTGGCAGAAACTGAACACCATTTTAAAGCTGGACAGTGGTGGTGCTCTCAGATGAGCACATATGTTGAAAAAAAATCATTAATGTCATTTAATGTTCACTTAATGGAGCCCTTCCTATGTCTCAAGTGCCAGAATAATGGTTTACAAACACAATGTAATTTAACCCTCAAAACAACCCTATAGATCAGGCACCGTTGTTACTCTCATTGTGTAGATGAGTTTGTTGACATGCAGAGAGGCTAAGTAAATTGCTGCATAGGTGTGTCTGAGTAGGTGACAGCCCAAAAGACAACAGCAGAGGTTGCCTATACTTCAAAGTGCTTTGCCCTGGATTCTAAGTGGGAACTGAGGAGATCTAGGTCTTTGGCCTTTGGCTGGGATCTCAGGAAGGGAGAAGCTAACCCAACAGAATCCCCAGCCCCCTACAAGCAAAAAGCAGTCAGAATTTTGATCCAAGTCCCAGTTCTGGCCATAAGTGAGGGACGTTGGACAAACAGCTTCCACTATAGGGCTCGATTTTTTCTTCCACAAAAGGCGAGGTTGAACTCTCTATATATAAAGACTCCAAATTAGATGCTCGCAGGGCCAAGCGGGTAACAAAAATGAGTGATGTGGATCAGGCAGGGACGGTGGCAAACTGGTGAGCACATGCCGCATTTTAAAGGGCTGTTCTGGCCAATTGCTGTCATGTAGGAATGTGGTCTACTATGTACCCACAAAAATGAAAAGAAATTTAAAAGAAGACACAGCAGATATCTCCCCCTCACCCTCCTTCTGCCCCCTCTTATTCCCCTTCCTCACCTCCATCTCTCCATTCTCTCCTTCCCCCTCCTTCCCCTCCCTCTTCTCCCTTGTCCCTCTTTGCCAGGTCCTTTGAGCTTCCAGAAGAATCTGAAAATTCAATCTCCTTTTAAAAAATGTTGGCGGCCGGGAGTGGTGGCTCACGCCTGTAATCCCAGCACTTTAGGAGGCCGAGGCGGGTGGATCACGAGGTCAGAAGATTGAGACCATCCTGGCTGACATGGTGAAACCCCGTCTCTACTAATACAAAAAATTAGCCGGGCATGGTGGCAGGAGCCTATAGTCTCAGCTACTCGGGAGACTGAGGCAGGAGAATGGCTTGAACCCAGGAGGCGGAGATTACAGTGAGCCGAGATCGTGCCACTGAACTCCAGCCTGGGCAACAGAGCGAGACTCTGTCTCCAAAAACAACAACAACAACAAAAAATGTTGGCAATGGATTTAAACCTTAAAAACCATAAAACTATCTAATAAAAAAAGTACACAGTCATGAGCTGAATTTGGCTGGCAAATCTCTGTTTTTCATACTTGAAGATGCCTTCAGTTCCCTCCAGTTCTGAGTTCTTTCATTCCCTAAACTTTATAAGCCGTGGTGCTGGCCAAGTCGAATTGAGGAAGAAGATATGGGGAAGAAACAAGAACTGTCTCACCCTCCTTGGAGTTCCAAGGAGGTCTCCATGGGACTCTTTCCCTTGGAACACTTCTCCTAGATCAGTTTTCATACTTTGGTCAGTTTCAGAATCACCTGGGAACTTGGTAAGACGAGCAAGGCCCAGGCGCATCTTCTTTTATCGAGTCAGGACCTCTGTGCACCTGGTGAGTTCTCCAGATGATTCTGACAACCCCCAAAGTGTGGGAACCCTTGTTCTACATCTGTGATTCTCAGCACTGGCTGCACATAAGAATCACCTGGAGAGCTTTTACGACCACTGATATGCAAGTCCTACCCAGGACTAATAAATCAGCCCCAGAGGATTCTAATGTGCTCCCAGGGTTGAGACCCACTGACTTGATCAATGCTCCTGGTTAATGCTTTTTACACTTTCGTGTGCTAGAGGATCACCTCGGGGGTTCTTGTTAAAAATCAGTAACATCAGCCGGGACTGACATTCTACATTTCAATGCTGCTGCTGTTGTTCTGGGAATCACATTTTGAGTAGCAAGGTCTGGGAGGGTGTGTTCCAAATTTTCCCAATGATAAGAATCACTTGTTTTTATCAAATATATAAATTCAGTTGTAATTTTTAAAAGACCACCCAAATGAGAACAAGCAAAGGATATTTATTTGGGGCTTGCTCCAGCAAGGGAGTCAGCCATCCTCACTTCTGTTTGGTAGAGGCTCAAAGGTAGGTGGAGGAGTGGGGAGGCTGTAGAGGTGGGAAGCAGGGGGAGACTTCAGGTGGGCCCTGAGTGGAGGTTGCTGGCCAGGAGAAGCTAGAGACAAGTTAACTAGGGGCAGGAAACCCCATGAGATTTGTTAGGGGGCATGTTTGACTTTCTCTGTTTGGTCTTAAATTGGAAGCAAGGCCAAGAATTAAGGAAATTGGGCCAGGTGCAGTGGCTCGCGCTTATGTTCTCAACAATTTGGGAGGCTGAGGTGGGAGGATCGCTTGAGCCCAGGAGTTTGAGACCAGCCTGGGAAACATAGTAAGACTTCCGTCTTTATAAAAAACAATAATAAATCAAAAGAACTAGGAAAATTGTCAGTTATTGATTAAGTCTTGGTTCTTCTAAGCCGATGGCTGCAGGAGTTGTTGTTTGGCTTCCTGGAGGGTTTGCTACAGAGAATGGTTCAGAATTCAATTTTATTATGGTCAAGCCTTTGTCCACCTGTATATTCAGTCTCTCAATTCCCAGAGCTCTCCCCTGGACTTTCTGGTTCAGAAGGTCTGGGTGAGGGTCTAGGAATCTCCAGGTGATTCTTATCATCAGGAAGGGTTGGAGGGAACCCTGATGGAAACCAAGTAAATTGGAATCACCTGGAGACAAAAGTCAACAGTAGCTACCCAGGCCCTACCCTAGACTTCATGAGTCAGAATCTTAGGGAGCGTCGCAAGGAATCTGTTTCCTCTATCAGTTGTGTCTTCCTAACTAACCATTTTGAAACAGTAGATTAAAACAATAATGGTTTATTGCTTTTCATGTTCTGTGGATCTTCCCCAGTTTAAAGACTCTGGGTTCCACTGGCAATTGTGGACGACCCCCTAATCCACAAGCCCCAGGTCTCCCTCAGGAAGAAAACTTTGTAAGTACTTGGGAGCTAACAACAAATTGTGTTGAAGTAGGGCCATTCAACGGTATTTTGGCAGGTTTTGACAAAGCTTAGTGATTTCCATGGACTCTAAGAGGGAGTTTCTTTGAAAATGATGTGGTAGCTACAGGTGTTTAATTTGCTGCATGATACCTGCTCTATTAGGAATGAGGTAAACATTTGAAGTTTTTGAACGATAGAGGTTGTGAGGATATATATTTCAAATAAACACTAATAATGATAGTCAATATTTCTTGAATGCATATAACGTGCCACACACTGTTCTGGACCCTTTACATATGTAATCTTCATGGCAGCCTGTTGAGCTAGGTCCCATTTCTCAGGTAGGGACACTGAGGCACAGTGCGATTAATTCATTTGCCTGAAGTCATAAAGCCAGGATTTAAACCCAAGTGGTCTGACTCTACACTGAAATATACTGTATATCCCACATACACTCAGATAAGGGACATTCGTTCTTTTTGAAGGCCCAGGTGTAATGTCTCTCACGGTGTATTGCATAAGTTATAGGAAAGAGGTTATTTTACCTGGCCTGACTGGCTTAAACAAGCAGTCACTAGTCAGGCCACAAAGGACTGGTTAGTGGTCTCAGTCTTGCAAAATAAATTACCTTCTTTTTGCTGTTCACCTTTCAGCCAGAGGGAGGTTGGTTTTCTAGCTCTCTTCCCCACATCCAGTGCTCTGTGATTGTCCAAACACTTAGGGCCAGCTTGACAATCTAGAGATAATAAAAATAAAACTGTGGTGAAAACAACCACATCATCAGTTGCTATGCCAACCTACGTTGCAACCAAGGCTATTTCATGGGCGGTACTGAGGTAGAAAAGGTTCTGGAGGCTAAGGTGGTAGAGGGCATTCAAAATTTCCCTCAATGGTTTTTGAGTCCAGTCTGCCCAAAATAGCCTTCAGTGGTTTACACTTGCCTTCAGGATAAAGTCTCCCTGCTTAACACGGCTAAACATCATCTTCCCACTCCTTCCCACCCCTCTGGCTTCATCTCTTTCCATTTCATCACCAGATTCTGTAGTCCTGCTAGATTGAGCAAATTTTGTTTGGTGTGTCCTTGCTTACCATCACTTCCAAGTCTTTGCACATATTCACTGCCTAGAACTCCGTTCCTTCCCTCTGTCCTCCTGCTTTATTAATCCTTTAAGCTCCAGTTTGTATGTCACTTTTTTGAGGGAACCTACAAATATTAAGAACCATGAAGGATCTGAGTGTTAACTTCCTTGCAAGCTAACCTGTTAGTTGGCCTTAGCTTCAAGGATGCTGCAAAAGATATGAGACACCTGGGTCAGAGATAAAGGATAATTTACGACTCATAGCAATAGCAGAGTCCAGAATATCGTCATTTTTGTGTTGGTTCTCTAAGCCCCAGTTCTAAGAGTGTGATGTGAAGAGGGAAACTGAATCTTCTTTTTTCTTCTTTCTTTCTTTGTTTCTTTCTTTCTTTTTTTTTTTTTTTTTTTTAGAGACAGGGCCTTGCCCTGTTGCCCAGGTTAGGGTACGGTAGATGCAATCATAGTTCACTGTAACCTCAAACTCCTGGACTCATGTGATTCTCCTGCCTCTGCTTTGTGAGTAGCTAGGACTACAGGTGCATGCCCAGTTGATTAGAAAAGAAATTTGTTTTATTAGAGACAGGGTCTCATTATATTTCCCTGGCTGGTCTCAAACTCCTGGCCTCAAGCAGTCCTCCCACCTTGGCCTCCCAAAGCTCTGGGATTACAGGCATGAGCCACCACACCCAGCTGAAACCTGAATCTTCTACAATGGGCAGTGAGCATGCCTACCCATTGCTGTAGAAGAAGATATCATCTCTATCTTTCAAGGTTGTTTTCCAAATATCCTTGAAAATATAGCCCAAGACAAAGGCAGACAGGCCCTCTGCTTTCAAAACATGCAGAAATGCAAGAGATCTATGGAGAATTTTCTCCCAATAACTCTGGGTTCAATGTCATCTGCCTTGGTCCTCGTAGTTAATTTCCTCTCAACTGTCCTTCACTTGACAGGGACTTTCCTTCATGCTCCTCTCTCATGGTCTACACCAGACTACACCTTTGTAGTAACTTCTTATAGAATTGGGCTCTTGTCCTTCAGAGCACTTATCTCAGTCTGTAATTATATGCTCGTTATGGAGATTATTTGATTAACATCTGTTTATCCCATTATGCTATATGCTTCATAAAGTCAAGGACTGTGTCTGTTTTCACAATGGTATCTGTGTTGTTCAGTGCAATGCCTAGCACACAGTGGGAACTGAATTCATGTTTATAGAAAAATTGGGGCTATTACATTGAAAAAGTAAAAATCACTGAGGGTCAGAGAAATGGAAGTGACCTGCCCAAGGTCCCACAGCTAGTTTCGAGTAACTAAATTCAAATTCCCTGAATCACAATCCATTTCCTTTTCCATCCATGAGCATTTAATCAGATTTCATTTCCCCACAATGGTGGTGGTGGTGGTGGGGATGATAATTGGGTGGGAGCAATGGAAGAAAGGCAGGAATGACTTGGGCATGGGTGAGAAGTATGTGGCCCCTTTTGGAAAATAGTTGAGATTTTTCTTTCAACTATTCCTGCTCTGGGCCCCACTGAGAACCAAAATTGGGTTAAGATTACTAGAAGCCTATGAGGCAGACAAATGAATGGTTCAGATTTCAGACTATTGTGGAGATGGTAAAAATAGACCTTATTTATTCCTTGGGCATTCCCCTCCCACACTGACGGGCTGGCCTGGTAACTTGCTTTGGCCCGTGGACCATTGGCAAATATGACACAAGCAGAGGCCCTAAAAGCACTGGCTCATTGAGAATCTTCCCTCTCTTGTTCATCTTAGGACCCTGTGGCACCTGCATGTGAATAAATCCAGGACAGCCTGTTGGGTGATGAGGGACACACAGCCAAGTCATTCCTAGCACCCCAGCCAACCTGAAGCCAACCCACCAGACACATGGATGAGGCCATTCTAGACCATCCAGCCCTGGCAGAGCTGCTAGCTGACCAAAGAGATCAGCTGAGATGACACAGACCAGAAGAACCATGTCACTCACATAATAATTAAGAATAATAAATATGCCATTTTAAACCATTAAGCTTTGGGATGTTTGTTACATAGCAGAAGCTAACTGATACAACCATGGTGCACACTTGTTTAGGTTTAAATCCCAGCCTCATAATTTAATTGTTTAGCCCGAAAGAAAAGTTCTTTATCCTGCCTGTGTCTTAGTTTCCTCACCTGTGAAACTATGATAAAAATGGATTATGTAATTTACAGCATTCATGTACACAGTAAATGAGTTAATATTTTAAGAATTTTCAGAATGGTGCCTGGGATATAGTTACCGCTATACATGAGCACAGCTATCATGAAAGATGATGATTTCCACCACCTATGCCATGTGTAATTAAAACAAAAACTGCTTAAACAAAATTGGTAAATGTAAAGACCTCTACAGAGTTTTTCTGGAATTACTGAATGCTGAGTGCCATAAGCATGCCCTCCTCCCTTGTTTTGGGTGCAGCCCCTTGTTACTGATATCTTAAGTGTGTTCTAGTTTCAGGGAGCCCCAGCTAAGAGCCCCTGGGTGGAGGAATTCTCCGTCTTCTGGCAGACATTAGGCTCCAGCCAGCCCCCTCCCTGTAGCAGCTGCTGCGTTTCAGCAGGGTTCATCTGTATTCAAGCCAGGGAGTGACAGCACAGAGCAAGACATTCAAATGCACATTAGAGACCCTGTGAAACCTGTTCTCCGGACCGTGATCCACAGAGAGGGCAGGACCCTCTCCGCATTGACCCAGGCCTCTGCCCTCCTTCCTTAGGGGCTGTGCTAATTAGAGAGGCTGCTCGGCTAATGGGGGTGCTCATTGGCCCGACATGCTCTGAATGCGCAGCCTCGGAGGGCTCTCAGAGTTACAGAGACTAAGGCCTTTGGCCACTTTACCAGCCACGACAGCTGATGAAGTCCTGTTTCTTTAAAATTTTCACTGAATGGTATTAATAGAAAGGGATGGCGGCATCTCCCCACCCTTGTATTATGTGATATCATGAAATTGTCCCATGGGGGGAGATGTCATTGCGAGCAGTCATCTCTCCTTGAGGCCTTTGGTTTACATCCAGCTCATTATTACTTATCAGGCCGCCGGTGTCCTGAAATGCTTAACAGAACAAAATATTAGAGCATAAGAGAGGAAGATGGAGTGCTGAAAGAAATATTACAGACTGTTCTAGTATTTCTCAACCCTTTTCATTTTATATCATTTTTTTCCTCCTGGGCACAGACTGTGGCATAGATAAAGGGTGCACAGCGAATGAATCAGAACACAGGCTTTGATGGCAAGCAGATTTGTGTCTGGGTCCCAACTGAGTCACTTACTGACTGTGTGAGTTGAATGTGCCACTTAATCTTGCCACACCTCAGTTTCCCCAACTGTGAAATGAAGATAATACCAGTTGCTACTGGATAGGGTTGTTTGAGGATTGAGAAATAAAGCAGGTATCCTTTCCCAAACTTTACAGGCTTCAACTACTTTTAGATTCTGGAACATCTACCAGGTGCAATCCCTCCCTCCGCCCACGTGATGGAACGATTTCATTCTACACAGGAGGAAACAAAAAAACCTGAGATGGGAAGTTGGTTGTGCCAAGAATCACAGAGATTAGTGATGGAGCCATTATGTTCTCCAAGCCACTGCCTTGTCACTCTGTCCGCCCTTCCTATTAGGAACCACCCCACAACCACGTGTGGCTTTCTGAGTGCTGATCAGACCAGAGGTACACACTTGGCCCAAGGGGTGGCCCATCAGTTCTTGCTTTCAGGAATTTGGCCTGGGACATTAAGCTGAAGCTGAAGTGGCCAAATTGCATTTTGAGAGGTCATCACATTGAATAGGGACCCTGCAAGGGAGGAAGTGTGTGTCATGAGCAAGGGGCAGTTGTGGAGCAACAGGATTTATAATGTAAACTAAAGATAAAGTGTAGATGATGTAGACACTGGTGGGAAGCATCAGGAGAAGTGAAGAGCCTAGAGAGGCAGACGTCGGAGGGTTGAGTTGAGAGAAACCTGAACGGGCACTTGGCAAGTATTTTTGGAGTGAATGGTGGATGCCAGCAGGGGAAGAGAAACACTTGGCACTTCCTTGAATTCTGTTCACCTGCCGTTTCCCAGCCTCATCCACTGGCTGGAGTGATTCCTGCTCTTGGATTTCTGAGAGATTTGCAACCCTTAAAGCCGCACAGACCTTCTAAGCAATCCTCCTCTCCCTGCCTTTTCTGCAGGCTAAACTCTAATCTGTACCATGAGATGCGCTGCTGCAAAGGGAGAGGCAGGTGGCGAGGGGTGAAGGTTCAGATGAGGAGGAAGGAGTGGTGCAAAGACAGGTGGGAGAACATCCACGAGTACTGACAACCTCTTTCAGGTTGGACGCTGTTCTGGTTATTTATTTCTGCTGCGATGAACCATCCGAAAACATAATGGCTGATGCATCTTTTTAGTATGATCTCTCATGGTTCTGTGGGTTGATTTGGTTCAGCCAGGTGGTTTTTACTTGGGGTCTCTTGTGCAGTTGTATGTAGGTGGCAGCTGGGTTGCTGTCATCTTAAGGCTTGACTGGGCCAGACAAAAAAAATGGCTCACTTGTATGTCTGGCAGTTGGTGCTGAGTGACACTTGGGAACTTGGCTGTGGTTCTGGGGCTGCCTGTGCATGGTTTCTTCATGTGGCTTGGGCTTCTCACAGCCTAGAGGCTGGTTTCTCAGAAAGTCCATCCCAAGAGCAAGCCTTCTGCAAGATCCAAGCAGAAGCGGAAAGGCTGCTTTTGACCTAGTCCTGAAAGTCTCAGAACATCACTTTTGCCACATTCTATTGCCCAAGCAAGTCATTAAGATCATTCCAGATTCATGGGCAAGGGAATTAAGCTCCACCTTCCAAAGGGAGACATTTCAAAGAATTTGTATTCATTTCTAATCCATCACAGAGCCCAAGCTAAAGAGGTATGAAAATGTCTCCCCAGTGCCCCAGCAGAGATGGCAGAGAGACAATCAGGCAGTCTCCAAAAGACCCTTCATTTCTCTCAGTTAGTTAATAAAAGTAGCTATCACTTATCAAGTGCTTTCTATGTGCTAAGTGCTGTCCACAACAAGCTAATGGGTTGGTAACTATTATTATTCCCATTTCAAGGAAGAGAAACTGAGCCACAAGATGCTAAGTAACTAGACCAAAGTCACACAGTTTACAAGCCATAGAGCTGGGTTTTGAGCAAAAGAATCTAGCTCCAGAGTCCATGCTTTGAGCCACCACACTACACTGTCTAAGTTTATTGCCCAACTAGCAATTGCTGAGAATTTGCTATGTCCCAGGCCCTGTTTTAAATCCTTTATATTTGCTATCTCATTTAGTTCCAAATGGAAAATAGGAGTATGGCTGGAACTCTGGCCTGGGTTATCGATTAGTATGATTCCCACTAACTGCACCTGATTGAGCCCTCCCATGCTATTCATTTCCCATTGCCTGTGCCTGGGATATGCTGACAGGGAGATGGGTGAGTGACCACATCACAGTGTGAGTTCTAGAGGCAGACAAGCCAAGCAAGCCCTGTCACTCAGGCCACACAGGCCAAGGTGAGGCCATAGTTCAGGCATTTGTCAAGGCAGCCATGTGGGCCAAGGGCTGGAATAATTCATGCCCTGACAGCTAGAGCTAAATTAGATCTAGATAGCATGGCTGTGTCATTGTTTAAGGAATTACAATGTAATGAGCCATATGCATTTACATGCATTGCATAAAAAGGGTTATACGTGCTTATCCTACTAGGAAAAGGTTGACTCTCTCGGTGAATGCCTCATGTACCACTTCCGTGGATCAGGCTAGTAAGTTTTGTTCATGAGCAAAGATGTTGATTTGCTCTTAGTTTTTAAAGATAGGGAGATCTGTTGTCAAAGAGACTAGCCCGTCCTCAGTGTAGAGATTAGAATGCCTCTGGACATGTGAGCTGCCCCTGCCCTGAAGGCTGATTTCTCCATACATGATCAACCCTTTGCTTACATAGGTCGCAGTGCAAGGACACAGTGATCAATGAGGGGGTCTGTGAGAAGTGCTACCACCAATCTCCAATGCAATCTCCACTGCAAGGTAGTGAAGAATTGATTCTAGAAGCCTCTGAAACTGTCCCTGTGGCAAGGATGGTGGTGTCTTAAATGGAACGATGGTTGCAGTGCTGTAACCTGCAGAATCTGTTAAAAAAAGAACCTTGTTGCTACTTGGGTCAGAGGCAAAGGTTGATCTTACCTTTGTCTCAGGTTCTCCTAAGTACAAGCATCAACATTTCAGGGAAGCTAAAAGGTTTAATTGAGCTTGACAAATAAACCAAAACATACTTATGCTTGACTTCCTTCTTTAAATGATCCCTAGATAGGCTCAAGAGTGAAGCTGATGCTGGAGATCATGTATTTGTAGTAACAGTGAACTGATTGGCCATAGGAATTTCTGCAGAGGTTTTTAGCAACCTGAACAAATTCTGGGTTTAAGCAGTTGGTGGCAGAGGGACAAGGGGATTGAGAGTGTGGGTGGCAAGCAAGTAGTTGAAATGGGGGGTTGTCTAAAGGATTATAAATCATGCTGCTATAAAGACACATGCACACGTACGTTTATCGTGGCACTATTCACAATAGCAAAGACTTGGAGTCAACCCAAATGTCCCTCAGTGACAGAATGGATTAAGAAAATGTGGCACATATACACCATGGAATACTAGGCAGCCATAAAAAGGGATGAGTTTGTGTCCTTTGTAGGGACATGGATGCAGCTGGAAACCATCATTCTCAGCAAACTATCGCAAGAACAGAAAACCAAACACCGCATGTTCTCACTCATAGGTGGGAATTGAACAATGAGATCACTTGGACTCGGGAAGGGGAACATCACTCACTGGGGCCTATTATGGGGAGGGGGGAGGGGGGAGGGATGGCATTGGGAGTTATACCTGATGTAAATGACGAGTTGATGGGTGCTGATGAGTTGATGGGTGCAGCACACCAACATGGCACAAATATACATATGTAACAAACCTGCACATTGTGCACATGTACCCTAGAACTTAACGTATAAAAAAAAAAAGAAATGGGGGATTGTGGGGTCTAGGCTGGTTAGGGAAGAATTTGAAGCTTAGCAGTTCACAGGCTGAGAAAAAGGGAAGGACGAGACCCTAAAGGCTTCAATGTCATTGACGCATGAAGCAGCAGTGGGGAGGGTAAGATATTGCAGCTGAGGAATTGAGCATTTATGGCATGGAACACTTCTAGGAGATGCCAAGAAGTTCTAGGCATAGCTTTGGTTGAGATGGAGAATGTTGCAGCATCAAAGAACAGGGAGCCTCTCTGGTTGGACAGGTCTTCTTCAGACACGGAAATTACACCAGCTGCTGAGGAGTGTCGAGGAGGTTTTGGATGTCAGTGATGAGGCAGGAGGGAGATACGACCAGATGCCATGGGCTTCTATTTTTCGCGTGAATTTGGAAGAGTTGATGAGAAAGAAGCTCAGGATACTGTGGGGTTGAGAAAGATCCGGAGGATAAATGCTCCAAGCTGTTTGCATTTTGTAAGATGGCCAAGAATGAGAGAGCTGCCCGGTAGCAGGAACTGCCTTCAAGTTTCCAGGTCAGGCTAATACATTTGCAGGAGGCCAGGAAGCGCTAGCTGCCTCTGAGGTTTGCACAAGGTCTGCCATAATTTGTAGGTATTGACAAAAATAATTCATTCCAAAACCAAACTGCGGTCCAGGAGTGGGGATGGGCAGGTACGTGGTGGACACAACTGCATGGTGGACTCAACCATGGGTGACACGTAATCACGCATGCAACTATAGCCTTAGGTGAGAAAAAAAAGAGCCTTGCTGCTTAATTCTCTCTGTGGAATTATTTACCCCTCCTCATGGGTATGCTTTATGTTTCTACAGAATCTTGGAATGAAGAAAGCCACTGCTGGCCCCTGAGTCCAGAGGAAGCTCCCTCCCCGGTGCTAATATCCATAGGTAATATCCCTTTACTGATTCACCCTATCATGTTCCTTTCAGGAGCAGCGGCTGTGTCCAAAATTGTCATACCTGTGTTACAGACGCTTCCCAAGTGATAGGGGTCTTCCTTATCAGATGGCTTGACCGACTCTCAACCATTTTCCATTTTCCCTTCGTAACACTTGGAGTGGAGCAATCCTTTTAGATATTAGCCAAGGATCCCCATATGTCATTGCTTTTCCTGTCCCTCGAGTTAGTGGGTTTTAGTGCTTCAGAGGAGGGATGGTACAGCAGAGAAGCAGGTAAATGTTTGCTATTTGGAGAGAAGGGTTTGGAAATAGCTGGACGACTGGACCCAGTGTGACTTCGCTGTGGGGATGAGCAGATCTCAGCAAGGACTCTGCATGGATGATGGACGATGGCCAAGGTAAAAGAACAGGGTAGCTTGGGGCATGCCAGCGTGGGCAGCAGGCAGTGATAAGGGACCAGTTCACCCTCTGGCACTTGGTTCCTCTGCCCCTCCCACCCAGAGAACAAGTGGGGGTCCTCCCTGAGCAGCTGAGGTTGTGTTTTTACCACTTAGAGCAAATGGGGCTTGGGATACCAATAAAAATCAGCTACAGAACCAGCCAGAAGGCTCAGTTTACTTCACCTCTAATTTGTGGCCTGAAATTCTTACTTCTGGAGGAGGCAATCTGTCAGGAATTCTAATCAGTTGTGTTTTTAGATTTAATTGTGTGTCTGCATGCTGTACTGATAGCAAACATTAGAAACGAAGCCACATTCGCTCAAGGCAATGCTGCGGCCCAAGAGAATTGGTGAGTGGAGGTGAGATGGCTTTCAGAAGTCACTGCTCATTTTAAAAATGACACTACCTGTGATAAGAATGGAGGAGGAGAAGTGGAGCTGAGCAGGAGAGGGAAGGAAAGATGAACAGGAGGGAGACTTGCTTCAGAGTTCCCCTAAATGTGGCATTTCTGAAAGAAGCAGATTTATTACTAGAGAGGGCAGCAGGTCAGAAGTCAGAGAAGATTATGACATCAAATTAAACCAGTTTGCCTTGTAGTTCACCCTGGGTGTCAGTCCTTGGGAAGTACTATGGTTTGGGTGTTTGTCCCCTCCAAACCTCATGTTGCAATTTTATCCTTAGTGTTAGAGTTGGGGCCTAATGGGGGAGGCATTTGGGTCATGGAGGGAAGCAGAGCATATTTATAAGCAGATCTCTCATGAATAGATTAATACCCTCCCTTAGGTTGAATGAGTTCTCACTTTATTAGTTCCCACAAATACTGGTTATGAAATGGAACCTGGTGACCCCTCTCTCTCTTGCTTCCTCTCTTGCCATGCGATCTCTGCATAGCCAGCTCCCCTTCACCTTCCACCATAAGTGGATGTAGCCTCAGCATATACAGATCTCCAGTTTTGAACTTTACAGCCATTAGAATTGTGAGCCAAAGAAACCTCTTTTCCTTATAACCTACTGAGCCTCAGGTATTCCTTTATAGCAACACTAGATGGACTAAGACAGAAAACCAAGTCTTCTCAGTGGGGAAGAGGAGTGGGGAACACACATAAAATTGTGGAAGTACCTTTCAAACGGGGTAATGGGGAGAGGCTGGAAGAGTTTGGAGGGCTCAGAAGAAGACAAGGGAAAGTTTGGAACTTGCTAGAGACTGGTTAAGTGGTTGTGACCAAAATGCTAATAGAAATATAGACAGTATACGGCTGAGCATGGTGGCTCATGCCTGTAATCACAGCACTTTGGGAGGCCGAGGTGGGTGGATCATTTGAGGTCAGGAGTTCATGACAAGCCTGGCCAACATGGTGAAATCCTGCCTCTACTAAAAATACAAAAATTAGCTAGGCATGGTGGTGGGTGCCTGTAATCCCAGCTACTAGGGAGGCTGAGGCAAGAGAATCACTTGAACCCAGGAGGTGGAGCTTGCAGTGAGCCGAGATTGTGTCACTGCCCTCCAGCTTGGGTGACAGAGTGAGACTCTGTCAAAAAAGAAAAAAAGAAAAGAAAAGGAAAGGAAAGAAAAGAAAAGAAAGGAAGGAAGGAAGGAAGGAAGGAAAGAAAGAAAGAAAGAAAGAAAGAAAGAAAGAAAGAAAGAAAGAAAGAAAGAAAGAAAGAAAGAAAGAGAAAGAAAAACAGAAAGAAAGAAAGAAAGAAACAAACAAACAAACAAACCATGCCAGAGAGGTCTCACATGGAAATGAAGAACTTATTGAGAACTAGAGCAAAGGTTACCCATGTTACTCTGTAGCAAAGAACTAGGCCGCACTGTGTCATGCCCTTAGACTTTGTGGAAGGCTGAGCTTAAGAGTGATGACCTAGGGTACCTGGTGGAAGAAATTTCCAAGCAGCCAAGCACTCGAGAAGTGACATGATTACTTTTAACAGCTTACAGTGAATTACAACAGCAAATGAATGAGCTAAAGGCAGACTTTATAATTAAAAGGGAAGCACAGCATACAAATTTGGAAAGTTCACAGCCTGGCCGTGTGGTAGAAAAGGAAAGCATTTTCAGGAGAGAAATTCAAGGGTATTGTGGGAAGTACAAGTTGCTAAAAAAATTTGCATGACTGAAAAAGAGCCAGGTGCTAATAGCCAAGACAATGAGGAAAAGGTCCTGAAGGCATTTCAGAAAATTTTGAGGCCTCCCCCTCTTATCAGGGGCCCAGAGGACTAAGAGGACAGGATGGTTTCAGGGAACAGGCCCGGGGTACTACTGCCCTGTTCCACCTTGGAATATTGCTCACTGCATCCAGGCCATTTCTGCTTCAGCCTTGGTTCAACCAGCCCAGGTACTGCTCGAGCCATAAGCCTTGGTGTCTTCCATCTAGACTTCAGAGGTGGAAGCCACCAAGGCTTATGCAGAATCTGTTATGCAGCTCTACCAGGCATTGCAAGGCTTATGCAACTCTACTAGGCATTGCCTAGGTGGGAACTCTTAATGGTGACTCCACTACTGAGGCAGGTTCCTGCCTGGCCACCCAGACTGTACATCAGAGCTGCAGGAGTGGGGCCACCATCAGGACCCAAAAATAGTAGAGCCACTGGCCACTTCCCACCCCACCTGGAAAAAGCGTCTAGCTTAGACTTTGATCCATGAGAGAAGTCATGTAGGCTGTGCCAAGCAAAGCCATCCGGGTGGGACTGCCTGAAGCCTTGGGAGCCCACCCCTTGTACTCGTGTGCTGAGGATGCAGGGCATGGAGTCAAAGGCAATTACTTTGGAACTCTAAGATTTAATGTCTGCCCTGTTGGGTTTTAGACTTGCATTGGGCCTGTTACCCCTTTCTTTTGGCTGATTTTTCCCTTTTGGGATGAGAATATTTGCCCAATGCCTGTACAACCATTGTAACTGGGAAGTGAATAACTTGTTTTTGACCTTACAGGATCATAGCTGGAAGGAACTTACCTTGAGTCTCAAATAAGACTTTGGACTCTTGAGTTGATGCTGAAATGATTTATGACTTTTGAGATTATTGGGATGGAATGATTGTATTTTGCATGTGAGGAGGACATGAGTTTTGGGGGTCCAGGGGCACAATGCTACAATTTAAACATTTATCCCTTCCATACCTCATGCTGAAATTTTATTCCTGGTTTTGGAGGTAGGGCCTAATGGGAAGTGTTTGTGTCATGGGGGCAGATTCCTCCTGAATAGATTAACGTCCTACCATGGGGATGAATGGGTTCTCACTAAATTAGTTCCTGCAAAAACTGGTTGTAAAAGGAAGCCTGGTACCCCCCTTGCTCTCTCTCTAGCATCTTTTTTTCACCATATGATCTTTGCACAGCCAGCACCCCTTCACCTTCTGCCGTGAGTGGAAACAGCTTGAGGCCCTCACCAGATGCAGGTGTCCAGTCTTGAACTTTCCAGCCACCAGAATCATGAGCCAAATAAACCTCTTTTCTTTATAAACCACCCAGCCTCAGGCATTCCTTTATAGCAACACTAAATAGACTAACACAGAGAGGATCCACTTGTTAGGATTCTTTTAGGCACAGAGCTCTCAGGGTGGAGCTAGTGGTCATGGCCCTTGGCCTCAGAAGTGTGGCCCTCTTTAGCAGTCTCTCATGCCCCTGAGCGTGAATGGGAATAGTTTAGACGTAAATGCTGTGTTCCTGATTGACTTGTTTCCATTGAGTCTATACCTATTAGGGATCTGTTGGTAATTATCTGGCTCTACTTCAGCCCCTGGGGGCCTGTATTCTGCAGCAGTAATGAGCCTCAGCAGCCTTTCTGGCATAATAAACAGCACCAGAATGCAGGGAAGGGCACTGGCTTCCTCTTTCAATAGGGCACCTCGGCTTCAAGGACGATCAAGAGACACACGATCACAGGCAAACTTTAATTGCTTTTGTAAAACTGCAAATGAGTAGCAGGCATTGAGATCCCCCTGAGTCTCACTTGAGAAGTGAGCTCTTTATTCATCTTGTGTGCTTCAAAAGGGGTGGGAGTAATGACAACAACAACAGCAACTATCATTTAGTGAGTATTTATTATGTGTCAGGCTCTGTGTGAAGTGCTTTATAAGCATTGTTTTATTTAAAACATGCTGCCTTATGAGACAGGGACTAGTACTTTCCCCATTGTACAGATGAAGAAAGTAAGGCTCAGAAGAAGTGATGTGACTTGTCCAGTTGGTAGAGGATGGATGTAAATGATGGGAAGCAAGGGAGGAGCCGGGGTCCTGGACAGGAGGGCATGGGAAAGCTTTTCATGCTCTCTTTGTCTTCAAGCTTGATGAGAAGGAGATGAGGCTCTTCAAGGGAGATGAAGGCAAGGTGATATATTCTCACATATAATCTTTGTCACAATTCTCCTTTCTGGCTCTCATAAGGAAGGAAAAAAGATATCAATGAAATTTCCTAAAGTCTGCCTGACAATCTCTGTGTAAGTTACTATGGGACTCCAAAAGGTCACAACTTTCAAAACTAGCAAGAGGCCCTAATAACTGCATGTATAATGTCTCAGGAGGAAAGTGGCCTTTAAGATAAAATAGATAATACAATTTTTTAAAAAGGAAAGAAATAACCATAGGCACAAACAATTAGAAAGACATATGCAGCCACCTGAGTGTCAGAATACTGGATGATTTTCCCCTTATTTTTTTTTTTTCTATAATGAATCTACTTTTAATTTAAAATAATATTTAAAACAGTTCTTTAAAAAACAACCATAAAACTGTCTCTTACAAACTCAGTTGTGGATATAAACTATTTCAAAGAAAGTAGAAATGAAATCAACATCTTCGATTTTATGGGATAAGCTAAAGCTGAATTCAGGAAAAATACTTGTCTTGAATATTTTAGTCATTAGATGAGCAAAAAGTGAAAATAAATGAAATGAGATTGACCTCAAGCATTAGAAGGAGAAGGTGAACAAAATAAACCTAAGCAAAGCAGGAAGGAGGACTTTAAAGAATCATAAATTGAACCTGAAAACCTAAGACCAATAAAAATTGATAGCTACATCCCAGATCTGGTTCTTTAAACAGACCAGTGAGATAGACAAATCTCTGGCAAACAAGAAAATAGTCAAAATTCAGAATGGAAAAGGAGTTAAAACTATGGACTTAGAGGCTATTTTAAAAGAATTAACAAAGGATATAGTACAAGATAATGCAAATGAATTTTAAAATCTAGGTGAACTAGATTTTTTGAAGGAAAATACAAATGAATAAAATTGACTAAAGAAAGAAGTGTGAAGTTTAAATAGAAGAGTAGCCCTGAAAGAAATAGTAAAAGTTGTAAACAAACAAACAAAACCCTACTTCCCCAAAATATTTTATGCTCAGACAATTTATGGATGAGTTTTGTTAAACACGCAAAGAGCAGGTTATTTACAGACTCCTAGAATAGTTAGAGCAAAATATATTATATATATTTTGAAATGTTTCTCAAATAGTTTTATGAAGCTAGAATAACTGACAACAAAATCTGATGAAAACATTGCAGAAAGGGCCCAGCACAGTGGCTCACGCCTGTAACCCCAACACTTTGGGAGGCCAAGGTGGGCAGATCACCTGAGGACAGGAGTTCAAGACCAGCCTGGCCAACACAGTAAAACACTGTCTTTACTAAAAATACAAAAATCAACTGAATGTGGTGATGTGTGCCTGTAGTCTCAGCTACTTGGGAGGCTGAGGCAGGAGAATAGCTTGAACCCAGGAGGCAGAGGTTGCACTGAGCCAAGATCACACCACTGCACTCCAGCCTGAGCAACAGAGTGAGACTCCGTCTTAAATAAATAAATAAATAAATAAATAAATAAATAAATAAATATTTAAAAAGATAACAAAATCTAGTCAAAGATGACTGAGATGTGGGCTCTTGTCAGCATACTA
Source organism: Macaca mulatta (assembly GCF_049350105.2). Classification (NCBI taxonomy): domain Eukaryota; kingdom Metazoa; phylum Chordata; class Mammalia; order Primates; family Cercopithecidae; genus Macaca; species Macaca mulatta. Next base: position 22,466,154 of record NC_133425.1, on the reverse strand, counting down.
CAATTTGGTGCTGCTTCAAACCTAATTTAAATATTAAACATTTGAATTATAAAAGTTGTATGTGGTTGTTGAAACAAGTTAAAAAATGAATGTAACTGAAGCATCTACAGTAAAATTAATAATATTTTCTACCCCTCTCCAGACTAATATTCCTAATAGAGACTGTTAAAACTATTGTATGGTAACTGTCTATATTTTCCTTTGCTTATATAAACATATGGAAATGTATGACTACTTACATAGGTTTCCCCTTCCCTTTAAAAAGTAGAAAGTACAAAAGATGTTCTTCAGCTTTCTTTAATCAGTTATCAGTTTATCATGGATAATCTTCCAATTAATACACAATACTCTATATGATTAAAATTGATGCTCATTAGACATTTATATAGTACTTATAAAGCAGAGTGTCTGGGTGTTGGTAAGTAAGAGTGGGAAAGGAGTAGACTTCAGCCCCTCCACTGATGCCCCAACAATTCAACTCTGACCCAGAACTTGCATGAATGTCCCCCTGAGTAAACTCACATTCCTACAGTTATTTGGACCATCCTTCTTAGACAGTGGTTCAATGACCATCTATTTGTTCCTTAGGAGTTTTGGTGAATACAATGTTTAGTAATATTTGAGTACTTTAGTGATACTTCAAAGTACTTAGATACTTCAAATGACTGTTTAGGTGTCTCACCCTGTGATCTAGCACTAACTAAGTCTATAGTGGATCATGGGATTAGGAAATGAGCACTTATACACTGTATGTGGAAATTTTTACAATCTTATATAAAGATAGGAGTAATAAACACTAAGGTACACGAGAGAGAGAAGAGTGGGGAGGAGGGCAACCGTTGAAAAACTACCTATTGGGTATAATGCTCACTACCTGGGTAACAGATTCATTCATACTTCAAACCTCAGCATCGTGCAATATACCTTTATAATAAACCTGCACATGTACTCGCTGATTCTAAAATAAAAGATGAAAGAGAAAAAATTGCAACAGTCAATAAGAATGGGTATTTGTGGAAAGTCAAATAAGTCTTCAAAAGCAAAAAAAAAAAAAAAGAAGAAGAAGAAGAAATTAGGTACAATCTTTATACAGGGCAACTTGTGCATCCAGATTGGCATACCATTTGAGTAGGTAGTTTAACATAAAATAAGTAAATACATTTATAATACAGACAAACCTTTCTGGGGAAAGATGATTATCACTAATTTATTTACAATACAAAAAAATTGAAAACAATCTAAATGCTCATCAAGAGGAAATAATTATGGTACATTCATGCAATTGAATTCTGTGCAGTTGTTAAAACTAATGTTACAGAAGAATACTGCTGTAGGAAAATATAATGTGTGGTTGTATTTCATAATATAATTATGAAATATTAAGTGTTCTACACACACGGAGAGATAGTTTAAAATATTGAAAGAATATTTACAAAGTTCCCCTTTTATACACGATGTTTTGCTAAAAGTGTCTTTGAAAGTGGGCTCTCTGAAAGTTCAGCACTAGGCTTATATGTGACAAAGTATTCCTATTCTTACAGTGCTAAAAACAATGAAAATCCTGACTTATGGTTGCTGCAGATCTTCTGTGGAGGGGAGATTCTTTGGCAGTGCTCTGCCTGGGTCTCCCCGTGGGAGGATGTGGACACTACAGGGCATGCCCCTCTTCTGTCCATTCAGTGGTATTCACTGTGTACTTGCTCTGTGCCAGCGCCTCTGCTGAGCACAGGGACATGCTGGGGAACAAAACCAGACTCGTTTTTTTTTATTTACTTTTTTTTTTTTTGGAGACGCAGTCTCGCTCCATCGCCCAGGCTGGAGTGCAGCGGCCGGATCTCAGCTCACTGCAAGCTCTGCCTCCCGGGTTCACACCATTCTCCTGCCTCAGCCTCCCGAGTAGCTGGGACTACAGGGGCCCGCCACCTCGCCCGGCTAATTTTTTGTACTTTTAGTAGAGACGGGGTTTCACCGTGTTAGCCAGGATGGTCTCGATCTCCTGACCTCGTGATCCGCCCGCCTCGGCCTCCCAAAGTGCTGGGATTACAGGCCTGAGCCACCGCGCCCGGCCCCCTGCCTTGTTTTTAACTTGCATTTTGGATCTCTGAATTAGGGCTTCTGACATATAATATGTAATTTGCACAAAAGCCATCTTTAAGAAAGACAAGCATCACCTGCACCTGCATGTATTAGCAGTGTTTATTTCTGGCTGGTGGCATTATGATCGAGTTTTAGTCTCGTCTTTGTGATTTTTCACATTTTCCGATTTTTCTGCAATGAACATTTATTCCTTCTTTAATCAGAGAACAGGGAGGAAATGACAATAAATGTTACATTAAGGCAAAAGTAAACGAGGTGCTCTGAGATTCTGGCAGGCAGGAGAGCAGAGGCCAACAGTTACTTCTAAGTGAGAGGCTGGAGGCAGGCAGTGAGAGGATTTCTAATGAGGCCAAGAGTCCAGGGAATGAACCAGAAGGGGGCTGAGATTACCATCTGAATCTATCAGCCTTCTTTAGAAATTACTAAGTGTACAGTGTCCTGGGAACGCAGAGAGACACAGAAACCAGCACAAGCACAGGGTACGTTGCCCCAGGAATGAGGATTGAGATTTGCTTTCCTCTCTCACTCTCCATGAAAGGAAGTAAACATGGGCTCTGAGCTTGGGAGAAGCTTGGTTAATTGCCAAGCTAAGGCTAGTGAACAAAAGTTCAATTAGAATTGTGCTTGCTAATGAAATCCAAGTGCTGGAGCAGGAAGCTGGCAGAAGTGGCCCTGTTTGCTGTAAGTACACACCAGGAAGCTGGAAAATGTGGGCTTGGGGGCATTGGGAGAATGGAGGGATGCTCCCCTGGGTTGGAAGTGTTGTGGGCAAGAAACATTTCACCACAGCCCTGGCAGAAACAAATTGTGCTCAAGTGCATGAGCTATAAACCCTTTTGTACTTCAATTTCCTCATCTGTAAAATAAGGATAATAATACCTTCCTCGGAGAGTGATTGTAAGAATTAAACAGTGTGACTTATATACAGTTACTTTCCCTTTCCTTTTTCTCAAGCTAATTCAATACGTCAAGTACTTACAGAGCACTTGCAGAAAGCAGGCCGCCGTGCAGGGAGGAGCAGACAGGCAGACCAGTTGCAGGGCCATGCTCCTTACGCGTATGATCTCTTTCACATCATTATGATCCCATGACATAAATTTTTTATCATAACTGTATTATTATTATTTTTTCCCAAAACAGAGTCTGGCTGTGTTGCCTAGGTTGGAGTGCAGTGGCATGATCTCAGCTCACTGCAACTTCTGCCTCCCGGGTTCAAGCAATTCTCCCTGCCTCAGCCTCCTGAGTAGCTGGGATGACAGACACCTGCCACCATGCCTGGCTAATTTTTGTATTTTTTAGCAGAGACGGGGTTTCGCCATGTTGGTCAGGCTAGTCTTGAACCCCTGACTTCAGGTGATCTGCCTGCCTCAGCCTCCCAAAATGCTGGGATCACAGGCATGAGCCACCGTGCCCGGTCGATAACTTTACTTTTAACTTTTTATTTTGAAATAATTTTAGACTTACAAAAAAGTCTCCAAAATAGTGTAGAGAGTTCCCCGTATACTCTTGACCCAACTTCCCCTGATGTTAACATCTTACATAGTCATAGCACAATTTTCCAAACCAAGAAATTAATATTAAGAAATTATGAAACAGCTAAGTCGCTTACTTAAGAGAATTGCCCCAATTGTAATAGTGCTTCCTAAAATTTCACCAACAATTCCCCTAATGTTTGTTTCCTGTTCCAAGATCCAGTCCAGGATCCCACATTGCATTTGTTTTATTTTATTTTATTTTTTTAATTTTTCAGATGGAGTCTCACTCTGTCGCCCAGGCTAGAGTGCAGTGGTGCGATCTCGGCTCACTACAACCTCCGCCTCGCGGGTTCAAGCGATTCTCCCGCGTCAGCCTCCCGAGTAGCTGGGATTACAGGCGTGAGCCACCATGCCCGGCTAATTTTTTGTATTTTTAGTAGAGACAGGATTTCACCATATTGGGCAGGCTGGTCTCCAACTCCTGACCTCAAGTGATCCACCCACCTCGGCCTCCCAAAGTACTGGGATTATAGGCATGAGCCACCGCACCTGGCCCACATTGCGTTTAATTGTTATGTCTCCTTGGTTTCCTCCAGGCTGTGCCATTTCTTGCCTTTCATGACTTTGATACTTTCGATGAGCACTGGTCAGTTATTTCAAAGGATGTCTCTCAATCTGGGTTTGTCTGATGTTTTCTCATTATTAAATTGTGGTTATGCATTTTAGACAAGCATACCACCAACATGAGGTTGTGTTCATTTCAGTGCATCCTATCAGGGGGTCATGAAGTTCATATGTCTTACAGAAACTTTTTTTATTTATTTTTACATATGAGTTAAGGAGTTATAGAGATTAAGTAACTCATCTGAGGCCCATAGTTTTGAACATGGCAGAATCATGAGCCACGTCGAAATGGTCTCGGGAGCAGGAAGGATTAATAGATGTTAGAAACGCAGGCTTGAAATGCAGGTAAGAGATCGTGACTACACTGTGATTTAAATTGTCATTTGCATGTAGATACAAACTAAATTAAGGCGATTCCCCTTTCCCGGGGGGAAAATCTGGAGCTCCCAGGTGGCTGATTCAGTAACATAAGCAGCATCAGTGGACCAGGTGGGCCCAGGGAGAGATGCAAGCACCTGCTTCCTCTACGGGGCCAGCTTTACTCAGCTGAGCTAGCTGTGTCCACAAAGGAATGTGGTCCAGTGTGGCCAGATCCTCCAATTAATTGCAGAAGAACATTCAGTGTGGTTTTTAAATATTGGAAACAAATGACAAACAATATGGGCAAACCTGTATGGGCTAAACAAAACACATCTTTTTTGCTGGATATGGCTTACATATCACCTCTGGGCAAGGACAGCAGGAAGCTGAGAAGCCAGCTTCGGGATAAAGGAGGAGGAAGAGAGGCCAGCCTCCAAGACCCAGAAGTCTTGATGCAAAAATGGACATAGCAAGACAGGGTAGCATCACAAAGGCCAGTGGGAGAGGGTGGGAGAAGGCAGGTGTGTCCGCATTCAGGATTGTGGCAGAAAGGTGGAGAACAATATTGCAGAGACTGCCAGGAGACCACTCCTTCCTGTTTAGCTATGAAACTTGCTTTGGTCAATTAAACGTAAGCAGAAATGACTTGTGTCACTTCTAAGCAGAACCATTTAAAGCTGGTAAACAGAACCTCTTAGTAATATTCTTTTTTTTTTTTTTTTTTTTGAGACGGAGTCTCGCTTTGTCGCCCAGGCTGGAGTGCAATGGCTTGATCTCAGCTCACTGCAGCCTCTGCTTCCCAGGTTCAAGTGATTCTTCTGCCTCAGCCTCCCTAGTAGCTGGGACTATAGGCACTCACCACCATGCCTGGCTGATTTTTTTGTTATTTTTAGTAGAGATGTGGTTTCACTATGTTGGCCAGGCTGGTCTTGAACTCCTGACCTCGTGATCCTCCTGCCTTAGCCTCCCAAAGTGCTGGGATTACAGGTGTGAGGCACCAAGTCCAGCCTCTCTTAGTAATATTCTAAGTAGAGAATATGCTATCAACCTGAGTCCTGGAATTAAGATAACATGGAGCAGATATCAACCTGTGCTGGAAATGTGAAATGAACAAGAAATAACATTCACTATGTCAAGTCACTAAGATTTGAGATTGTTCCTGCAGCAGTACTTAACCCATTCTGATTGACACTAGCTCATTTATCTACAGCCAGTCACTTGGTTTCCTGGTCATATAAATGAAAGGATATTTTCTTCATTTTGCCTGAAGGAATTTCAAACAATTTTTTATTTCTATGAAACATTTTCCCAAATTTGTACCACTTTATCTTTGTGGTGCCTTTTCTCTCTTCTGTCTGCTGAATAACCTTTCTTGAACGTGTATATTTCTTCCAATAAATATTTTCAGGCCTGCAGCATTTTGTACAGGATTTACTAAATTCATCCCTTTTGATTATTTTTGTCTCCTTGATTTTTTTTTTTGTTTTGTACTATGCGTGTCTGAGTACACTTCATGAGCTAAACCAAATTAGTATGTAGTCAATGTTCTCATCCTGTTTAAGAAGGCACTGGCATTTTGACAGCAAGGATGAAGACGT